>NC_044569.1:23671321-23998196 GCF_007565055.1 Rhinopithecus roxellana
GAGAAATAACCCTGACACAGCAAGATTCTTCTGGAACTCTGCACCAATACTGAGGCATCTGCCATTCTGTTGTTAAATATTTTAACTATTGCCCCTGAAATGAAGAGTGGAGAACTTGAGTAGGCTGGCTTTTACACAGGATCAATTGTAAAAATACTTTTTTTATTGTTTGGTTTGGATCTTTTATAAAACTTCAATGGAAGATATTGTCTATTATGAGTCTATTGTCTCTCATTACAGAATTCATGCAATACATTTTTTAATTTCTTCAAGAGTATCTTATTCTGGGAATGTAATTTACTTTCCAAGAAAGACAAAAAACTAAAAGACTCCTGTTTCTTTTAATCAGGTAGGAGGAATACATTGCAATGTAGTTTTCATTTTACTTTGTCTTTCTGGAATTCTAATACTAAAATTAACACCTAGTTGAAAAATAAAATTATGCAAGCTACTTGATGTGTCTGTCTTTCCTCTTAAGTGACTGATTTGCTAATTTTAAAATTGTATTCGTTTTAATGTGATTTAACGTTAGAAGTTGCATTTTAAAAATTGGGGTTATGGGGATTGATTTTTAAAAAATCGTACCTAAGTGCCTTGGGTACCAAGAGCTGCAGGGATGCCCTAATGCTTCACTGTGTTCTCCTGAACAAGTTCCATACTTTTGCAGTTATTCCTCTGAAGTTAGAACTGAAACCTCTTATTATTAAAATAAAAATAGGTTTGAATAAATATTAAAAATCCATTTAATTGTCCATGTTTCCTATTCAGGAATCTTCTGCTGAGGTTTGCAAACCTTTAAAGTTGACCTGGTTAGATATGAGAAAAGGAAATCTGAAAATATCCATTATAATATTATTCTTATTTTACATTTTGCCTTATGTGATATTTACTTAGTTCATGGACAATTGCAATCTTTCCAATTGCTTCTTCATCCTAGCTTCATTGTAGCCATTTCACATGAACTTGTTTATTTTGTAGAATTGGTAAAGGCAGAAAGAGGTTAAATTGAAAACACTCATTTTGTGAAACAAATTAACTAGAAAAAGAAAAAGCGGTTTGAAAGTTAAATGTTGAGAAGACTGCTTGGAGTGCAGGCCCGTTTTTAATTGTCTGTGCATGTCATTTTCAAGAACATTCTCTTTTACCCTATATACCACGGACGATAAGCCAAAATGAATACAAAACTTACTTTAATGCATTCTATGTACCTTCAGTAGTCTGTGTATTCCATAAATTTGGAGACATTATGCTTTTATCTTTGTGGTTCTCATTCTTAGTTCAAGGCTTTATACATAATATGTGCTCAGTGATTGTTTACTCAATTTTATGTATTATGTGCTTAGCACATTGGAGAATAATTAGGTCCCTTTTGTTTACAATTTCTGTGTGTTTTAAATCTCGTAAAGTTCTGCCATTCTGCCAATCAAAAGAATAATCATTATCATCCATCTGTTCTACCTTTTCAGTTACCCAATCAATCAATAATATATTACTTACTGTGTGCCAAACACATTTCCAAAAAAATACATAGCTAAGGAAAGCATTTTTTTCCCAATACATTTTACTTACCTTATGCATTAAAAGATAGGTAAGTAAATATTTTTCTACATAATGGACTAATTGAAATAAAAGTTTGAAAAAGGTCTGTGGGAACAGAGAAGAGGGATTCATCAGCTCTGTATAAGAAATTCAGGACAATCTTCACAGAGGGGTTGATATTTGTGCTGTAATTGATGAATTCAGTTGACAAATATTAATATGAGTTTCCTGGTAAACAGAAGTGGGGGCAATGACATTCGAGATTATTGAACCACCTTGCTCAATAATTGCTTGTTTGAGAAAGATTGAGACGTTCATGTTGCATAGGAAGGAGATATGGTAGATAAACTTGGGGAGGTAGGGGAGATGCTATTGTGAAAGACCTTTCATACATCCTATGAAATGGAGCTTTAGTCTATAGGTAAAGGACAACTAACAGAGGTGGTTGGCCATGGATTTAAATTTCAACTATCAACTTGTGTTGATATTCACAGACCAATGAAAAGGGGGAGGCATCTCGCTTAGATTTTTCTTTGCAGCTTACCTAACTCATAGGTTCCTGTGTTGTTCTATTATGCAGAAGCCCTGCTACAAAAATGTGAGAACTTGCAGGTTAAAAGATGGAAATAATATGTTCATCAATTGATATGTGTTACTAAAAGAGTTTCTTTTTAAACAACTTGAATAATATTCATGACTAAACGTTGGAACTACATGCTACCATTTATTTTAAAAATACGGTATTCATTTCTTTATCATTTTAGATTATAATGGAAACCTTGACTTCCATACGCTATGCTGCAAATTTGACTTGTACCTAAAAAGTATTCACGCTTGGCTTACATGACATCTGTCGAGAAATTTAAATTACCCATTGACAGAGATCATTCAGATAGGAAAAGCTAAATCTACATAGAAAAATTGAAAGGAAGTGAATTGGGCAGCTGCAGGAGAGAAATGATAAATCATCCATTTATGTCAGAGGAAAGTGCCTGCTTCTGTATTGCTAGTATGTCATGTAGTTCAGATTTGAAATACAAAGCCAATAATTTTTTCTTATATATAGCATCTGTCCATGAAGGGCTCAAACAGCATTTATGTAATGGTTTCCCACAATATTTCAGTGGAATAAGGGATAGCCTATGATGCTTAATTTATAGATGAGGAGATGGCGGTGATTACTAGCAAAGTACTAGAAATGTGGTAGCATCACTCGTTAGGGATTTGGTGCAACAAGCAGGCAAACCAGAGAACAAGTCTGCTATAGGTGGTTGAATTGTGGAAGGCAATGTGCTATGTGAAGATGGCTCCAGAACTGTCGTCAGAAATGGGGATTGGATAATGCCAAGATGGCTCACATTCTTGCACTATTTGAAATAAAGAAACATGGAAGAAGTCAATTATCTTCCCCAAATTGAAAAAAGTCTCTAATTTTTCTAGCTTGATTCTTTGTCCCCTGGGTTCAAGGGTGTCCTTTATTTTCCATTACTTGATGCAGTAGAAAGTATTTTTATTTCGTTTTATAATAAGAGAATAATGCCAGTTTTAAGTAAAATGTAAATTTTAGCTCAATATAAATAATTGTTGCATTTATTTACATAAAAAGTGAAGGAAGTTGGTAAACCGCCTTATATGTATATGTACATATAAGAGGGCAGTCTCAGAGCAGTCTCAGAGGATGGAACTGGTTCCATAGGAGATGAGGTGCCAGTGGAGGATTTTAAACCATCTGCTAACATTTCTGGCTGTGTGCTACACTGGCCAATGTAAGAGACAGACAGGAGAGGACATATAGTTTGGGGAGGAATCTATTGCATTGAAATATAATGAATTACAACAAGGACCCAGACCAGAGGTGGATGGAGAAGAGCAGTCAGCTTTGAGTGGGAGTATAGAGTCCTATATAAATTTTGAGTTTTAAGAGCTGAGAGAAAGACTCTACTTCCAGACTTACTCTTCTCTAATTCATCTTCCGCCCTGAGGCCAGAATGATGCTTTTAAAATGTAAGTCATAAGTGACTCCTCATTAAAGTCACCTACAGAATAAAACCCCAGCTGTGACAAGGCCACAGATAGGCTCCCAGAAACTAGTTCCTTTCTATCTTTCTACTCTGACCTCCAGTCACAGACATGGAGTGTCCTCAGTGAGCATCTTGCCTCTTCTACTTTGTTTGTCTTGCACAGGCCTATTTCTAGAGCCAGTGATGTTTTTTCCTTACATACTCCATAGTAAAAATCCTACTTACTTCTTTAGGAGCAGCTTAAATCACACATGCCTTGGAAACTCTTCCTGATTTTCCCATTTCATACAACAACAAAAAAGGTCTTTCAACATGTCATTTTCATGGTTTATAACTTAATCTTTCAAAATCCAGATCTATTATTGCTCTTTTCTGGCTGAAAACATTCACTGTTTTCCCTTTTCCTAAAGGTTAAAGTAGAACTTTACCCTAGATGAAACCAGCTTCATATAAAATAGTAAATACTTGAATAACATTTATTATAGTGTTTTTTAAAAAGTATACATGCATAATAAATATTGGTTGAGAAATACAGTTTTTAAGGTATTAAACATCAGAGGGGTTTCAGACAAAAATATTTTAAATTTCTATTGTACCATACTAGACTCTTAATTTATGGAAGATTATTTCAGTATAAATATATCAAGCATCCTGTGATACTGTAAGAAAAATATCACTCAAAATCACCAAGGTAAATTCGTCACTTTTGGGGCATTCATATATGGAAACCCTGGCAAACAAGAATAGCCTGAAATCAAGGAAGTTGTCTACAGCTGGTGAATGTTATTTGGGGAGGGAAAAAAGTTCTTAGCAAGAAAACAGCAGGTAAATCACATTTTCATAATTATGTCCAGGATTTATATAAACAAATTTTCTTGAACTGATCAAGATTTGTTTTTCTTTATTGAGAAAATATGACTTCTCTGCTTCCCTAGCTAGGGAAGAAAATGCTTTTCTTTCTGGAGCAATGGTAGGAAAACTCTCAAGCCCAGCATGAGGTCTGACGTGTTCTGCATACCTACCTTTTAGTCAATCTTGTTTATTTCGCTGCCAAGCTGTTTCTTTGTGAAATGACTCATCATTATTTATCTAAATTGGTTTTAAATGAGAATGTTTAACCAAAAGATCTGATCTGGATATTATGACAGCTGTTATAAAATATGGGGGTCCAAGTTGTGTCATTTTCTTTCTCACAATTTATTTACTTGTCAGATTTATTATCATTGTAATATTTTCCCAAAACAAAAGTGTACATGTGAAGTTTTCAGGAAAACTCTTAGACTATGAATTAGGATACAATTATGAAAATCAACATCGAGTTATAAATTATGAGGTCTGTATTCTGATTCTAGCTCTTAAAACAGGAATTGAAACAATCAGGCTAAGCTCTCTGGGCCTGTTTCCGTACTAGTCATGAAGGAGTTAATAGATAATGTCTGCATTAGTTTGCTTGAGCTGCTGTAATAAAGTACAAGTTGGGAGGCTTGAACAACCAAAGTTTATTGTCTCACGGTTCTGGAAGCCGGAAGTCCGAAATCAAGGCATCAGAAGTATCGGTTCCTTCTGATGACTGTGGGGAACCGCGTGTTCAGGCCTGTCTCTGGTTTGTCTGTGACTGTCTTGCCCTTGTGTCTTTTCACAATGTGTTCTCTTGGTGTGTCTGTGTCTTTGTCCAAATTACCCCTTTTTATAAGGACACCAGTCATATTGGATTAGGGCCCACCCTAATGACCTCCTTTAAACATGAACAGATTTATGAAAACCCTATCTCCAAAATGAGGTAATATCCTAAGGCTCCGGACATTATGATTCCGGCATACGTTTTTTGGGAGGCTGGCACAGTTTAACCCATAATGACATCCGACTTCCTTCTTTTCAGCTTGAACATTTTGTTAAGGCTGTATATATGCCAGTGAGTACCCCTGCGGGTGTTGGCGACTGAAACACAAATGTACATGGTTTTGGCATAAAGGGAGGAATTTGCTGACACAATCCAGGAACAGGGACTGACATCTCTGTCGCGATGCAGCTCAGGCCCTTCAATGTTGGCAGGAGGCTTTCTCCATTTGTTCCACTTTGCTTTGTCTCAGCGTTCTTTTCTTTTTTATTTTGAGACAGAATCTCACTCTGTTGCCCAGGCTGGAGTGCAATGGTAGGCTCTCGGCTCACTGCAGCCTCCAACCTCCTGGGTACAAGTGATTCTCCTGCCTCGGTCTCCTGAGTAGTTGGGATTACAGGCTGCCACCACCATGCCTGCCAATTTTTTGTATTTTTAGTAGAGATGAGTTTCACCATCTTGGCCAGGTTATTCTGGCACTCCTGACCTCCAGGCCTGCCTCGGCTTCCCAAAGTGCTGGGATTAAAGGCATGAGCCACTGTGCCTGGCCTATTTTCTTTCACTGTAGATTGGTTTCCCACATAACCAAAGACTGCTGACATCTTACAATTCTTCTGAGGGTGGGCATGGGGAGGGAGGGACGTGGAGGACTTCATTCAAGTTTGAATAATCAACAGGGCTTGCATCTAATGGCCCAGCTCCAACCAGGTGCTTACCCCAGACTACCCCTTCTGGAGTGGCCTCAGGGAAGAATGTGGCAGTTGTGCCTCCACCTGCTATATCCCAGGAGGATGGTGTTTTAGGAGGTAGGCAGTTCCATAGGCTTTAACTGTAGTAATGCTAGTTAAAAATGTGTTTTCGTCCTTGCTGATTGTGCATGTATGATACAGGACTTGTTTAGGTATCTGCCTTCCAAGTACAGATGAGGGTTTTCCACACTGGAAAAATCTTGGCTTGCTGTATTACTTCGTTCTCATGTGGCCATGAAGAAATACTTGAAACTGGGTAGTTTATAAAGGAAAGAGGTTTAATGGACTCACAGTTCCACACGGCCTGGGACTCCTCAGGAAACTTACAATCATGGCAGATGGCACCTTTCCACAGGGCAGCAGAAGAGAGAATGAAAGCAAAGGGAGAAGCCCCTTAAAAGACCATCAGATCTCATGAGAACTCACTCACTATCGTGAGAACAGCATGGGGCAAACCACCCCCATCATTCAAATATCTTCACCTGGTCCCACCCTTGACACCTGCGTATTATTACAATTCAAGGTGAGATTTGGGTGTGGACACAGAGCCAAACCCTATCAGCTGTGAAGGCTGAAATTGGTGGAAATTAAGTAATAGTCTTTGGAACACAGAGTAGATGGTGGGGCTGTCAGAAGAGACAACATGAAGAAGGAAATTACAAGGTGGGAGCTTAGGAGCCTGGCTTGTGTGTGACGCAAGTCCTTAGATTCTAGGACCTGTTGTGCCTCAGGAAGGGAAGTAACGCAGCCTGAGAGGTGGTCCAGGACACAGGTGTAGGGCATGCTGGACTGAAGGACACGCTGGCTTGATCAAAATTTATGTAAGGTATGAGGATGAAGGGTAGTGGTGCTGTTTGGTGCTCACTTGATTTGCCATTGCATTGGGTTGCATAGTGTCCACCTGCACCCCTCCCCAAATCCATGTCTGCGTGGAACCTATAATGTTACTTTATTTGGAGATAGGGTCTTTATAGATGTAATCAAGTTAAAATGCAATCCTATTGGATTCTCATGAATCTTAATTAGCGACTGGTATCTTTCTAAGGGAGAGGATAGGGCAGTCTGGACACACAGACACAACAAGAGCCCCATGTGATGCGGAGGAGGAAACTGGAGTGAGGCAGCCACAGTCCAGGGGACAGCAAGCACTGCCGGCAACCACCAGATGCTGGAAGAGGCAAAGAAGGATCTTTCTCTAGAGCCTTCGGATGGAGCATGGCCCTGCCAGCACCTTCGTTTGTGACTTCCAGCCTCCAGAACTGTGAGAGAACACATTTCTGTTATTATTATTATTTTTTTTTTGAGACGGAGTCTCGCTCTGTCTCCTTGGCTGGAGTGCAGTGGCTGGATCTCAGCTCACTGCAAGCTCCGCCTCCCGGGTTCACGCCATTCTCCTGCCTCAGCCTCCCGAGTAGCTGGGACTACAGGCGCCGCCACCTCGCCCGGCTAGTTTTTTTGCATTTTTTAGTAGAGACGGGGTTTCACCGTGTTAGCCAGGATGGTCTCGATCTCCTGACCTCGTGATCCGCCCGTCTCGGCCTCCCAAAGTGCTGGGATTACAGGCTTGAGCCACCGCGCCCGGCCCACATTTCTGTTATTTTAAGCCACCCAGTTAGTGGCACTTTGTTAGGACAACCCTAGGAAATTGTGACAGATGTGGGCACCTCAATTATGAGCTATAGTCTTTCTGTCTGTCTACTATTATTTGAATTCGATTCACCAAAGAATAATATTTTCTTTATTTAAAATGTTTTAAATTATGAGTGCATATGTGGACGCAGATATCATATGTCAGAGGCTCACAACTTGTTTCAGAAGTAAAGAGTTGCACCACTTTTAAACAACTCAAATACATAATTACAGTTCCGAAGTTGGGGTTGGCGAGGAGTGATTCTCCTTTGCAAAGCTGTCTTTGGAGTCCTGCTGTGTCACACTCAGAGAATTCCTATTTTATACCTATGAATTATCAGAAATCCTAAACTTTCATTGTTAAGATCAGTTGTACATTGTTTAGAGAGGAATACCTATATGAATTTACTAAAAAGGAATTTATCTGAGAGTTAAACACAAGCCATTAAATAACACACACACACACGCAGACACACACACAATGTAAACCATTGGTTTTCCTTCTGTCAACCACCTCTACCCTTTTTAGGAATTAAACTCCTTAAAGTTTGCTTTGTTTTAGAGCATTGCCTGATTTGGATGAGAAATATTCATTTCCTCCACTGAAATTCTTCAGATTGCCTCTCCAAATGTCAGTGCTATTGGGCTTTCCCTGGGAAAACAAAACAAGATTGCTGTCAGAGAAGCAGTTTGCAGATGAGCAGATCAAACAGATAACAGAATCCAGGATGCTATTATTAGCTGTGGAGAAGGCAGTCGGGTGTGCAGGTTACATAAGTGAGGGAAGTAGTGGCATTCTGGGAATGAGGAAGGAAATGGAAAACTGATTCGTGAGAAAGATCTGGGCTGCTTTCTCATTACCTCTTTTTCTCCCCACCAAAAAAGAAAAAAAAAAAAAAAAAAAAGTCCAGAATTGTGCTGTAGTCTTTCTGTCTACCTACTATTATTTGAATTTAATTCACCAAAGAATAATATTGTCTTAGTTTAAAATGTTTTAAAGTTGATGATAAATCCTGAGTTCAGGTCAGTGGACACAAGTGAGAAGTAAAAAGTCAAGCACCTTATTATGGAAATGTTATTTACATCACACCCTGGTTTTGCTGTGTTACAGCTTGTAGAATAGTTGACAGCCCTTTCTCAAGTTTCTGTGTATTTCTTCACAGTCCATAACAATCTGACTGTTGGTTTGCAATTTCTTTTCTAATGAGATTTTTTTTTGGCATGTGAAAATGCAGAGCTGCTTTAGTTCTACTCCGGGTTTTTTTCCTTCACTGTTTTTCTCATTTTGGGGGGCCTATTTTTTATTCAGCCGCGGGTTTGGTGCTTCTGTGGTTATTTTCTAACCCTTGGCCATGGCATACTTAGTACTTCATTTCTAGCAGAATCTTTTCTGATGTTTGTCAGCTTCTATTTTACTCTCTGTGTTTTCTTACTATATAAAGCTCAACCACCACTTATTGTTTTTTGAAGATAATGTTGGTTGTGCGCCTGGAATGACTTGAATAAACTTGCAATAAATGACCCTATCCAAATGAATCAAAGAGTATGTGTGGGGCACAGCCCATAACCAGTGAATGGAGACAGTAAGCTCCCCAGTGAAAACACCCAGAACCGCCACAGGCAACTCCTCATAATAGAACTTTTGCAGGGAACAGTTTCTTTTCAACGACACTGCTTTTAACAGCCTCCAAATGTTCTTCCTCTGTGTGCACTCTGCCTCCAATCAAAAACTGAAATTCCAAATCAAGTCTGAAATACTTTTTAGCAAACAATTCAATTCTTAATCTCCTGAAAATCAAGGAACCAGATCTTTAGCGAGAATACATTCAGAGCAGCAGCCTCTAAACAAGGTTATCTTTACTTTCATTCCTCAAATCCCACTGCTGTGCCTTATTCACATAATTAAGGACAAAGGGATGCTAGGTGAGATTACATTCAAATGAAGTCATGCCTGTAATCTGTAGGAAACGGGTACTAGGTATAGCCTGATGAAATCCTTAGGAGAGCGACTTTGGCGCTCTCGGTCTGTGGTTAGATACAGCAGAGAAATCCTGGCAGTTTACTCTTTTTAGATGCAACATTTTCGTGGTGCACTTGTTTAATTGAACAAATCAGTCCAGCATTGTCTGAAGCGTGCATCATATCTTTGGGTCAGGCAAGTTCAAGAGTCTTCCCCTGGAAAAAAAACAATGTGCATGTGTGTGTATTTTAATCTTGAAAAATCACTGTCAAATAAATATTAAATGGTAAACGAAGACAAAATCAATAAAGCAAGCAATAGGAAAGGCACAGCCGTCCAGTGTAGATCTGCTGTTTATAACCAGTCCTTTCTCTATCAGGATGGATGGGTGCAGGATGGCAGGAAGTGGCCACAGGTCTGGAAGGTGTCCTTTTAACTTCCTAGAAACAACTTCCAAGAATCTTGAGGGAATCCTTTTGAACATGTTATGGCATGTGGATCCTTTCTTCCCAACCTTCCAATAGCTTCCCGTCTTACTGAGAATATAACCAAAGACCTTACGGTGACCCTCACATCATGACCCAAAGCCTCCATCCTCCCTCTCGCCCTCTTTCATGCTGTTTCAATGATACTGACCTTGTTTTTCTTTAAACACACACAGACTGCTCCCACCTCGGAGCCCTTGTAACTGCTGTTCCCCTGACTCAGGATGTGTGGCCCACAGACAAGCACGCTGCTGCTGCTTTTCCCACATTCCCACTTCCTGTCTCTCTGCTCATGTATCAGAGAGACCTTCTCTGACTATCCAATTGGAATTACCTTGCATTCCTCCTCCTCTTTACGCTCTGCTTTGATTTTATTTATTTATTTATTTATTTATTCATTTTGAGACAGAGTCTCACTCTCTCACCCAGGCTGAAGTGCAATAGTGTGACATCAGCTCCCTGGTTCAAGTGATTCTCTTGCCTCAGCCTCCCAAGTAGCTGGGATTACAGGCACCTGCCACCATGCCTGGCTAATTTTTGTGTTTTTAGTTGAGACGGGGTTTCACCATGTTGGCCAGGCCAGTCTTGGACACCTGACCTCAGGTGATCCACCAGCCTTGGCCTCCCAAAGTACTGGGATTACAGGTGTGAGCCACCACACCCAGCCTGATTTTCTTTAGAGTACTTTTCCCTACATGGTGGAGACCATCTAAGTAGTTTCCTCTCCATCTCCCCAACTAAAATGAATGCTCCTTGAGGACAAGGGCTTTGTTTTGTTGACTTCTTGATCCTACTGCTTAGAGCAGAGCCTGGCACATCCATGTGGTCAACAGGATTTTGGTGTTACTGCTGTGGTTATGTTATGTGATATGGCAAGAGAGACTTTGCAGATGGAATTAAGATTGCTAATCATCTGACCCTGGGGAGATTATTCTTTATTATATGGATGGGTCTGATATAATCACATGGCTTCATTTTCTCAAGAATGGAAAAGGGAGGTAGGAGAGTTCACGGAGAGAGATATGACCAGGGAAGAAAGACACGGAGAGACGCAGTGTTGCTGGCTTTGCAGGGGAGGAAGGGGAGGCATCAGCTGGGTGTACTGGGGAAGTGGAGAGTGGCCCTCAGCTGTCAGACAGCAAGGCGATGGGAACCTCAGACATAGCACCACAAGGAACCAAATTCTGCTGATAATCAGCCTGAATGATTAAAAAGAAAAAAAAAAAAAGAATCCTTCCCTGGAGCCTGAAAAAGAAAGAGGCCTATAGATACTCTGATTTTTGGCCTGTGAAACTTTAAGCAGAGACCCAACTGAGCCCACCACACTTTTAACCTATAAAAACTATGAGATAATAAATTTATGCTGTTTTAAGTATGGATGAATAAAGAAAAAAATAACAAAGCATAAAATAAATCGCTAAGGTGTATTTTGGGTTTTGAGATTTGATATCCAGAAAGAACCAAATAATTTCTTAAGCTACCTGCTAATAGATGGAGAAGTAAAAAGTAAGGACATATATACATAAGGCATACACTCAAAAGCTGTGAAATTGAATAGGTTGTTAAAAAAGATTGCTGTTGAAAAAGAGCATGAATTCTCTTTTACTTAAAAGATAATGGTTGTAGAAAAAAAATGAAAGAAAGGGGGGAAAATTTGTTGGTTAATGTTTCAGTCTCAACTCCATCATTCACAGGCCCAATGACCATATGCAAGTCACCCGAAGTTGAGATAATGATAGTATCTACCTTGCAAGAATGGTAAAGAAACAAAAAGACTGTGTATGTGGTAAAAAAAAAAAAAGTCATAAACTATAAGTTATTAAATATGATAACTCAACTCTCTTGTATGTACTGGAACTATTGTCCTTAGAAGAGTTCTCTTATCCAATTCTGATCATTCTGAGATGTTTATTTTTCAGAAGTGCAACTTTTCCCAGAATGCTTTGGTATGATACTCACGCATATGAAACAATGTACTTCAGCATTTTATGCATACTTTAAATGAGAATATTCTCACTTCATGATTAATGTGAAAATGAGAAGCTAGCTCAAAATATTTATGGCATATTTAAGGCTGATTAATCTTACGATCTTGAAAACATGATCATTTCACAGTTTCTAAGCTAAAATGGGATGTACATTATTGAGCTATAAAGGTCTTGGAATGAAATTTTCTCCTATATTCATAGTTGTATGGGAACTAGCATAAGAAATGGCATTTTGCTGGCTGAGCTGCAGCTCAGATGCTACTGTCTATGTGCACTGGTGAGTGGCGAGTTGGGGTGGCTCAACATTTTCCCCAACAATGTGGATACATGTATAAATCAGCATGGGCCTTTCATTTCATCACTGGAAGAAGAGAATGTTGTCTGCCTGGGTATGGAGACTAGGTTATAAAATGTTATGAAATTGAATAGGCTTTAAAAAAAGTTGTTGAAAAAGAGTGTAGATTCTCTTTTACTTGCAGAGGGATAGATGGATGCAGTGGAGTGGCTGGCCTAGCATCTCCTTCTTGCCTGGCCTGGTGGATCCAGGTTAAGTGAGGAATGAGGGTCCAATGCTGTTGGAATTGTATTTACCAGAGGATTGTGAGCCTCTTGGCGCAAGCAAATAGCAAAGTGATCCAGTCAAAGAGGCACTTATCCCCACCACTTCTAAATGGGACTCTGGTGCTTGATGAGTCTCTGGAGACCAAATATAAGCATGAAAGAGTGTTGTAGGGACCCCCATGCCCTGCTGGTGGGAGCACATCTCAGAGCAGCCCTCATGGAGCATGATACGCAAGACTTGGTGAAACAAAATCTGCGTCTTACAGCATGGCCACCTCCGCCCTGTTCCACTCCTTGTACATAATCACAGGAACCTTCTCCATGTAGTAGAGAGTAGTTGAAAGCAACTTAGTGTTGAAAACTAGGAGAATGAATAAGTAAAATGAGACGGATGCATGCTATACAATAATGCCAATCACTCAGAAACAATGGGTTATATGAACATACTGCAATATAGATGAACTTTTAAAATAGTGTTCAATTTTAAAAGTGAAAAACAGAATATAAACCACAATTCATTATCATTAATGGAAATAAAATCATTGCATATTTTAAAGGATCAAACCTACCAAGCAAAGTGGGTGCCATGAGGGGAAGGGGAAGAGAATGGGAGTTAAAGCTGTAAGAGTCAACAGTGACGTCAGCATTATGAAACCAACCCGGAAAATTGGAGTGGAAGAAATAAACTGGCCTTGGGTTATGTGGTTATAATATAATTTAGTCCTTTATTTAAAAATGATCTACTTGTCCTTATTTTGTTTAAATATGATTCCCTCCATTTGCTTGCCAAATCTGGATGGATTGTAAGAGGTAAACATAAGATTAATAAAGCACCAAGATGACACTAAATACCTGTTGATACCTAGCTAGCAGCCTTGATTTCCTTATATAGTAGATGGCCTAGTATCTGAAAAGTATTGATGGTGTATATATATACATATATATGTGTATATATGGTGTATATATATATACACACCATCAATATACATATTATGTGTGTGTATATGTGTGTGTGTGTGTATATATACACACACACAGAGATAATTCTTCATTCAAACATGCCAGAAATTTGGAGAAATTTTGCAAATACAGGTGAATTTAAAAGCTAAGAATATTGTTTCCTGAAACACCACAAATTTCTCCTCTTTGTGAATTACATACAGTGCTTGCTAATTATACAAAGAAGATTTGCCTCTTTATCAAATTCTTTTTATGCTGTCTTTGGCTTCTTGAGGCCAGTGCTGATTGGAAAAGAAGAAACTGGCCTTCTATTAATATCTACCTTGCTTTATTTTTTTTCTGTCACATAAAGAGATTCTTATAAAGGAAGTTGACTAGAGTTGGTGAATTATTTATGCTCTGTAGAATTAGGTTTTGTTGCCAATTGCCTTATTTGTTTTACTTTCTGAGGTAGGCAGAATAACGACCCCTAAAGATGTTCACATCCTAATCTCTGGAACCTGTGAATATGCTACTTTACATGACAAGGGAGAATGGGGCATTAAGAAGATGGAATTAAGGTTGTTAATTAGGAGAATTTAAAATAGGAAGAGTAGCCCAGCTTAACCGGGTGGACCCAATGTAATCATAAGTGTTTTTAACAGTGGAAGAGAGAGACTTCAGAATTAGAGGGGGATTGAAGCTATGAGAGAACCGACATAGAAGATGAAAAAAGGGGGCCATGAGCCAAGGAATATGGGCAGCCTCTAGAAGCTGGAAAAAGCAGGAAAATGCACTTTCCCCTGGAACTTCCACAAGAGAATGCAGTGTTACTGAAACCTTGTTTTTTGCCCAGTGAGACCTGTATCAGACATGTAATTTACAGAACTATACATTATTAATGATTAATTTTTTTTTTTTGAGACGGAGTTTTGCTCTTGTCACTCAGGCTGGAGTGCAATGGTATGATTTCAGCTCACTGCAATCTCTGCCTCCAAGGTTCAAGTGATTCTCCTGCCTCAGCCTCCTGAGTAGCTGGGATTACAGGTGCCTACCACCACACCCAGATAATTTTTTGGAATTTTTAGTGAAGACAGGGTTTCAACATGTTGGCCGGGCTGGTCTCAAACTCCTGACCTCAGGTGATCTGCCTGCCTCGGTCTCCCAAAGTGTGGGGATTACAGGCATGAGCCACCACATCTGGCCTGAACTGTGCATTATCAAAACTGTGTTGCTCTAAGCCACTAAGTTTGTGGTAATTTACAGCATCAGAAGAAAATTAATGCAGTCTCTAGGTTTTTGTTGTTATACAGACATAATCATATGCCTCTCTAATGATATGCCCTCAAAGTTAGGTTAGCAATACCTATTAGAACATTTCTGTTTTTGTAGGGTTCACTTGTTTTTGAAAATCATTAAGTTTTGGACTCACAAGATAGATTGCAGACAAAACTGCTAGAAAAATGTGGGGACTTATTAATCATTTCAAAAAGAAGAAAAAACTCAATGTGAAATATTAGTATTTCATGGAAAGAACAAGCCACAAGCTATCTTAGTAATTTAAAAAAACTCTGAAAGATAATTAACTTTTATTTTAGGTTAATTTCAAAGTTTTAGTCAGCACTGAGTTAATTTTGTTCAAGATTATCTAGTGGCCAAAATAAGTTATAGTTGATGCCTGGATTAAGAAAGCTTTTTTAGAATAGAAGTATTAGACAAATATGTCCACCATAGCACAGATTAATTATAAAGAAAGCTAATTTGTTTAGAGAATGGAATGTCCAAAGATAACAGTGTGACCATCCCAAGAAACAACTCCCATTATGAATTTTTAAAACCATAACAGTATTTTATGTAGTCAGACTGTGTGTGTGTAAATATGCAGTGAAAGCTTATGACCAGTGAAATGTGGTTGTAAGATGTAGCTTAAGTGACCAGTATTCCTTCTAGGTTGAATACCAAGGTGTTGTGGCAACCCAACAAACAGAGATGTGAGAGATTTGATCAACCTGGTGCCCCAACAGTCATCCCCAAATGAGAGAGCCAGACATAACCAGCATACATCGCAGAACACCTGACCAACTCCCACCAGCAGGGCTTCTGTGGGCAAAGAAAGATTGAATTGACCTTTCCTAAGTTTCCATTAAAGTATTCATTAATGGAGAAGAATTGGAAAGCATTAAGATGCCTACATCTTTCCAGACACTAGAAAGTAGAATGCTGTATTTAAGTAGAGACATGTTTTAACACATGCTGTGGGGGACTAGAGTAATGAAAATGCTGAGAATTTATCTAGCAGACTTGGACCTAGGTTGAGAGGGGAGGTTTAAGTGTGTGTGTGTGTTTATTGTATTGAACCACTGTTAATAAGGAGTGGATCTCCTGCTGAAAACTAAAGGGGATGCTTTTAGTTCAGCTTCACATATTAGCAAGTCAATTTGTATGTTTTTCAGAATGTTTCTTTTTTTAACAGAATTATTTTATCACACTATTCCCAACTTTTTGCTTCTTCAGAAAGTACACATACAAATTGCATAATGGAAAGCTATATATTTAGTCTAAAAGAATCATAGAACTTACTTGAGGTCTAGTAATTTTGAACACCTCCCCCAATGCCACGTGAAAATTCTGGAATATTTAAGCATTATGTGGTTACTATGGTAGTACAATCTCAGCCTTATTCATTCCCTTCAGAAAATGAGAACTCACAGATATCTTTAAACAAATTCGATACCTTATAAAGATTATAGCAAATAGGTGTGCTATTTTTATGTGGCAGCATAAGAATTTTAGCCATCAAACCGGCACTATTCTACAGTAATGTTAAAGGTGGATAAAGTTTATTGAATGAGTTTATGTGAGTTAAAGTATTGAAGACATTTACATACATTTGCATGTATGTAACACTTTCTCTAAGAAACTCCACAATGCTGTATCTGCTCTATCTTCTGTTTTTAACATTGTGAGTAAATTGGACTCAAAATTTACTGATTTGTACAACTGTTATACAAATACATAACTATATTTCTTGTAACTCATTTCATCTTGTTCACCCCTATTCTGGCTGAAAATGTCTGGCTTTGTCCACCAAGGATGTCTCAGTCTCTCTTGAATTAAAATGTGTCAGCTTGAGTTAATTACTCAGTATTTTAGTTGCTCTTCCTCTTTCTCCCACATTGCACCCAGATGCAAAGGGAAATCTACAGAATATGATGATGTGGATTGATAGGTAGAGGGGGCCTGAGGGAGGGGGCTGCTTAAGTGACTACAGCTGTCATAATTCATAACTGGTTTTCTCATATTGGTCAAAGACCAAGCCTCCTGTGTGAATTCAGCCTGCATCTTGCCCAGGTTGGTGCAGCTGGTTTGGGCCTTTTACAGTGAAGTCCTTTTGTCCTTATATTTGGTGACCAGTGAACACCATTTGCAGTAGTACACATTCTGTCTGGGACATCTGGTAACATCATATGGAACCATCTCAGATATATGTTCTTTGATGCTGTGCTGACCACGGGGCCCCTGGGAGACATGGGTTTTCCAGGTCTTCCAGGAGACAAGGGATCTTCCAGGTTGTGTCCAGGGAAGTAAGAAAGAAGCTTCCTATCTAGGATCTCCACTCATCCTCAAATGTTTCTGGAAGTCTTTATTGCAGTCTCTCTTCTGAGATTCAGTTCAGAGGGAAGAGAGGAGAGTAAAGTCTAACCTCATGTCTCCCTCTCTCTCTTTCATGCCTCAGCATCTGAACCTATAGTGACCAGAAGAAATTTCTTCCTGTGGGGTGCAAACTTTCCTTATCTCAGATATCTTTATGTCTTTTCACTAGGACTAACTGTAAAACTATGTTCAGATGTGTAAGCTTTGCTCTTAATATGAAAAATGCATTTTTTTTTTTTTTTTGCTTGTTATATAATCATCCCACATACCCTTAAGCAAGCCAGACTTGCAACTCACTGTCTTATAAGGGAATTTAATGATGTCTAATGAGGCCTCCAAAGCAGAGCAAGGTTCCCTTTCTCTAGGCTGTCTCCAAAGAAGTGAGGAGGGAAAGCAAGATGGGGGATTAGCTCCTGATTTAGGCTCTTTCTAAAAAGTTGGAAGGAAAAACATCTTTATCTTTCTTGGCTATTCTTTTTCTTAGAGCCACACTTGAGGTTTTCTACATACAGTGGCCACAAGGCAGCTGTTGATGTGTTTTACTTTCTTTTTTTTCAAAGTTGTAAGTAGGGAGAAGGTCTTTTTACGAGTCCCTTGTGAACGGCAGTCTGGTTCCTCTGGTGTGGTCAATCTTAGGCTTGCCTCAGCTGGTTTCAGTGGTCCTGGAATCTGAGTTGGACAAAAGGCAGCCTGGATGTGTACTTGTGCCATTCTGTGTCACTGGCCAATCTGAGAAGTAGCGCTAGGGAGAAACTAACTCACAAGAGAGGGATCTTGAGAGACTAAATTGGAGACAAGTTCACAGGAAGGGGGCGTGGAAATCAGAGTTCATCATTTCCTGGACCAGCTCCCAGGTGGGTTTCAGATGTCCGTTGAACTGAAGGGGCAGGAATGTTCTGAGAAGTTAAAGGAACATAGTGTAGAAAGATACATCAGATAACAAAATATATCAACCATACTCCCCTTCATGGCTACCGGCGGAAGGAATCCATGAGTTAAGTGCCTTGTAAAATGTTTCCATAATCTTTTGGGGAGTGGCAGGAATGAATTTCTTACCATGGGATGGAAAGAGCCATCTACTAAAGACACCACTTGTGAAAAAGCGAGCACCCAATTCACTCCTCATAGCTGGGAGCCTTTATCTGAAGTCACTGAATTTCTAGAGAAACCATCGATGGTAACCAGGGTGATTTTTCACGCAAGCATGTGTGCGTGTGCCTCTGCACGTTTTCTCAGGAGAGATTCTGGGGCTTTCAGCAGATTCTCAAAAGAGTGCCTCTCTGCAAAATATCAAGGGCCATTAGATGAATGGAAATGTTGCGCTAACAAGTAACATAAAACTTGATGCCTTAAAACCCTTTTCTCTTTCCCAGAAATTCCAGTCACACAGAGCAAAGTCACTGATCACAAAGTTCATTTCTATTTTCAGGAATCCCTTTTGTGATAAAAGTCATACAAAAATGTCCACTTAAAAGATAATAACAATAAAAAACAACAACAAAAGAGAACAAAGTCTTGTCTTGGGTGTTTTGTGGACACTCTCATAAGGGCATTTACTACCGATAAGCAAGGAATGGAGAATATCTTTAAATCACTGACATTTCTTATAGGGTGTCCAGCTTTGGAAATTCATCTGTAAGCCAAGAAGTGTGTGCGTGAGGATGAGCAGTGGCTTATGATAAATAACTTACTGTAAAGGGCAAGTTTCAGTGAGGAATTAACGATTCGTCCTCAGGAGGCCTTTATTTACTATTAAAAACCCGAGTGCCTTTTGCTGTTAGCAGGCTGATACTTACAGGGAAATTGATTCTCTTCACAGAATTTCCCGACGGTCCCAATAAGCCATTAAGGGCTCCTGGTTTTACCTTCCTTGGTTTAGTAGCTGCTCTGCCATGGTCAGCATCGTTTTCTCTGCAGCAATTAGTGGCAATAAGTGGGAGCTCGCACAATTGATGGTGTAATATGCCTGGACAGTGTGCAAGCAGCAGTTATGAAATGCTTCATTGAGCAGAGCTCTTGTACTCAATGCCTCCCTCCCATCAGTTTTCCAGGTAGCAGAGCCTAATGAAGGCACGCAGCAGGCGGTGCAGGGACTGGAGGAGCTCCAGTGCAGAGCTTTCTGTCCTAGTCAGAAGGACCAGACTTTGCTTAACAGGCTTGCTGTGGATGCCTTCATCTACCACCCCAACTGATACAACTCAATTAATCCTGAAGAGGTTTTGAAGAAAAGAGGCTTTTCCGTCTGTCTCTGACAGCGTTTTTGTGTTCTAGCATTCCTTCTTGATTTTTTTTTTTTTTTTGGAATTTCCATCTCTCTGTTTATAGTCCCCATCTGTTCCTGCATGTTGTCTACTTTTCCATTAGAATCTCTAGCATATTAATCCTAATTGTTTTAAATTCACAATCTCATAATTCCAACATCCCTGCCTTATGAGATTCTAGTCCTGATGCTTGCACTGTCTCTTTAGGATAGTTTATTATTATTATTATTATTATTATACTTTAAGTTCTGGGATACATGTGCAGAACATGCAGGTTTGTTACACAGGTATACACATGCTATGGTGGTTTGCTGCACCCATCAACCAGTCATCTACATTAGGTATTTCTCCTAATGCTCTCCCTCCCTTAGCCCCCCACCCCTCGAAGGGCCCTGGTGTGTGATGTTCCCCTCCCTGTGTCCGTGTGTTCTCATTGTTCATCTCCCACTTATGAGTGAGAGCATGCAGTGTTTGGTTTTCTGTTCCTGTGTGAGTTTGCTGAGAATGATGGTTTCCAGCTTCAGGGTTTGCTTGTTGGTTGGTTGGTTTGCCTTTTAGTATACCTTGTGATTTTTTTGTTGTTGTGTTGAAAACTAACATGATGGATGGGGTAAAAGAACCACATAAGCTTTTCACGATGTGGTGGGAAGGAGCACGTGGGTGAGTGTTGGGGATGGAACTTTCTATAGTCTTATAATTACTTCTCCACTTGTACCACGGGCTGTGAACTTCACAAGTACTTCTCAGTCCCCTTCCACTCCCACCACCTTAGGTGGGACAGGTTGGCTTGGGTGGGCTGGAATTATTTTTTCCCCTTTTCCAGCAGCAGGAGGTAGAGTTGGGTACTTCCCACCTCCCAGGTCAGTTAGAGTCTGGTTGAAACTTCCATAGTTTAAGGTTGGGTGAAATAGTTTCTCTTGCGGGCAGGCCTTGTTAAGAAGAACAGAATGCTCTGGAATATTTTGAAACGATTCTCTTTCGCCTCTCCCTGCCAGAAGCATGAGTAGGCTTTTCTTGGATGTTCATTGTAAGAACCTAGAGGAGCTCCCACAGGTAAAATTTACAAAACTGCGAACAGCCCCCACTGCCCCCCAACCCCGCCGCTTCTATATTTGGGCTCCCCTGGAGTTTTTGACTCTCAGACTTGTCCACACCAAGCCTCCAGCAATTTGTCAGTTACAATTTGGGTTTGGTGTCCACGGTGGTTTCGTGCGTGGGTTTCTGCTCTGGTAAGCTATGATTCTCTATATCTGCTTGTCAGTCTCAAATTTTGGGACTTGTGGCTTGCCTTGTGACCTCACTTTTCTGACAAATCTAAGAAGGTTGTTAATTTTTTTGTTTGTTAAGCATTTTACTTGTTGGGATAGAGTGATGACTTCCAAGCCTCTTATAAGCCCACAGGGAACAAGAAGGCTGACTTATTTGAGTACAAAAATCTAATTCATTCATTATATTTTATACAAAGATTTTGGAAACCTTTCTCTGCTGTAAAAGGAGCCTCTCTAAGCATTTCCACTATCCTCATGGTTTAATTACTCAGTATATGCAGATGATTCTCTATATTATGTCTCTGACCCTGACTCTCTGCCATGCTATATATCCGCATGTCCATCTTGCTACCAGGTTGATATATTTGAATAAGCAAACCTCATACTCACACATCCACAGCTGCAGTCAATATTTCCTTGTCCCTATTCTGGGATCTTTACTTGCCTTCTGCTCTTCTCACAGCCTCTGTGTTCCCAATCAGTGGTGCTGACATTTACCCAGTTCCCTATGTCAAGAAAATAACAACTTATCTTTCCAGACTGCTAATCTCTCCCTGTCCCACATCCAGGCAATGAATAGGACCTGCTGCTTTTACTTCCTGAGTGTTTCTTGGACGCATTTCCCATCTCCACACTGTTACCATGGTTTTAGCTTGAGCCACGTGGACTCATTCCTGGATATTGCAAAAGTCTCTTAGGTCTCCATATCTTTGAAGTCACTCTTATGTAATCTCCTCCACACACTACACAGAGTGTCCTCTCCACAGCTACACATTGCAGAAGTCACCAAATTTGGTTACTTATTCTTTTCCACAGTATAATCTCCATTCCACTATACTGTGTTCCTTTTTAAGATGTTCTCGTGTCTCATTAATTAGGACAGCATAGTCTGATTTCCTCCTCATAGAACTAGTAACAGTTTCTCATTCTTTCTTGGTCCCTAGTCCACGTCCCTGTCCTTCAAGTGACTGGTCCTCATTGCAGCCCACCTGTAAATACGTGCAGGCTGACGGCCTGAACGCCTTCTCAGACTGCACACACACAGGCTATTGTGCAACTGCCATTTACACGCTCACAGATCTGAATTATCTATAGTGCACATATCTTTGCTGAAATGCAGCTGTGCCTATGACCAGAATTCCAAATAGACATGGCCCAAATTGAGCTCCCTACTTTGTTCCCAATCTCACTTTTCTTTCTGTTCATGTGTTTCCTGTGGTAGAGTTAACATTATCATCCACCCACTTGCCCAAGTCAGCATACACAGACCCATACCCAGTCTTCTTTTTACTTTAGAGACAGTAATTCCCTGGGCAATTCCCTCTTGTCCCTATGGTTCTAAATAATATCTAAGTGCTGATAGCTCCAAAAACCCTGCCTGTAGCCTGGAACTCTTTCATATGTAACTCCCTGCTTAATACCTCTTGGTGGGCAAAATCATACTTACTATTTTGGTATTCTTTAATGCTACTCTGCCATTACTCCTTCCCATCTTGGTTAATGGTACCATCCTCCCATGTCTCTGGCTCAAAACAGAGGAGTCCAGCTTGATATCTTTTGTTCTTACTTCTCATACTCATTCTATCAGCCCATCCTATCAGCGTTGTGTCTCCTGAATTCTAAACCAAACCACTTCTCATCATGTCTCCTGCTTCTACGCGAAGTCATTTGTTTTTACCTGGATTACTGTAGTGATCCCTTGATTTGACGTCCTGATTCTACTCTTATTCCCCATTCCCCCAGTAAAATGCATAGAGAGGCTAAAGAGATTTTTTGAAAAGAAGATATCAACTTATATCATTTCCTTGCTTAAAATCCTCAAATTGCTGCTCATTAAAATTAGATTACAACACTAGGACCTAAAAATCACATGGCTCTGGCTTCTGCCTACTCACTCTCCCTTCCCACTTGTTTACTCTTCTCATTTACCTTTGTTCCTACTCTTGAATAGTTTATGCTTTTTCTGATCTCAGGGACTTGGCATAAGGTTTTATTGACCCCCGAACACTCTTTTCTAGACACTTGCATGACTCTTTCACACCATTCAAATCTTGACTCAAATGTCCTGTTTTCAGAAACATATGCCTGACCTACCAATCTAAGGAGGCTTTGCAATCCTTTCCAGCTATTTATTACGTCATTGTACTGCTCGTTTTATTGCTAGCCCTGGCTACCTTCTGAAATAATCTAATTCACTGATTTGTTTATGCAGTTAGTATCTGCTTCTCACCAAGCCCATCTTCCACTAGGACATAAACTACGTAATAACAGGAATTTTGCCTAACTTCTTCACCATTTTTATTTTTAGGCCCTAGAAGCTTGGAGAGCATGTAGTAGATGCTCATTAAATATTTGTTGAATGAATTTAAAAGTTTACAGCTTCATTTTCTTTCTTTTTCAAATCTAATGTACATTTCATTAAATTCTGTTTTTTCATCTCTGACAGTGACTCACCTCTCCAGCCTCACTGTTCCTAACATAGTTTAGGTCTCCATCATCTCTCCTCTATACTGCTGAAATAACCTTATTTTTCTTGCCCACAGTTGTACTTCTCTCAGCTAATTCCTTAAAACATAGCCAGAGTAATCTCTCTACAATGCAAACTTGTTGGTGTTTTTATGTAGCTTAAACAATTTCATTGGTTTACCATTGCTTTTAGGATAAAATCTGAACTCCTTTGTGTGATTTCCAAGGGGTCCATGATCCAATCCCTGCTTAATCCTTCTCTCTCCCTACCTTGATCTTTGACCTTTCCTGGTTCCTAGAAAAGTGTTCTCTCTCTTGAATCTGAAGCAGAGAATGCATCTCTTCTCTCCACTTTTCCTTCTCACCTGTCTAGTTCTAACTGTACTTCAAATCTCACTTGAGTAGGCACCTCCTTCAGAAACTCACCACTGACCAGCCAATGCTGTGCCGAGTACTTCTTCCCTAAGTGAGCACAAAGAACTTTGTTTCCTCTATCTCAGAAATTAACACTTGGTATTCTAATTATATCCATCTAAAAGAGTTTAGTGGTTGAGAACAGAGACTCTGGTGTTGGATGGAGTGGGTTCATGTTAGTGGAACAGGAAGCCCTGGCCTCGCTGGCCTCTACTCTCCAGAAAACCCTCTAGTGGTTTTCACCCCCTTCCTTCCCCTCTGTCTTCATGACTCTCAACCCAAGTGTTTGTGGGCCTGGAGTAAGGGGGGTAGGGTACTTGTGCAGGATATTGATTTCTCGGAGGATGGTGGATGAGAGATCAAGTATGGAGGAGGGTATCCGTGGTGACGAGGGTGGATTTGACTTAAATATGCTTGGTAATAATAAGGATGGACAGTACTGGTCAATATCCCTGGGGGGTTGGGTGTTATGTGGGGGTTAGAGTTGATGTGTTACCTGTATTTTTGAATATCCTGTTTAAGACGTGCCAATCAGTTTGTGAGTATTTTTTTGCACATATCGTGCTGTATCTTTAGGATGTCTAGAATTTTTCTCTTCTATCTTCCTGGAATACTTTTTCTACATTGCTTTTCCATACAACATACTATCTCTCTCTGAAGACTTTTCACATATCTGGGTAAGTCCACACCAGGACTTCATGGTACATGCAAATCATCTATTTAAATGCTCATCTTTCTTTATAGGCAAAACCTCTCAAGAGCAAAGACTATGTCTTATTCATTTTTTTTTTTTTTTTTTTTTTTTTTGAGATGGAGTCTCGCTCTGTCGCCCGGGCTGGAGTGCAGTGGCCAGATCTCAGCTCACTGCAAGCTCCGCCTCCCGGGTTTACGCCATTCTCCTGCCTCAGCCTCCCGAGTAGCTGGGACTACAGGCGCCCGCCACCTCACCCGGCTAGATTTTTGTATTTTTTAGTAGAGACGGGGTTTCACCGTGTTAGCCAGGATGGTCTCGATCTCCTGACCTCGTGATCCGCCTGTCTCAGCCTCCCAAAGTGCTGGGATTACAGGCTTGAGCCACCGCGCCCGGCCGTCTTATTCATTTTTATATTCATCAGGCTCAGTGCCAAGCACATGCTAAATGTTCCTTAAATGCCAATTGAACAAAGAGGGGAGAGAAAAAGAAAATAACTCGAAGTGTAAAAGGTGCTTTGCCAGGTATTTTGCATGAAAGAAAGAAGGAGATTTAAACAACAGGGAATGAAATTCTGCTTTATCTTATTCTCAAGAAAATCTAGGTTTTCTATTTCTTTTTTTTTTTTTTTTTTTTTTTCCTGAGATGGTGTTTCGGTCTTGTCACCCAGGCTGGAGTGCAATGACACGATCCCAGCTTACTGCAACCTCCCGCTCCCAGGTTCAAGGGATTCTCCTGCCTTAGCCTCCCGAGCAGCTGGGATTACAGGCATGTGCCACCATGCCCAGCTAATTTTTGTATTTTTTTAGTAGAGATGGGGTTTCACCATGTTGGCTAGGCTAGTCTTGAACTCCTGACCTCAGTTGATCACCCGCCTCGGCCTCCCAAAGTGCTGGGATTACAGGCGTGAACCACTGCGCCTAGCCCGAGGTTTTCTGTTTCTAAATGGATGCAATGAATTCATTTGTAAAGATCATCATGGGTACTTTTCCCTCCTGTACCCCACATGGTAGCTGGACAAGTGTTTGTGTTAGTCAGATCAGTCTATAGTATTAAGGACACTTGTCACCAATGTTTATCTTGTGATCAGGCCTTGCTGCCTTCCTACCAGCCTATCTCATCCTCTTCTCTCCTTCCTGGTTTGGGTGCATCTCAGATTTGCTGCTCTGCTCTGCCTCTTAGGATTCCAAGTGCAGAATTCCTCTGACTTTCCTATTTCCATTTTCCAGGTTGCACAGAATACAAAAAGTGGAAGGCTGAATAAAAAATAAGGTACAGACACAGTTACTCAGAGCATTGTTAGAAGTTATAGTTGATTAAAATTGGAAAATATTACTTGTAAAAGATTGTCTACTCTATGGAGAAAAGGTCCAGAATGTGAATTCATAAATAACTAAAATGAATGATTTCATTTCCCATAAGGGACAGATAAAAAAATGGATTATTTTCCCTTAAAACAAGTCAAATTGCAAAGAAGGAAAATAGGACCAATTGTGAATTTAAATGAATGCTCAAACTATTACAATTACAACTGCATATCTTTGAAAGAGTTAACTATTTCTGAATGATTACAGATTAAGTTTATTTTCAAACCTCTGTTCAGATAATTTCTTACGTAGAAGGTGCCATTTAAATAGGAATTACTATTTTTGTACATTGTACTGAGAGTTGCTTTTTTTTCTTTTACTTCTTTGGGTTCTGAAATCACACCAGTTGATGCTGGATTGAACTTTCAGAAAAGTTTCTCTAAATGCAGACACCATTTTAAAATAAAAGAGCTGAAAATATGGTTTGAGAGATTGAGCCAGTAAGATAGATATTGTCACCTACCTGGTGTTGGCTTTATTAACCACATTAATAAATGTTTCTCAAATGTAAGAAAACATTGTAAATAAACTGAGACTTAAAATTGTCAGCTCTTAACATCTGGTGGGGATGGGACTAGCTATATCCTAGAATTTAAAGTTCTGAGCATTCTTAGTCTCAGTAAATATTCAAAATTAAATTTTGAAAGAACTGAATACTATTTAAATACAATGAAGTGGAATAATTGGCAAATCATTCATGCCTACACATTTTCTTAAAGAACGAATAATCTACCTTCCTCCACAGTCATCTTCCTATTCGAGAGTTAGGAGAAATTGTTCTGTGCCTCATTTTGCTAAAACTTTGCATGTGAGTAATTATGTCTATCAAAATGTATATGTGTTGTTTCTATAATAAAACCTTGTCTATCTGGGATTAATAGCAAAGATGCCTTAACGTGTATGAACAGAGCATGACCTGCTATGAACGTTTTCACAACCAGACTGCTTCCAGAAACCTGATTATCAGCTGGTTCATTGAAGTGACTCTGTTGATCATGTAGACAGAACACTGATAGTGAATGAAATAAGTGACAACACCTATTCCCAGGGAATCCAGAATGCTTATGCTTTAAGTGACTTCAGAGGTAAATTGGGCTGTTTCTTTGTGATCAAATATCCCTGCATTCCTCTTCCATATTCTCTCAAGTCAGTTAACTGTTCCTGTGCTCTACTTCTCGCATTTGTGTGTGTGTGTGTGTGTGTGTGTGAAATGACACAAAATGTCTCCATCATCTCCTGCACTTTTGGATTATTAATAATTGTGGGGAAAGAAATGTCAAAACCTAGAGGGCAGATTGAGGGCTCTCAAACCATTCTCAAACATTCCCTGATCAACCCACAGAGAAACATGTTCTACATTTTAGGATATTCAAAAAATAGTGAAAACTGACTATACTTCTGGATATTTTTGAAACTGCTTTTCTTTTGGAAAACCTTTGGAAAGAGAGGCTTCTCCAGCTCAAGTTCACATTTTAAATATTCATTAAAGAGTAGTCTTCATTTACTGAAGGAAAACTCTTTGCTCCAGGTTTTGGGAAAGAGGGAGGGTGGGAGGTGGTCAGCTGTTCTTACATTTAACTTTGACAAAGCACAGGTCATTTTCCAGTGGCAGAGTTCTAATGTAAACCACATTGAGCCACGTTGGAGAAATTGAGAAGGAAATGGAAGCAGAGTTCATTTTGCTTTTGTTTTTGCTTTGAGTTCTTCTCAGTACCAAATTATGACCCAATAGGCAAATAGACATTAGTAAATGTGCCTTGAAATTTCCACTCATTCTCTTGTGACTTTGGATCAGTTACTTCTTGTTGTATTAAATTCTCTCACAAATATTGTGAGTTGTGATTTACTGACTTTAACTAACAGAGAAAAGTGAATCTCAGTAAGTCAACGTGGAGTTAGATGGCTGCTAAATGGTTAAGTGGGAGCTCAGCCTCAGATTGTGAGTGACTCAGTGCCCCCCACAGGCACTGCATGGGATGCTCTGTGGCTAGGAACTTTTCTGAGGGCTTTGTTTTTGTCAAAACCTCTGTCTTAAATCCATTCCCTGAGAGCCCTGGTTCTGCTGGGTGACAGCTTGCTAGCTTTATAAATGAATCCAAGTGAAGGTGATATTGGGTGCTAATCAGATTATCTGCTATTCCTCTGAGATAATACAACTGCATTTTAATACAGAAATTCCATAGATTATTTGTTAATGTGAAAGAGTAGATCTCATGCTGATGTTAGAGTCACTTGGCTACCAGGTGGAGCAGATATTTTTGGCACATGTATCTGTTAATGTCCTTCAAGTGGAACTATGTCGTAGGCAGCCCCTACTTTGGAAATTCAAGAGGATTGACCTTAATAATGGTGTTTCTGCTGTTATGTATGAATATGGTCAAAAAGATACATATGTGAATACCAGTCTCTTCCAGTA
Source organism: Rhinopithecus roxellana (assembly GCF_007565055.1). Lineage (NCBI taxonomy): Eukaryota > Metazoa > Chordata > Mammalia > Primates > Cercopithecidae > Rhinopithecus > Rhinopithecus roxellana. Next base: position 23,699,567 of record NC_044569.1, read on the forward strand.
TAACGTTATAGTTTTATTCCCATTTTTAGGAATTTATAGTCTAATTATTCCTACCGCATATTTGGACAACTGAGCAAAAGGACCCTATTCTCTTTACTGACAGCTCCTGTTCAAGTGACCTCACAGCTTTCTGATGACCTCCACTGGCTGTGCCACATTTCTGGTGCTGAATGGATGCACAACAAGTCACTACTTATCTGGGCTTCAATGGAGTTATTCGATTTGAAAAATAAAGAGGTACTTTAACGGCCCCTTCAGTTCTCACACTCAGTGTTTCAATATTTGTCCTGTTCTACCTGGATTGTAATCAATCCTAAAACTTCCTCACATTTCTGGATGATGGAATGAACAATCCTGCATATGGCTTCCAAATTGAAAAAATCCTGATCTCAGAACTCAAGGCTCTGGTCTGCAGTGGCCACAGTTCATCTCTGGCCTTGACAAGCTATTTCTTGGCCGTGGAACTCATTACTTGAAAGAGATTTGCTATAGCTCCCATTATGGTGCCTTTAGAAGAAATAAAGATCTTCTGCCTCACTTCCAATACTTCTTTTATGGTAGCACCAGAATCTTGATTTCACTGGCTCATTTGTGAGAGACCTGACCCATCTCCCAATATGCACTCTGTTCTGGGTCTGATGGATGAAGAGTTGAGGCTCGTGCCTTTTGCTCTCCTGGGTGATAAATGTAGCTTACTGTGTCCACATGCCAGAGATGTAGGCGCCAGCAGGGCAGAGAGGGACACAGGACATTACAACACAGAGTTCATGCACTCTGTTTCAGGATAATGCATTTTTGACTGCCAGGTGTAATTTTCACTCCTCTTTCATGCAGCCCCCATCTCTCCTCTCACTCCCTATCCTAGATTTTAAATGGTTATACTTTCCTATGAATCCTCAATTTATCTTTTGTTTTTGAGCCTAGTGCACTGAACATTTCTTCTCATGCATAAAAGATACCCTGGAAACTCCCATCACGGCTGCATAAGTATTTATTTATTTTTTATTTTTTGAGAATCAGGCGCCGAGGCAGTGCCTTCAAGAGACAAGCATTTATAGTTTTGTTATATGATTTAGTTCAGTTTTTTTCTCCCATACTGTTTGTTTTTTAGGAGCAAAGAGGGAATTAAAGATATTATAGAAAGAGAGCTTCCCTTGGTGGTTAATTTTAGGTGTTTTGTGTGTAGGTGAATTGGATGGGCTTTTGAAATGAAATAGAACTAAAAGAAATAGAATAAATCAAATATAGATTAGGTGCTAGAAAATTTGTTGCAAAGATGGTCTGAATACTGTTGACCACTAATTTTAAATTAAATGCAATCCTGATATGAAACGGTTAATTTAATGATAAAGTTTCTATATTTTGGTTTAAGGTACCAATATTTCCCCTAGAGTCGAAAACAATCATTTTAATCACTTGGGTAAATTGCCTAAATTGTATGTAAATCAGGCAAGTAACAAAACATTTTTGCATTATTTTGCAGCTTTACAAGTTGCTTTTCTCCTACATAGCACTAATGTTTTGATTTCAAAAGATAAAGTGAGGAAATACAGGTGCTTTATAGTAACATGATACATTTTTAAAATATATTTTGTTTAGAATATAAGAAACTGGAGAACTATGGCTTTGTTTCTTTATAATTGTATTAGTCTGTGCACACTGCTATAAAGAAATACCTGAGACTGGGTCATTTATAAAGGAAAGTGCTTTAATTGGCTCACAGTTCCACATGACTGGGGAAGGCCTCAGGAAACTTACAATATGGCGGAGGGCAAAGGGGAAACAATAACCTTCTTCATATGGTGGCAGGAGAGAGGAGAGTGAGGGGCAAAGGGGCAGTAGCCTCTTATAAAACCATCGATCTTATGAGAACTCACTATCGTAAGAATAGCATGGAGGAAACCACCCCATGATTCAATCACCTCCCACCAGGTCTCTCCCTAGACACGTGGGGATTATGGGGATAATAATTCATGATGAGATTTGGGTGGGGACACAAAGCCTAACAATATCAATAGTAAGGAATAGTGTTGGAGTTACTCCTTAGGTAGGCAGAATTGTTGGCCCCTTCTAAAGTGTGCAGTTAAGGAACAGCCTGCAATTCACCCCTATAAAGTTTCTTCTGATGAGAAATCACATTCCAGTTGTTTCCAAACAGAACTATAAAAATATATATGTGATACCAGATACACCAGTATTATATAATTAGATGGGCTTTTAACATTTTTAGGAGTCAAGTGCTGAAGTTTCGTGAAAAAGGTAGGTCAATGGCTACTAAAACTTTGTGCTAGCTCTGACCAGCTTATTTATAGGCAACCTGAATGAAATATCTAGGTTTTACTTGATGCATCTCTACAAGGTATTTCACATGCTTAACTCTGGATGAACACCCAAAGTTACCTGAGATCTTGCTGTCAGAAGAATGCAAATTTCCCATCCTACTCCAAAATTATTTCAAAAGTATTTTTGTCCATAAACCACTGGCCTATAAGAATACATATCTCAGTCCGTCAAGCATGCCAAACCATGCCCATGTTCTTTCCCTCTTTCCTGTTCCACTTAATAGTTGAGCCATGTTCTTCTAGCTATGGTTTTACAGAGAGAATAAAAAGTTGGAACAATTATTTGGGATAGACAGCACAAAGATTCTATTTTGATATCTGAAGATTATAGAGTTAACTTAAAGCATTGATATTGGCTGGATGATGATGATGATGATTTTTTTTTTTAAGATGGAGTCTCTGTCACCCAGGCTTGAGTGCAGTGGCGCGATCTCTACTCACTGCAAGCTCTGCCTCCCGGGTTCACGCTATTCTCCTGCCTCAGCCTCCTATGTAGCTGGGACTACAGGTGCCCGCCACCGCGCCTGGCTAATTTTTGTATTTTTAGTAGAGATGGTGTTTCACCATGTTAGCCAGGATGGTCTCGATCTCCTGACCTCGTGATCCACCCGTCTCGGCCTCCCAAAGTGCTGGGATTACAGGTGTGAGCCCCCGTGCCTGGCTGGATTATTTTAATACATGTTTATAAATTATAAATATTTGACAATATTTATATTTATTTTATAATTGGAACAAAATACAATAGTATGATATAAACACGTATGTCCCACGCTGCCATTTGTAGCGTGGTGCATTTGCAGATCTGAGTATGAAGAAAGGCACATCAGTCTTAAGCAATGGTGTGACACTGAACTACATATCTGATGACTTTGAAGCAGTCGAAATAACTTTGAAAACTCCTGGAGGAGAGGTAGAGGATATACCTTCCTAAAGTTAACATCATTCTATCAATAGAAATCTAATATTGATCAGACATACTATATTTTATAAAGACTGACAGCTTATAACAAAGCAATTCCATCAATTAATTTATACATAATCACGTAGATACTGAAAGCAAGGATTCTCAGAAATCTCTGAATGTGCTAGATTGAATATCATTATGGACACTAGTGGAGAAAATGTGCATGACCTGAAAGTTTCTTAGGCAAATGCTTCTTTGATGGGAGGATTCCTGTGATCCGTGCTGTATTTTCTGTAGGGAAGGGTTATTTTTAATATGTCTTCTTTACCTTGAAATACAATTTAGCTCATTCTCTCCCTATAATTTGGAAAGAAGGCATCTACCATAGCAGTTAATCAAGACTAGCCATAGACTACTTAATCAGGGGGAAAAAAAGTCTTCTCCTGATGCAATTTACTCACAAAAATTTCAAAGAAAGCAGCCCTGGAGTTACCCAGGGTGAATGAAATCAGAATCCAATGCAATGTAGATGCAATAATTCTCTATTTCAGCACACCTATCCACCAGGTTAATATAGCTGTCATTTGTCACAAAAGTCTTTTGGGAAACCAAATGCAGGATTCTTCCCTTTAGCTAGAAACTTACTTGGCTAGAAGGAAAATTGCTGGGGAGGGTACAGAATAACTAATCTCCATTCGTCCCTCAGAAATGTGCTTACCCTGAATTCTCCTGCATTAAATAGAGGGAAAGAGAGCCCTAAGTATTCAGGTGAGCTACCCTGTCAGTCCTTGGGGTCGGGAATCCTATTAGAGGTGTCTTTATAGTTTCACATTAACTGCAACCGTTTCAAGAGCTCCCCGGAGGTTTTCTCCTGACCACTGCTCCCCTCAATCTCCACTCCCCACAATATAACGCATAAATGACTTTTCAAAGTTTTTACATTTCTCAGTCCTCTTTTTTAAAGCATCAATGAAGGTATTTTTGAAGAATTAATGGGATATTGTATTCCTGGGAGAAAATGACCCAGTCAACTAAACTGGTGAAAATGAAGACTTGTTAAAGAAACCTGGTTTACTTTTCTGAATTAAGAACTGAAGTTGCACTAAGTATGACATTTCTCAACCTCTTTTTGTTATTTCTTGCCACTTTTTCTGTTTGCTCCACTGGACTCTAAGTTCCATGAGGCAGGAAGAGTGCGTGTCCTATTGATCCTTGAATCTCTAGATGCACACAGGATTAGTTAATGCCTAAATATTTGTTAAATGATTGAAATAAGTAATGAACCCTAGGAATAGAACAAGTGGGAAAAATATTGAGTTTACAGGCATTTAATTCTCTTCCCACTGTTCTTGAAATTTGACCAAAGAAACTTATGGAAAAATGATTGCTCAATTTAGAGGGACTTCTTTCCCTGAGTCAGGCCTAATTTTAAATTATTTTAAAATAAAAACAATGCAGAAGTTTCAGCATAACCAAGCCCTGAAGACAAGTCGAAGGTTACATTACTGCCTTCATCTCTACTTAAAAGCAGTATTGTGCCAAGAAACAAACAAACAAACAAACAAAAAACCAGATAGCACCATGGTGGACTCTGCTTTTTGTTTACATAGTTTTAGCCCTTGCTTTATAAAATAAAATTTTTGGAGACTCTCACCTCACAGCTTTTTCAGTGATAAATATGGTATTTCAAAAAGTAGCATCTGTTCCAAAGAATAAATCAATTTCAACCCATTTATTATGCAGTCTCTGGACTGAAATGATTAGCCTGAATATGTCAAATCATAACTCCATCACTTCATTGCCACCAGGCTTATAGGCCCTTGTTTGCTGGTTATAACATTAAACAAAAGGTTGATAGAAAGTCTGGCCAACATGGCGAAACCCTCTCTCTACTAAAAATACAAAAAATTATCCGGGTGTGTTGCGTGTACCTGTAATTCCAGATACTTGGCAGTGGGAGGCACAAGAATAGCTTGACCCCATGAGGCAGAGGTTACAGTGAGGCAGTGAGACTGGGCCACTGTACTCCAGCCTGGACAACAGAGCGAGACCTTGTCTCAGAAAAAAAAAAAAAAAAAAGGTTGACAAAACTTTATCAGACTTTGGGGGAACTTCTCAAATTTCCATGTTTGTATGATGTCATGATAGAATGAAATTTGTTGTTCTGCAAAGATTCATAAACATCGTAGTGTCACTTGAGAACAATATAATTTTAATCATTTTTTCCCAAGAGAAAGGAAAAAATAATCAAATATGTGGTAGATAGTAAGGGTACCTTATGTCTGCAAAAGTCCACATTCTCCTGGAATACTGCATCAGTAGTAGCAGTACGGACATCTTTTACATTTTAGAAATGCAGAGAAATTGCTGTTGGGTAGACAATTGCTAGAGATACATTGAAATAAGCCTTATGATCTCCACTGAGATGAGAGACAAGGAGTCTGAACAGTTAGCAGTAGGGTTCCTGCCACATTCCTGTGAAACGTTATGACTTAGAAGAGTAAAGATAGGCAGAGAGGCAGATGGATGGATGTACAGAGCCAGTTGATGTGTGAGGCAAGATGCTAGGTCTGGAGAAGAGGAGTTGAAGAAGATGCTGGCTAGGGGGCTGAGAGGTATTCATAAACCAACTAGTGAAAGGAGAAAAGAAGACATATATATACACACATATATGTATTATATATATAAAGAATATATATATATTTTCCTATAGGTATATATTCCTACATGTAATTCCATATATATATATGTATTTATATATTCCTCTCTCTCTGCTCTCTCTCTCTCTATATATATATGTTCCTCTGTGTATATTCTTCTCTCTATATATATCAATGATTTTCCAACTTTGAAAAGTCATGCTTTCTTTTGAAAACAAACCAAACTAACACAAATCTCTCACAATGCAGAACTTCAGGGTTTCTGGTTTATCACTCTTGGGGCATGTGACCTCACACCTCCTTAAGAATTAAATATTGATATGACCTGATGATTGCAGCACAGTTGGACCAGTGCTCTAATAGAACTCTGAGCAGAGGGCTTGAGCACACCAAGGGGTAAGTGGTGGTCACCACTGGCTCCTGTACTGAGGAAACTGACATAGTGAAGACCACGTTTGAACCCAACTAGGTTCATTCCTCCACGACAAGCTCTGCATTTTGTTTGAGCTTCAGAAACAAGGATGAATAAAGCAAGGTGTGCCAAGGAGGGGACATAGTCATACTGACTACCCAGCAAAGTCTTCTGGTATGAGGTAACCCCCATACTATTGTAAGCAGGTAGCTGAAACCCTCAGAATACCTACTAGGGATTAGTAACAGCAATGCCTTTAGACCCTCAGTTGCAGCAGGACAGAACCCTCATCTGGTTTTGCTGTTTTGGTTTTTAGCTCCTGGCACAGGGCAAGGCACATAGTAAGCATACAATATTAACATTTGCTGCTAGCATTAATAAGTGTAGGTCCCATGGGAACATAAAAAGGACAACTGATTTATGCTCTGATGGTTGATTAAAAAACTTAAATTTGTTCCTGGTATAAATCAACATCAGGCTATAACAAAAAATATAAGATCCACTTAAATTTTTTTATTTTACTCTTTAGGGGAAAATAGATGTTTTGCTCCTGCTATTCCTTCAATGTCTCAGTGCTAGTCTCTCGTAGCTTAAAAAATTATACTCAAGACCAATGGAAAAAATATATTACCAAAATAATAAAAGCTTTGTATAGGAAATAATTATACTTTTCTCTGTAAAACTATTTGTCACTTTTTCCTTTTAAAGAAATTTTATACATAATATATAATTGGTGTCTAGATATAAGCTTAAATCATCTGATATCTCCAAAATATTTTGTTTAGCCCATTAGTAATAATGAGAGTTCAATGGTTATATAAACCTACTCACTAAATCCAGACAGTTCTCCATTGGGGAAGCTTTAATTAGATTTTAATAAGAATGGTGAGTTAAATATGACTATTAAGAGACCCTTTCTTCTGTATATTAATTGTGTGTCATGATAATAAGATGTGTTTTAGGTATTCCAATTATGGATAAAGAGAGGGGATGCAGTTTCAACTTGGCTGCTACCAATATTGATGAATTTCTGCTTACTGGTTGGAAAATACATGTTTTCATTGTTTACACATTTCATAATTATCACCAGATGTGCCTTAATAAGAATGGATTATTTCAACCAAAGTAAATAATTCATTAGATTGTAAATAAAATGCATATTTGGCAAGCCAGAGAGAAAGCATTAACCAATCTAGAGTTGTAGTTTTTTTTCCCCTAACTGCTTACAGATTGCCTCGACATTCAAATCCATAAACCACTTGACACCTCCTGCTGAGGCAAAGCCTTCCTAATGCTGAGTAATAGATTGTTCAGCAGCACGGGAAAATACATTAAGGAAAGAAGGGTGATGTTCATGTGTTTTTTTAAAAACCCCTCCCTCTTCCCTTGCATTATTCTGTAGCTTTTAATACAGAGCATTGTAAACTCTTCCTCTGCAGTTCTAGGAAAGGACCTGCTCTGTCTTGAGGGATTACATCTGTGATACACTAGGGTTATACAGTTAGAAAATTAATGGTGCACAGAAATGTATTTGAAAATAGGAGCACTCCTTTCTTTAAATTAAAGTACTTTGGATTACCTTTTTGATAATCAAATAAATGTGGCTTTATTTTAATATATGATACTTTAAATATTAAACTTGTACTTCGCAAATCTGATGCTATGCGGGATGTTGCAATTGATACTACAGATTTTAAGCCATGTTATTTATTTATTTTAGCAAACTTTACTTTGACACTTGTACTATAACAGAACTTTTCTATTTTATTTAGTCATGTTTTAACTTTTCTAACTTTAGATCATTAGAATTTCTAACTTCTAAGAAGACTAAGACATTCTTCTTAATTTTGCTTTAAATATACTAACTACTGTCTGTAATAAAATGGAAAATAATACTATAATGAAATAATGACATTAATTACATGCATTTCAACACACTTATGTACAACATGTTCTACTGGAGATAACTTAGTTGCTTTAAAGGTTAATTAAGTTGAGGGTTGGGGCTGTGGTATGAACCGTGTACAGGCTATTACATACATTTCAACACACTTATGGTTACAACATGTTCTACTAGAGATAACTTAGTTGCTTTAAAGGTTAGTTAAGTTGAGGGTTGGGGGTGTGGTATGAACCGTGTACAGGCTAACAGATAACTTGGTCTAGGCTAGAAAGCTGGCTTCAGTGTCAAAAATATAACAATAGCTTTCTGATTTCTTGTGTATACCTCTATTGGTAAAGAATAGTGAGCATAAAGCAGAAATGCTTTTCATTCTCAAATTCAAATTCTAAAATTAACCAATAGCTAATGAGAAAAGCACAATAAATGATGTGAACACTAAAACAACAGGCTCAATGGTTCTATCTTTATTTGATAAAGCAAGGAAATAACTTATAATTGGGTATTGCCTATTTCTTTCTTGTCATTTATCTATTTTTGATGTGTTTTTGCTTTTGTTATGGTCCAGGGAAGTTAAGATAAATCAGCTACTGTTGCAAGTTTTTGGTTATGATTGATTTTGTGTTGTGCACGAAGCAAATCACACTGAAGCAGGTTTCAACTGTTTCAGCAAAGAACGGAAATAATAAGAAAGGAAGAAACTCAACTTTTTTTATTTCTCTAGCCATTATAACAAAGTTGATGTTTACAACTTTTTCTTGTGGCTTCTTAAAAATATTTGCAATTGTAGCAAATTAAATGTTATGTCATTTAATTTATGACCACTGGGGTCTACCATAGTTAGAGAATGAGATCTCCAGGTTAATAAAATCAGGCAGTTGCATAAAATTTTAAATTCTCTTTAATCTCCAGGTTAAAATCTTCTAGAGGTTCTCTCATTTCTGACTACTGCAACAGCCTCTGGACTGGTCTCCCTGTTGCCAGTCTTGAGTTCCTGCAATTCAAGTCCTCAAAGCATTAGGAGTGATTTTTAAATGCAAATCAGATCACATCAAAGCTCTACGCAAAGCCCTCCAATTGTTTCCATTGTACTTAAAAATATATACATTTCCTTTCAAGGCCTCCAAAGCCCTTTATAACCTGGTTCCTGAGAGGTCCCACTACTCTCATCTGATTTTACTCCTCTCTACTCAGTCACGGGGTCAGCTGTATGTTTCATCAAAGCACCAAACTCTTACTTATCAAGGTCTCTTTGTGCTATAGGACAACAGTTACTTTTTATCAGCTTCATTTGGTGAAAGCAGTGTAGAGTTAACAGCAAAATCCAACAGGTTGTGGTAAAAGGTTGCTTTTAATCCAACTTTAATTATTACACCAGGAAGCCCATGCAGTCATTCAAAAAATTATATGTCCCCTTAAATAAAATCATTGCAGTACTTTGAGCCTTAGGCCTTTTTAGTATTCAAAAATTTATTTTATGATAGGAACATTATTTGAAAGTTTAAATTCATTGCTATTTCTATCATCTCCTACGCCTACTTCAAAATGGTTTTGGATTAGGTTTTATAAATTAAGTCCATTAGAATTTCAGAAAATGTGTTAAATGTAGGGACTCTGTCTTTTCTTTCATTAGCAGCTCTGAGTCTGTAGGCATGGCACTATGAGATGATAACTATCACCATGTTTAGGCCAGGACTGAAATTTGAAGTTTGCTATCTGTCTATCATCTCTCTCTTTCTCTCTTACCCTACTTACCTACCTACCATCTCTCTTTTGTCTATCAATCAACTGTCTACTTTCAATATCAAGCAAAAACAATAATGGTCAAGTTTTCAGAACATCAAGTAGATAGTTAGAAGAAAAAATGTCCTTTGAACAGTGTCACCACCAGTAAAATTGAATGTCACTGTGTATACTTTAGTTTTCCACATTAATATGAAAGAAGCTGATATTTGCCCAGTATCAGTCCCTTAGGAAGATCAAGCAATTCATTTGATAGCATCTGAAATGTTCTGAACATCTCAGGACAAGATGTTCTACAAACACAATGTATTATCGTAATCATTGTCTCTATCTCTTCTGCACCTAGTAGAGCATACTATTTGCCATCCATCTCATACTGATGTTGTAGGGATTAATGAGATAATATCTATAAGGTACTTAAAGCTCCTTGGAATCAGCAGGTTATGTAAGTACAAGGGAATTTGATTATTTTTAACCCAATGTATTATGTTGCCTCCTAACTGTCCCTTTTCATCTAGAATAGATGCAAATGATTGATCAAATGCACCCTGAGAGAAATAGCGATATAACATTAAGTTGCTTTGGAAACTGGACTGTGTGTGTGTGTGTGTGTGTGTGTATTTGAAATGTCATTTGACTTCCTCTCTTAGATGAACACGTTTCCATTCTGAACTATTTTGGTTACACTTAAAGGGAGGTGATTGTAACTCTCAGATCTTGATCTATGAAGCTAAATGTTTTGTACCACATCACTGTTAGAAAAAAAAAGTTATAAAGTGAGACATAAAGTCATTTTAGTAGCCTTTGACAAGACTACATTTAACAGCTTTTAGTCAAGATTTTACTAAATCTGTAGAGATTTTAGAAATAAAAGCCTGAATTGATGTTTCATAAAACCTCATCAATTTTTCCCTTTCTTTTCAATTAAAATTTCTCTTTTTGAAAGAAATTTAATATTCCTCAAATAAAAAAACCTATATTTTAAATGAGAAATAGGATGTGGAGAGTATTAGTATGAATCAGAAACAAATTAAATGGTATGTAATGAAGAATTAGAATTAATTCAAGTGCCTATGATACCGTGCTTTGAAAAATACATATGAAGGATTCTGTGCAACAGACAAGAGCACTGCATCACAGTTTTCAGTACCAGGCACTCTACTATCTGCCCCTCTCTCTTGCTGTCTCATAATCCCTCTGTTTCTCCTTTTATCAATCCTTCCATCCATTGATCTATCCATCTATTCATCCACCCATCTACTATTTATTCATTCATTTATTCCTTTGTCCATCCATTCATCCATCCATTCATCCATCCACCCATCAGTATTAAGCAAGATTCTCTAGAGAAACCAAACCAATAAGAGAGAGAGAGAGAGAGAGAGAGAGAGAGAGAGAGAGAGAGAGAGAGAGAGAGAGACAGACAGATATATTAATTTATTGTGAAGAATTTATTCCCATGATTATAGAGGCTGAGAAGTCTCATGACCTGTCCTCTGCAAGCTGGAGACCCAGGAAAGCTGGTGGTGTTGTTTCAGTCAGAATCTGAAGGCCTGAGAACCAGGAGAGCTGATGGTGTAAATGCCAGTTCGAGGGCAGGAGAAACAGATGTCCCCACTCAGGCAGTCAGGCAGAAAGAACACAAATCCTTCCTTCTTCAGCTTTTTATTCTATTCAGGTTCTCAGTGAATTGGGTGATGACCACCTACATTAAGAATGTCACCAATTAAAATGCTGATCTCAACCAGGAACACCCTCACAGACACACCCAGAAATGATGTTTAATCTGGACACTCCGTAGCACAGTCTATTGACACATGAAATTAACCATCACATCATCTACCCATTTATCCATGTATTTCTCTATCTTTAACATGTTTTTTATCTGTCTACACATGTTTTCATGCAAATAAAAGCCAGCTGCAGGGTTATTAAGTTTTGTGGACAGGATGCCTGTGTAACAGCCTCACCACTTACTAGCAGGACACCTTCCATAAATTACTTTGTGTACCTCAGTCTCTTTAGCTGTGAAAAGGGAAAATAACCATAGCTGAGCTCATAGGGTTGTTGTGAAGGTAAAAACAAAAACAAAAACAACTTACATGTAAAGCTTCTAAAACAGGGTTTAGCATAGAATAAGCACTCAGTGATGTTATCTATTAATAGTAGTGATCGTTATTCCCTCCCTAATTCCTTTTAATCCGGCTTGCTTTGTTACTTCATTATAACTCTTATTATTCCTTCCTTCATTCATTATTTCAAAAATATTTATTGAGTATATACTTTTCATCTATTAATTGAACATTATATTTTTCTATTGGGTGTCTTGAATTTGAATCCAGATGACCTTTTTTTTTTTTAAAATTAACTGTATTGCATTTATTTTTGTTACATTGAAGAGGCCACCTATGTTAATCCTATTTCTTATCTCTGAAATAGGAATAAGACTGTTTTTCCTGTCTGCCTCACAATTGTGAGGGTCCAACACTATAAAATATATGAGATATTTTGTAAAGTATAAAACTCAGTGGCAACATGTGTCTTGTGATTATTTACACACTTCCTGCTTTCTCCTTTACTCCATAGGGATGGATTTGCTCAGTTTTATTATCTACTTATGGTGGATGCCTAGAAATCATCTCCAGTTGCCAATCCAGAAATTGTCATTGGTACCCCCATGTATAGTCTACATTTATATCATTTTCCCTATACAAAAAACTTAATTTCCAAATTCAAAGAACATTCTATTTGCTATCATTGAACTTCCAGTTTCTTTAAGTTGAAAAATCCTGGAGTCAATTCAATGCAACAAAATAATTGAAAACATCATTTTCCTACTTGAATGACTTCCATAATTTGCAGTCACCTACCAGTTCTTCACGTTGACAGTCAAAGCTTATAATACTGTGGATTGCACTTTAAGGTTGTAGTCTTAGTTACCAATACTGTTCTATATGCCCTCGGCATTCCAAGAAGCTGGACAACTTGCATCATCATGCCTGTGCCTTTTCCCTTCATGAGTTAACTTATTCTTATCCCATTTCTACTATGGCCCTTATTCTCTATTAGTTAATAGACAAACTAAGTGAAAAAAAAAAGTACCTTAGAAAATATATCACACATCATATACAGTTAAGAGATAATTTCTAAAAGTTTCTTTTAACTGTCACCTACCTATATGAAACCATTTTTCATTCTCTACAACTTGGTATGCTCTCTTTTCTTCAAAATCCTATGGTACTTTTCTATTTTTTTAAGAATTTACTCTATTTTACTTTGCAACATAGTTATGTGTATGTGTTTTGATATAACTACTGTTCATCAGAGCTGTGTCCTCTCTTTTTTGTGGTAAGAATCATAGCATCATATTCACAGTAAGATCTCAATGTAGATATACTTTGGAGACATTGCACATTCAGTTCCAGACCATTGCAATAAAGTGAATATTGCAATAAAGTGAGTCACACATTTTTGGTTTCCTATTACATATAAAAGTTATGTTTACATGATACTTTATTAAGTGTCCACATACGATATATGTACCTCAATTAAAAAATATGTTATTGCTAAAAAATGCTAATAATCATCTGAGCCTTCAGCTAGTTGTAATCTTTCTGTTGGTGGAAGATCTTGCCACCTCAATGGCAAGACGTTGATGGCTGCTGACTGATTGGCGGTAGTTGCTAAAGTTTGGCGTTGCTGTGGCAATTTCTTAAAATAAGACAACAGTGAAGTTTGCCACATTGCTTGACTCTTATTTTCCATAGAAAATCTTCTACAGAAAACAGCATGTGATGCTGTTTGATACATCTTGCCCATAGTAGAACCTCTTTCAAAATTGGAGTCAATACTCTCAACCCTGCCACTGCTTTATTAACTTAATTTATGCAATATTTGAAAATAATTAGTTATCTTAACAATGTTCATAGCGTCTTCATTAGGAGGCATTCCCATCTTAAGATACTGCTACCTCCTCCTATGAATCGTGAATGTTCTTAATGGAATGTAAAATGGTAAATCCTCTCCAGATGGTTTTCTATTTACTTTGCCCATATCCATCAGAGGAATTACTCCCTATGGCAGCTATAGTCTTACAAAATGTGTTTCTTAATCAATAAAACTTGAAAGTTGAAATCACTCCTTGATCAAATGGCTGAAGAATAGATGTTGTGTTAGCAGGCATGAATACAACATTAATCTCCCTATACATCTCCATCAGAGCTCCTGGCCAGTTACATTGTTAATGAGTAGTAATGTTTTGAAAGGAATCTTTTCTTCTAAATAGTAGATCTCAATAGTGGGCATAAAATTTTCAGTAAATCATTGTGTAAACAGATGTGTTGTCATCTAGACGTAGTTGTTCCCTTTATAAAGCATAGGCAAAGTAGATTTAGCATCATTCTTAAGAACCTTAGAATTTTTGAAATGTTAAGAGAGCACTGGCTTCAAATTAAAGTCACCAGCCACATTATCCCCTAACTAGTCAGCCTGTCCTTTGAAATTTAGAAACCAGGCATTGATTTCTCTTTAGCTGTGAAAGTTCTAGATGGCATCTTCTTCCAATATAAGGTTGTTTTGCCTACCCTGAAAATCTGTTAAGTATAGTCACCTTAATCGGTGATCTCAGTTAGATCTTCTGGGGATAACTTGCTGCATCTTTTACATCAGCACTTGCTGCTTCACCTTGTACTTTTATGTTATAAAGATGACTTCTCTCCTTCATCCTCATAAAACAACCTTTGTTAGCTTCGCATTATTTTCTGGCAGCTTCCTCACCCCTTTCAGCCTTTATAGAACTGAAGATATTGAGAACATTGCTCTAGATTGGGCTTCAATTTAAAAGGATGTTGTGGCTTGTTTTATTGTCTATCCAGACCACTAAAGCATTCTCCATATGGCAATCAGGCTGTTTTGCCATTGTAGGCCTACTAATTGGCCTAGTTTTAATATGATTGTGTCTCAGGGAATAGGGAGGTCCAAGGAGGAGGAGAGAAATGAGGAAATGGCTGGTCGGCAGAGCAGTCAGAACACACACACTTATTGATTAAGTTTACCATCTTGTATGGACAAGGTTTGTGACATTCCAAAACAATTATAATAGTAACTGTCTTAATTTAATTTAAGGTAACTTAATTTAGGAGAGCTAAGTAATTAAACATGAGGCCAAAGTACATAAGAAAGCAGCAGCCCTTTATTGCAAATATGCACACACTCGGGCAGATTCTCTGGTCCTCAGGTGTGGGGGGCCAGGGAAGTCGCGCCGGCGCTCTCGGGTGAGGTTCCCCAGTCCACCAATGCTGGGGCCAAAGAAGTCACCCCGGCTCCTGCCCGGCAGCGGACTTTTATGCATTGGTACTGGAAGCGGGAGGGCAGTGGGTGGGATAAGGGCGTGATAGGGGCGTCTCCGTAGGCGTGACCGGGTAAGTTTCGGTTTCCTCAGATTGAGGTCACAGGGCGCCTGCTCAGTTGATCTGCATCTTCCCGGGCGCGGGCTGCATTTTCCCGCGGGGGGGGGGGGGGGGGGGGGGGGGAGTTGGTGAGGAAGAACCCGGAAGCAACATGGATTGTGCCTTCTTGTTCACCTTCCTCCATCTTGTCCCTTCTCCCTCACCCAAACAGTAACATCAAAGATCATTGGTCACAGACATAATAATAATGACCAAGTCTGAAATGTCGTGAGAATTAATGAAGTGTGACACAGAGACTCAAAGCGAGTACATGCTGTTGGGAAAACGGCGCTGATGGACTTGCCCAACACAGTGTTGCCACAAACTGTCAATTCAATTTAATTGTAAAAAGCACAATATCTGAGAAGTGAAGTAAAGTGAAGCACAATAAGATGAGGTATGCCTGCATGTACTTCTCAAGGAAAGTTGGGCTGCATGGGAATATCTCCATATAATAATTAGGGAAGCAGATTTCATCTTAGCCACGCAGAAGTCGGGTTTCTGGTATGTTTCCACGCCAGACCGCGTAAGAGACGATGATGTTGGGCACCCAAGGTGGAGAGGGATTCGTGGTGAAGGTCCGGGGCTTGCCCTGGTCTTGCTCGGCCGATGAAGTGCAGAGGTTTTTTTCTGACTGCAAAATTCAAAATGGGGCTCAAGGTGTTCATTTCATCTACACCAGAGAAGGCAGACCAAGTGGCGAGGCTTTTGTTGAACTTGAAACAGAAGATGAAGTCAAATTGACCCTGAAAAAAGACAGAGAAACTATGGGACACAGATATGTTGAAGTATTCAAGTCAAACAACGTTGAAATGGATTGGGTGTTGAAGCATACTGGTCCAAATAGTCCTGACACGGCCAATGATGGCTTTGTACGGCTTAGAGGACTTCCCTTTGGATGTAGCAAGGAAGAAATTGTTCAGTTCTTCTCAGGGTTGGAAATCGTGCCAAATGGGATAACATTGCTGGTGGACTTACAGGGGAGGAGTACAGGGGAGGCCTTCGTGCAGTTTGCTTCACAGGAAATAGCTGAAAAGGCTCTAAAGAAACACAAGGAAAGAATAGGGCACGGGTATATTGAGATCTTTAAGAGCAGTAGAGCTGAAGTTAGAACTCATTATGATCCACCACGAAAGCTTATGACCATGCAGCGGCCAGGTCCCTGACAGACCTGGGGCTGGCAGAGGGTGTAACAGCATTGGCAGAGGAGCTGGCTTTGAGAGGATGAGGCGCGGTGCTTATGGTGGAGGCTATGGAGGCTGTGACAATTACAATGGCTATAATGATGGCTATGGATTTGGGTCAGATAGATTTGGAAGAGACCTCCATTACTGTTTTTCAGGAATGTCTGATCACAGATACGGGGATGGTGGCTCTACTTTCCAGAGCACAACAGGACACTGTGTACACATGCGTGGATTACCTTACAGAGCTACTGAAAATGATATTTATAATTTTTTTTCACCACTCAATCCTGTGAGAGTACACACTGAAATTGGTCCTGATGGCAGAGTAACTGGTGAAGCAGATGTCGAGTTTACAACTCATGAAGATGCCGTGGCAGCTATGTCAAAAGACAAAGCAAATATGCAACACAGATATGTAGAACTCTTCTTGAATGCTACAGCAGGAGCAAGCAGTGGTGCTTATGGTAGCCAAATGATGGGAGGCATGGGCTTGTCAAACCAGTCCAGTTACGGTGGCCCAGCCAGCCAGCAGCTGAGTGGTGGTTATGGAGGCGGCTATGGTGGCCTGAGCAGCATGAGTGGATATGACCAAGTTTTACAGGAAAACTCCAGTGATTTTCAATCAAACATTGCATAGGTAACCAAGGAGCAATGAACAGCAGCTACTACAGTAGTGGAAGCCGTGCATCTATGGGCGTGAACGGAATGGGAGGGATGTCTAGCATGTCCAGTATGAGTGGTGGATGGGGAATGCAATTGATCTAGCCTGATCACTGACTCCTGGTCAACTTTTTTTTTTTTTTTAAGAAAAAAAACTTCAGTTTAACAGTTTCTGCAATACAAGCTTGTGATTTATGCTTACTCTAAGTGGAAATCAGGATTGTTATGAAGACTTAAGGCTCAGTATTTTTGAATACAATACTCAATCTAGGATGTAACAGTGAAGCTGAGTAAACTATAACTGTTAAACTTAAGTTCCAGCTTTTCTCAAGTTAGTTATAGGATGTACTTAAGCAGTAAGCGTATTTAGGTAAAAGCAGTTGAATTATGTTAAATGTTGCCCTTTGCCACGTTACATTGAACACTGGATGCATGTTGAAAGACATGCCTTTATTTTTTTGTAAAACTCAATATAGGACCTGTGTCTACAATTAAAAGTGAAACATTTTGGCATGTTCGTTAATTCTAGTTTCATTTAATAACCTGTAAGGCACGTAAGTTTAAGCTTTTTTTTCTTTTCTTTTCTTTTTTTTAAGTTAATGGGAAAATTTTGCGACGCAATACCAGTACTTCAGGATTTTGGTCTTGGTTGTTTGTATGAAATTCTGAGGCCTTGATTTAAATCTTTCATTGTATTGTGATTTCCTTTTAGGTATATTGCGCTAAGTGAAATTCGTCAAATAAATCCTTTTAAAAACTGCAAAAAAAAAAATAATAATAATTAGGGAAGCAAACAAATATGTTGTATTTCCTTGGTGATTATATAGTCCAGGAGAGAGTTTCAGCTGTTCTCTCTTTGTCCATACCAAGCAATGTACACTGCACATTTTTCAGTGTAAGCCCTTCTTCTCATACCTAATACTGCAGGAGGTTTTTTTTTTCTTTTTCTCTATCTTTTTTTCATGCGTTGACAACTGTGAATGTTTCCAGTTCTGGGACCTCTTATCAATGTTCACAAAGCCTGCTATCCTTAGCTTGATCCAATTCAAAGTCAGAAGAGCTTGGATAATGTTCTGCCTGATTCTACTACTTACTCACTTGTGGATTTGGTAGCATCCACATCCACATCTGTTTCTTTATCTATAAACTAGGAGTAATTCTTGCCCTGCCTAACACTGAAACTTGTGTTTGTGTATGCCAAAACACATAAAAGCACTCTCATTTAAACCCCTCAGCTGATCGACCACCTTCTCATAGCAATTATTTGTTTGTCAGATGCTCAGCTGTAATTAATCCAGTATGTAGGCTAACTTATACAATCTTTGCTCTGCTGACATTTACTGAATACTGGCTATACATGAGCCTTGACCATCTGCGATTTACTGTCTTTTAAATGAAGGACCTAGAGTTGTACAAGAGAAGATTCATGGCCTACGGAACTCACATAAAGTAAGAGAGACAGACATATCAACAAGTTTAATAAATGTGATAAGTATTTTAGGGAATTTTATATAGAGTCCTGTGGTGAACAATATAGGGAGTTAGAAAAGTTTTTAAAATGAAGATGTTGAACTGGATCTTTGCCATGGCATTCTGCTCTTCTAGATTTTCCTCCACTTTTCCTCCATTAAGTCACTTGCATCACATACGTCAAATTTTAGCTTTCTCCCAAATCTTCTCAGATTACTGTATCTTCATGTTTTCTAGTATTTTGTACTCAAATTTGCATTACATTGCATTTCCTTCTAAAGCGGTAGAGTGGGAATGTTTTTTAGTTATTGAATAGTATAAATCTTATCAGCAGAGACAAAATACTAAATTTATTTTTTACTCTTCCTTCTTACTGTTTGGCAAAATAACTGGCATCCTCTGTTGGACCTTTAAATGATGATGCTCTGTCTTCTTTCTGGACTCCCTCTCCTTTCTGTCTACCCTTACCCTGCCAATACTGTGATAATTATCCTTCAATGTATATCTTCAGCCAAGATCTATCTTCTGAGTTCCTGATGCTCCTGACTTTACACCTCACCCTGGATGTGTGAAGTCTGCATAAATGACACATCCTGTCTCCGATGAGTCGAGGAACACCTGGGTCCATAGTCTTGTGTCGAACTGGGTACAACCACAGGGGCACATGTGGAGTGGTTTTAAGGAGCAGAGTTTAATAGGCGAGAAAGAAGGAAGAAGTTCCCCATACAGAGACAGTGTGAGGGGGGCTCTAAAGCCTAGAGAGGAAACCCCATGTTCAGAAGAAAAGTGGCTGCTTATATGAGGAGGCTGGAGGAGGTGGTGTCCCAGGCGTATCCTTTAGGTAGCCCATGAAAAAACTGGCCCTCCCACCCTAGCCTTTTAATATGCAAATACAGGGCGCCACGATGTTCTACACAGGCGGAGACATGTGGGGGAAGCCATGTTGCCAGGCACATGTGTGGGCAAGGAAGAAGGCTGGAATCGCCATGTTTGGGTGGAGCCAGTTTCTAATGGCTTGTATTTGCATATCAAAGGTTGCCTGCCCTGCTCTAAGAGCCTGGGCTTTCCTCTACACAAGAATCGTTTCTGGGGCTGCTTTAAAAGAAACAAAAACTTCCCAAGGACTCCTTTGCCTCTTTATCTGCCTAAAATAATTTCTTAATAACTCCTAGAATATTACAAACTGAGTAAATCTGAAAAGAAACATATGCCCTCCCACCACTGTGTGCCCCAGCATGCCCTGGCCAGGAATCTGCTCTCCCTCCCTCAAGGTGCTACTTACCAGTAAATGCACGTGATTGCTCCAGAGAGAAGCCTAGGAGATCCCTCTCCCCCCGCCATCCCTTATTTCTGAATACTGACTATGTCCTATTAAATATATTCTGTTTGCCTCTATTAATCTTATCAACTGCTATTACTCAAAGCAGTTGATAATGACATCTTTTTAGTTCTCAGACTTGCAAATCAAACCTTAACTATTATATCTGTGTAGTTTTCCTCCTCTGCAGGGAGTCATCAAAGCATTAGAATCAGGTGATCATTTACTTGTTAGGCCTACAGGGTGTCAGCAGTGGATTTGAGATATACCTAATGGCTATAATCATCTCACTGGCCCACCAAACTTAAGCAATTAAATATACATGTACATTTTTCCTGCATATAATCAGTTTTTTACATGTATGTTATAACATTGAAAAATTAAAGTCTTAGGTGAAGCATTTTCTGCAGTGATGAAATTTTTCTATTGTAAATGATGATGCGTGTCTCTACTTTCTTAAACAAAATATCCTGAACATAATAATTCAGTATTTCCTTGAAGAGTCAAAATTGACCTTTTGGATATCAGTTATTTTATTACTGTACAATATGCTGATGCCTTCTGTTTAGGTGTGTAGGCCTGTTGCCTGTTCACTAAATGACCCGATACACCTATACCTTTAAAGTTTGTGCTTTTGTTTTTATCATTTTTATATCGGACTCAATGTGTCTTTGTAAAATTACATGTTCCTAAAGAGGTGGATCTATCAAGTTTTCTTCACACAGCTCTTAGCACAGAGCTTGCCTAAGTAAGTTAGGGGATTACTCTTAAAGGTAAAACTATTTTAAACCATGAAGTTTTATTTATTTATTATTTTATTTTATTTTTTTGAGATGGAATCTCTCTCTGTTGCCCAAGCTGGAGTGCAGTGGCTCAATCTCAGCTCACTAAAACCTCTGTCTCTGGAGTTCCAGGGATTCTCCTGCTTCAGCCTCCTGAGTAGCTGGAATTACAGGTGCCTGCCACCATGCTGGGCTAAGTTTTGTATTTTTAGTAGAGACAGGGTTTCACCATATTGACCAGGGACTGGTCTGGAACTCCTGACCTCAAGTGATCTGCCTACCTCAGCCTCCCAAAGTGCTGGGATTATAGGCATGAGCCCCCACACACAACCTAAACCACGACTTTTTAAAAAAATTCCATTTTGAGGGAAAAGGAAAATGCTAATCAAGCTAATATAAGTTAATACCTTCATATTTATCTTTTTTGTATATGGAGTTAGATCTTAGGAAATATTTTTTAATCCATAGCATATTTGTACCAATAAAAAAAGATTTGCAAGGAATAACTTTCTCAATTATAGATAATTTGAAGAATACTACTGATTAGAAAACTGACTTTATGTAGGCTTAAATATATCTGGATGCCACTGCTTCCTCTTCCCATCCCCCTTTCACATGCTGTCCTTAACATTTGTGGTGGAGAGACAGGTGAATGTTAAATAGCCCATTCAAACTGAACTGATACACATTTTGCTCCAGGGCAAAGGGGAAAAACAAACACTTATTTCACTGGAAGCAGGATGGCTTGCTAGGATTTCATCTCCTTAGTGCATTGTTGCCCTTCATTTTCTAAAGATAAATACATCAGTGTCCATTGGGATGGCTTCACGTCTCCATTTGGCACCTAAACTAACATAATTTCCCTTCCTCATCTTCTTTGTCATCAAGCTACGGAAACCACCATTGCAAATTATAACTGAGACGGTGAAAGAGATCTGATCTAACCAGCTCCATCTTGCTTCTGTTTTATTTTTTTGTTTTTGTTTTTGTTTTTGTTTTTATACAGAGTCTTCCTCTGTCGCCCAGGCTGGAGTGCTGTGGCTCTATCTCGGCTCACTGCAAACTCCGCCTCCCAGGTTCCAGTGATTCTCTTGCCTCAGCCTACCGAGTAGCTGGGATTACAGGCATGCGACACCACGCCCAGCTAATTTTTGTATTATTAGTAGAGAGGGGGTTTCATCATGTTGGCCAGGCTGGTCTTGAACTCCTGACCTCAAGTGATCCACCCGCCTTGGTCTCCCAAAGTGCTGGGATTACAGGCATGAGCCACCGCACCCGGCCATCTTGCTTATAACCTCCAAACTGTTCTTGTTCATTCTTGGGTGTAGGGTGAACTAACTTTAGGAGGAACTTAGTTTATAGTTTAAAAAAAAGATAACCCTTTGCCAAAACAAACCTTGCCTGGAGACCAGCATGCCTTTGTAAGATTGACAAATTAGCCACAAGATTAGAAATTATGGTTTAGGAGTCATGTAGCTGGAGGCTACAAGATTCTAACCCTCCTGAAACTGCTGCTAAGATCAGTGCTTGAGATATTTTGCAGACCCTGAACTTGATGGATCAGCTGGCACCACCCAGATTGATAAACTGGCTCATCTGATCTTGTGGCTCCCACCCAGGAACTGACTCAGCAGAAGAAGACAGCTTCACCTTTCTATGATTTCATCTCGGACTTGACCAATCAGCCCAGCAGGCTCACTGGCTTCCCCTACACACCAAGTTGTCCTTAAAAGCTCTGATCCCCAAATGCTCGGGTAATAATTTGAGTAACAACGAAATAATTACTCAAATAATTTGAGTAACAACGAAATAATTACTCAAATAATTTGAGTAACAACGAAATAATTACTCAAATAATTTGAGTACTAATAAAACTTTGGTCTCCCACACAGTCTGCTCTGTGTGAATTATTCTTTCTCTATTGCAATTCCCCTAGCTTGAGAAATTAGCTCTGCCTAGGCAGCAGGTAGGGTGAACCCACTGGGCAGTTACACTACATGTGAATTAGGATGTGGCGGCCCTGGAAATGGTCTTGCCCCAAGCTTAGTGAAGGTGCGTCTCCTTAATGGTGCACTAATTCTAAATATATCAGTAGGATTGCTGCTTACTGGCCATCTTTCTTGGAACAACCCTAGAGAAAGGTTCTCTATACCATGGAGATAAAATTTTCCTGGCTACAGCCACAGCAAGAAAAGCTACAACCCAGTGTAGACTCAGCTTGCTCACCATGTGTTGGTCATCGGATATTCAATCTAAGAGACTTACATAGGTAAAATAGACAGAGCCACCAGCCAACACATTATACTCCACATCAGCAGCAGGGGCAAGCTCTGACAGACTGAAAAAAAAATTCAAGCTTCATTTGTCAAGCTCCTTTTACTCCTAACATCCTTTTCCTTCTTCCCACCCCCACCAAACACATTTCATCTTAGATTTCATTTTTAAAATATGGTTACGACATGAGTGGTTGCAAGCAAAAATAACAGGGATTTGAACAAAGAAAACTGACAAAAAGTACCCTGGGACAAGTTTGCCTGAAATATAAATTGTTTTTATGGGCACAGACCAGCTTTCTTGCTGGTCTCGAGCTGTCACTTTGGGTTATTTTTATTGTAGTCACTGAGGATGTTAGCTCAAAAGCAAGCAACTAAGAATGAATGAAGCAGAGAAGGAGAGCAGCAGTGAAAGTCCCTGGATAGCTCAGAACCAGCCACACACACACAGGGGAGTATTTCCCCAGCTCCCCTAGACCCACACACATGCCTGCTTGCATACATACACATACACACGTGCCCCACATTCCTACATGATATACACGTTCCAAAGTCTCATTTTTCTTTCCTCAAATGTACGAGATGAAGGATCAAAGCCAGAAAGTTTCTATGAGTTCTCAGCTGTGAACAGAGAGAGAAATCAAAATCTTTTTTCTCTCTGCAGTCTTACTTTGAGTTAAAAGAGATGGATGATGTTCAGCTCTTCATCTAAGTATCCTGAACTCTCCTCTTCTGAATTTTCCTCCTCTACCTATTGGTCATCATTAGTGTGCTTTACCTTTGACTGCAGGGCAGAGTGGTGCCAAACCTACTCCATTAATCAAGCAACAGATGGAGAATTAAAGCCTATGAAACTGGAAAGCTGGAATTCTTTTTCTATCCCCTGAGATTTATGAACAGTACCCAGAGGCCAGAGTTATTGAGAGATGATCGTGTACTAATAAGCTTTAGAAATGGTGGCTCTTCCTGTGTGTTTGTGTGTAGTTTGATGTGTTTAAACAGCTGAGCAGAAAATTGACTCTCTATTTTCCAAAGTACTTTGCAAAACATGTCTTAAATATAAGCTTTGTTTAACATACCAGTGGTATTCTAATACCAGTGCCTAGCGAGCACTCTTCATTCCCTGATGTGCTTTTGAATCTAACTTAATGCTATAGCTGGGAGTGCCTGTTTAATATTTATGGAGACTCACAATGTGTTAAGTACCAAATGAGGCTGACAAGAGTAAATGTTCAAGGATGACTTCATTTTGTTTAATTCCTAGGAAGCAGGAGTGAAATGTATGCGTCACTGGTTAGGAACATGTCTCAGCAGACATTATTCTATAAGGACATTTGAGCCTAACCAAAGGCTGATAGTGGTCATAGGATCCACCAAAATCAGGTATCCCCATTTCTTTACAAAGGCATAGATCTTAAGTGTACAGCTCTATGGTTTTTACATGCATATATGCACCCAAGAAACCACATCCAGTGAAGACAGGGAGAGAATTTATCACCATATAAGCTGTCTTATGCCCTTTTCCTGCCACTTCCTGCCACTTCCCACACCTAAACACTTTCTCAGTTCTATAACCATAGATTGACTTTGTTGATTTATGAAATTCATATAAATGGAATCAATCAGTATACGCTTCTGTGTGTCTGCTTTCATTCACTCAATATATTTTTAACAACAACAACAAATAATAATATGGGAATTCCTTTATTCCTTTGTCCTGCTTCCTATGGGTTCTACTTTTTTTTCTTTTTTAGAGACAGAGTTTTACTCTGTCACCCAGGCTGGAGTGCAGTGGTATGAACATAGCTCGCTGCAGGCTCAAACTTCTGGGCTAAAGCGATCCTCCTGCGTCAGCCTTCTGAGTAGCTGGGACTGCAGGAGTTCCACTTTTGTCTCTGATATTGTTTCTGCATGATCCATGGATTCTCTGTACATGCAGTTTTATGTTCCTACCCCTTCTGCATGCTATATTTCATTTCTTTATTGTTATTTGTAGAAAATATTTGATTTCATGGTCTGCAGTTGCTCCAAGTTGCGCTTTATGGTGTCTTCATCAGTTCTTGTGTATAGTTGAAATACTGAAGCATTCTCCATCAGCTTTTGATTGCCAGCTCTCAGATACCTAGGGAGTGTCTTCATTTTTGGTGGCTCCTTGCCCTGAGGTCCCTCTGTTTTCTGAAATAAGAATAGGTAGAATTATGTAGATCACATTGTGTTTGCCTAAGGGAAACTACTTCCAAGTTGAATACTACTTCCATAGTTGAGTGCCACCTAAAAAGTATGTCTACTCCTGTGCACAGGTCATTTTTTAAAAAATTATATTATCTCAGTGCATTGAAATCCACATCCTTCCCATCATTTTAACCTTTGACTTTGCTGTCAGGC
Organism: Rhinopithecus roxellana; assembly: GCF_007565055.1. Lineage (NCBI taxonomy): Eukaryota > Metazoa > Chordata > Mammalia > Primates > Cercopithecidae > Rhinopithecus > Rhinopithecus roxellana. The sequence continues at coordinate 23,725,050 of NC_044569.1, forward strand.
CTATTTTGGAGGGTAAACATGCTTGGATGACTTTGTAAGATTTTTGCATAAGCTACAACTGTGCTGAATAAGTGGGGTGGTAACTAGGTCTTTTGGTGGGTGAGCTGATACTTTGCACTTCACATCAACGTACATCTGATTCTATGCTCACAGCAACACGCTTCCACGCAGAATTCAGTTGTGCACTGACTCTGAAAAGTCATACCAACTGATATTCCCTGGGGAACCTCCTGCTATGCTTTATGGATATCATGCAAACTTGCTTTCAGGCCTTTGAAATCATCCTGAATTCTAGAACCATCTTTTCTTCACTACACTAACAGAAAGGTGCTTTAAGGCTCACGGACTCGTATCACACTATGAATCACCGCTTTGGTAGCCAGTCAAGTAGCAACATCTAAAATGATCCTTGCATACATCTCAGAAGGATAGTCAAGACTCATGTTTATTCAGATGCCCAGTACTTGCACAGGCAATTTTATCTCGTATTTTCTTGACTTGATAAGTATTTCCATAGACACCCTTGTTTATGCTACTTGGATTTACCCTGGACTGACCTGTCAAAAGCTATGCAACAGAAAGACCAGCACTCACTCTGTCTTTAGCATGAAGAAGGAACAATTGTTAAGCTTTAAAGATAAAGAATTTAATGTGCTAAGAGGAAGCAAAGGTGATGACGTTTGCAATACAAATTCAGTGTAAATATGGCTTTTCATTCCCACCTCTTGGGATAAAGTGATAGAGATGCTAGAAAACCTGACAGCATACTTATGGGGTAAATGTCATAACCTGTTCAAAAGCCTTTCAAGAAATACAGTGTAATCCCCAACTTTGGGAAACTGGTCTCTAAACAGTCTCTGATTCTTTTTGTTCTTCCCTTATTTTCTCAGTCCCTCTATCCCTCCCCCACACCCTCCCTCCCTTTGCCTCTCCGTCCTTCTCTCTCCCTTTCACTCTTTTCTCCTTCCTCCTCTCTGCCTTTCTTTCTTTTCCTTTCTTCTTCACTTTATTTCTTTCATTATTTGGGTGTACCTAGTGTGTTCCAAGTATCTTTCTAGCCTTTGTCAGTGATCACATTGTCATTGGTCATAAGACAAAGACCCAGTCCTCATGGAACCTGCTTTTCCCCCTCTTTTCCTTCTCCTGCTTTTTTCTGTCTTTTTGATTGATTTCATGTCGTGCCATTGAACTAAAACTAGAGTAGGCTAATAGTAGAGATAGGGAAGCTATCTTTCTTGATGTTTACATTTCAAAAGGCTCTTTCCCAGGTCCTTGAGAAAGACGTTCTGACACGAGACTGGGAGAAGATTTCAGAGACAGAGAAAGAATTTGCAATTATAAGTTTCCTAAAGTAAATTATCTAAGAAAAAGAAGGGTTAGGTCCCATAGTCAGGGAGAAACCTGTCTAAAATTTATTCAACGTGAAGGTCTATTAAGGCCGTATTGGCCGATAGTCATCCATTTAATTTGAGTTCTTGATCTGCTTCCCTAAATACCTGTTGGTTTTGTGAGGAAGGGATATAACTTTAGTTTCTCCTTTCCCTGGGAGTGGTTTTGTTTTCCTCTCGGCTTACCACCCTCCTGCCCTTCTCGCTTAGTGCACCTTCGGTTTCCCTTAGGAACATGCTCTACATCCTGCCAAACTCGTCTCCAAGGGTCCATGGATTTATGAGTTCATCCCTCACCTGACTTTCTTTGTAAAATAATGTGAAGCAGCCCAATCTCATTACTTCCAGCCTTTAGAGAGGCTGAATTTAGCTTATATTTTCCTAGAGAACAAAGACCATGTTGTGATTGAGTGCCAATTTGAATAGATAAATGGGTTGGTGAGCCTCCCTTTGCCCCAGCAAAGAAGCACTCATTCCGTGACCCAGTGACAAGTCAGCTGACTACGAGAAATGAAGATAATGGGGAATGTGTGCCTGTCTAAACAATAGACGGCAGAGTAGTCTGTTCCTAGGCATTCTTTGAAATCTGAATATTCACTGTGTGCATACGTTAAATGTCAAGTATAATTCACTCAAAATTTCAGCTCCAAAGAAAACAAAAAAGCAAGTGTTGGAATCTACAGGAAACAATGGGGAAGGTAACCTATAGAGGTAAGGAGACTCTGGAAGACTTGAGGAAGTTTGAGGAAAGTAAAAATGTTAAATGTATAAACAAAGGCAAGACAAGTTCCTATAAACATAAACCAAACTGAGAACAACGTCTAAAGAACCTGTAGAAAAGGATCTTGCAGTGGCCAAGGATTGAAGCCTGTGCAGAAAGTTCAGCTTACTGGGTGTCAGACGCAGAGATCCTTCTGACCTTCATCATAGAGGAAGCTGTAAATCTGTAGTGCTTTGTGATTCTAAGGAGCAGTTACTTGCCTAATTGTGAGGAGAAAAAAAGGAAAAACAATTGATAGAAGCTCATGGAGAAAGTCTACTAACAAAAGATTTAGCTAGTACTGAGGAGGGAAGGAAAGCAGAAAAAGTGTGCTTGCAGCGCTAGACTCTGTTTATCTTATTTACCTGGCACCTTGAGTTCCCAGGTAGGAGTTCAACGGCTGGGTTAATGGGAGGAACAAATTGTTGATTTATGTAGCACGCGCTTCGCAAAAGTAAATAACTGTTGACCTGTTGTCTTAGTGAGTTCAGGCTGTTTTAACAAAATAGCCACAGGCTGGGTGGCTTAACCCGCAGAAATTGATTTCTCACAAGTTTTAGAGACTGGGAAGTCGGAGATCAAGGCACCAACATGGTCAGTTTTTGGTGAGGGCACTCTTTGTGGCTTTAGATGACCGGCCACATTCTCACTGTGTCCTCATGTGAGGCAGAGAGAGCAAACTCTAGTTTTTTCTTCTTCTTACATGAACATTAATCCCATCATGGTGGCCCCACCCTATGAGCTCATCTGAAATGAATTCCTTTCCGAAGGCCCCACTTCCAAATCACATTGAGGGGAGAGCTTCAACACAGGCCTTTTGGAAAGACACACACATTCAGTCCATACCACCTGTTAAAGTAAGCACAATAGGCTAATCTATTGAATTAGGTGGCCAGGGCCCAGGCTTTCTCTTGCTGTCAGGAATAAATGGTGGTGAAAACAGTCATTCTTTAATGATGCTTCTTCTTGTTCATCATGGATGGGGAGAGGGTTGGGGGTTGCTCAGTTGAGGTCATCGTATCTGCTCACATTATGTTGAAACCCTTTTTGCCTTTGATAATGTGCTTCTCAGATATCCCTGTGTAGTTTCTTGACTTTTCAGTCACTCTTAGTTATAAAAACAGTGTATAGGCCCGGCACGGTGGCTCACACCTGTAATCCTGGCACTTTGGGAGGCCAAGGTGGATGGATCACCTCAGGTCAGGAGTTCGAAACCAGGCTGGCCAACATGGCAAAAACCCATCTCTACTGAAAATACAAAAATTAGCCAGTCATGGTGGTGGGCGCCTGTAATCCCAGCTACTCGGGAGGCTGAGGCATGAGAATTGCTTGAACCCGGGAAGAGGAGGTTGCAGTGAGCCATGATTGCACCACTGCACTCCAACCTGGCGACAAGAGTGAACTACGTCTCAAAACAATTAAGTAAAAATAAATAAATAAATACAGTGTATCTTGGCCATGAACATTTACATTCATTCCTTTAAAAACTTTAAACTCAAAGCTTTCATCCTTTCTCTGCAGAGGTCAGATTTGTGGATCCTGCTGACAGCTGTTGGAAGGCGGTGATGTGGAATTCTCTTCTTTGTCACAGCCATTTGATTGGGATGAAGAGGGGAGAAAAACAAAAATAAATGTATTTGTGCCTCAGTACAGTGAGTGCCTGTTCTCTTCTGGGCTGGCTACATTTGCTCTGCCTCTGTGTGATCAGCCCAGTTTCACTGGTGATGAGATGTTTGTCTCCTCTCTCCTGGGTGGGGTTTACTTTTCTAACACTGAGAGGCCAAGCCCCTTGCTCCTGGGGTCTTAGATTATTCAGCTCTCTTGGGAGCTACTTTTGAGGACTTTGAGCCTCTCTGCCTTTTCTAGGTTTTCTTTGCCTAAATTAAGCACTCTCTTAGCATTTGCTCTCTGCTCTCCAACTTCCCCGAACCCTGCCCTCTCTCCCCGATGCATCTAGATTGGAGCATGTGCTCTGCCAGTTCTGTGACTCACAATTTTCAGGCAAGAAGCAAATGATCTGTTGCTTACACAGTGGGGATAGTTTGGGCACCCCTTCATCTACAAGGAGAGGGAGAAATACCCCTCTTTGGTGTGCCATAAACTCTATATTCACTCGAAATACAAACTCTTGGAATCACCCCAAGACTCTGTAACAGGACCCAGTGGTGGATATTCAGAGGGCTGGAGCAGCAGGACTGTAACAGCTGCTTTGCTAAAACGGCACCTTTCAGGAACTGTTGTGAAGATTATGGAATGAGGGATGCTTTGCAACCATGCCTCCTTTTATTTTCTACTGTGATCTCTGGTTGACAATTAATGAAATATAATATATGGAAAGTATATATTTGTATATGTTTTTAAGTAATATATGTCTATATTTTATAATATACTATATATGTATATATTTTTATGTATATATGAGATAATATGGAAAGTATATATACATGTGTATATATCAAATACAGAAATATATTTACATTTTTTACTTTAAAGGCAATCTATGTTTCCATGATTATAACTGGCATATGTAGGGGCTAGAGTGTAAGAATTTTATATTGATAGAAACATTGTTGCCGTAAATACAAACTACTATTTTGCCGGTTTAAAGCATTAGTTTCAACACACTCCATGATGTATTTTTGACAACTTAGACAAATTTTACGGTGAACTGTGAGGACTCTAGATATGAGCGTTTCATGTTTTTCTGTGAGGCATTGACTGATGGCTCCTAAAAATAGAATACTAAGGAGAGGAGATGTCAAAAGTCATCCAGACTAGCCCCCTGCTTTTAAGTGCCTAAATTGAGACTGATTGCAGTCTCAACTTCTTCTTCCTTAAAATCGCTCTATAATGGAGCCCCCACAACCTTCTTTGGTGTTGGTTCACTCGAGCATTTTTTTCTTCTTCTTTTTTTTTTTTTTTTTGAGACGGAGTCTCGCTCTGTCGCCCAGGCTGGAGTGCAGTAGTGGCCGGATCTCAGCTCACTGCAAGCTCCGCCTCCCGGGTTTAGGCCATTCTCCCGCCTCAGCCTCCCGAGTACCTAATGCAAATCTTTCTTCCTGTGGTGCAAACGTACTTTTTATTTTTATTTTATTCATTTATTTTTTTGCAGTTTTAGCTCATAGTCTATTGCTGCAGCTCTTTGACTTTTCCTTTATATTTGATGTCAGTGGGGATAAAAGTAAACATGTGAATTCTCCTCTGACCTAATATTGTGCCCGGAGGCCTCAGGCAACTTCTAAACCCTGTGGAAACTCAGGGAGAATGGCAGAGGGCTGGAAGGCCGACAGCTCCCTCCTCCCTCCAGAGCCAGGGAAGGAAAAAGGGAAACTTGCATGGGAGGGGAGGAAAAGGGGATAGACAGAGGCAGAAGGGCACACAGGGAGAAATCCAGGGAGCACGTGAAGTCTCAAGACCCTGTGAAGAGGCCGTCCTGCAGTGAGACCAACACTTCTTCACCTTTACGTAGAAAGTGCTGCTGGGGGCTGAGCCCACCTGAAACTTCCACAGCACCTCGCTGCCCGCACCCCTTCCTAACTCATTCAGTGACATTTTCTAATCATGCTTTCCCAAAGAGGTACCAGTTGTAGGCAGCCCGTCCGCTGGCCTTTTTCACAGGTAGGATGTGTGGGCAATGCATGTTTAATGTATGGAGAGCAGAGAGAGAAAAGAATGGGACCTGTTGGGGATTGCAGTGGAGAAGCAGGCTGAGTGTATGAAGGGGAGGGATGAATAGAAAGATTAAAATAGGGTTCCAAAGGACAACATCTTTCATATGTGAATATGAGTAAAGAGAACTTATTTTTTTTTATTTTTTTAGTTTTTGGAGACGGAGTTTCGCTTTTGTTGCCCAGGCTGGAGTGCAATGGCACGATCTCGGCTCACCACAACCTCTGCCTTCCAGGTTCAAGTGATTCTCCTGCCTCAGCCTCCCAAGTAGCTGGGATTACAGGCATGTACCACTACACCCGGCTAATTTTGTATTTTTAGTAGAGACGGGGTGTCTCCATGTTGGTCAGGCTGGTCTTGAACTCCTGGTGATCCGCCCGCCTCGGCCTCCCAAAGTGCTGGGATTACAGGCAGGCATGAGCCATTGTGCCCAGTGAGAACTTATAAACTTACAGATCAAATTACTTTTTGGTAGCCTTACCTAGTTTTGGTCATTTAAAAAAGGCTCATTAATATTTTTCTATTGAGTTAATAGAAAGTTTTAACGCTGTATTTTTAATATCTTAATACAACTACCTACTTTCTCTCTGGCAAGCTAAGACGCATTTATGTCAGCCCAACATGGAAATTTGATTACATTTGCTTCCAAAAAAATACTCACATGGCTGAATAGTCCTCCATTGTTCTTTTCTTTCCTTTTTTCTACTTCTCTTTCTTTTATGTGTGTGTGTGTGTGTGTGTATGTGTGTTTCATTCTGCCAGTGTTATTTCCTTAATAGAAGGAAAGCTGAATATTAAGAAGAAATGACCATTTCTTCACCATTTAATAGTTTAGAATCATGTATACCTAATGAAAGAATGAATCTAGATTACTTTCCCTAAAATTGTAAGTTTCTACCCCAAGTTCTTTTTTTTTTGTATTAAAGATAAAAGAGGCTAGAGCAAGGAACCCCTAGTGTATTAAACTTTTATTATTTCCAGACAAGGCAAAATTACAACTCCGATTTCTATTGCACTAGGGAGAATTTAAGACCTCTATACCTACATTTTTAAAAGGTTAGGAAGAACTGTACACAGCTGACATTTCAGTGTATGATCAAAGTGTTCCTCAATCTTAAATATATACTTTAAATGTGTCAGACACACCATCACCTGCTCACTGTAGCATATAAACTTTCCCACATACCACCTGACATTTCCTGACCGAGTGATTTCATTGTTCAGTGTGTCCTACTTTCTGCTTGTCAAGCCACTCTATTTAGCATGATGTCTGTCTAAGGCCGACCTGTTTCACACTGGTAACAGATTATATCTGTACTTCTCGTTCAGATTCCCCTATCATTTTTAGATATTTTAAGTGATTGTCATCACCCTTTCTTTGGTGGCCAAAAAGGGGGGAAGAATCCAACTTTTGCAACATCATAAGTTTAGCGCAACAAACGGCAATATTTTCTGCCATATCGTGCCTGATCTGACAGTGTATTTGAAAATTCTGGGAATTAACTGTGATGTGCAATTACTAGTGGTGCTTTTATTTCCAAATCAAGTTGTCAAAATCAGCAAGGAGTATCTAAGAGACAGGAAGAAATGCTGTAAGGAAGGAGATCACAAGGTCATGTGTGTTTTTAAAAATCTATGTAGTCCGGACGATTTGGGGTAAATGCATTAATAATCTCCTTTGGAATTTAAGATGTCAAAACAATATGATGGGCTGAGACTGCTGGAGACTTAGATGCATAGAAATCCAGCAATTCTTATGGAGTATTATTTTATGTACAAACTACTTTCTTTTGGTGACATAATTAAAAAAAAATTGTTGCGAAATAATGTAGGGTGCAAATGTCTTTGGTATTGTTTCTTTTCCAGCGTGAGGTTATTTTGCTTAAATTGCACATGTATTATTGAACATTATTTCAATGATTTCTATTCTATTTTATGGTAAGTCCAATGATACCTTTTGTTTTTTTTAAACTTGTGACAGATAGGCAGCTCAATTGAGGAAGCACCACTAAGAAGAGTGTACTGATTGTTGGAAAGAATCACTGAGGAAAAGAGTGGAAAATCAAGAACCCTAGAGAGGGGCCCATGTGTCATGTGCAGCCTCTACTGAGCTGTAAGAGGCCAGCTTCTCTTTGCTTTCTTCTTTCTCTCTCACCTGGAAGCCCAATGTTCAACTAGGAAGATGTTCAGTTTAGGAAAAGAGAAATTTACTTCAACAAACATTTACTAAGGGGCTGCCCTGTAAAAACACAGTTATAGTTTATATGTGGCTAAGAGACCGTTTACTGAGCTGCAGGCATTATCTACAGAGCCTAAAATCTAGGATGTTGATTATATTTTACATATGCATGTGTAGACATATGCTCATGGGTTATATGCAAACAGCCACACATTTGTACTAAAGCATTAAATAAGGTTAATAGAAAAAGAGCACACATTCATTTTAGCTTTGAAAATGATCCTTGGCTGGGCGCAGTGGCTCACGCCTGTAATCCCAGCACTTTGGAAGGCCGAGGCGGGCGGATCACGAGGTCAGGAGATCAAGACCATCCTGGCGAACACGGTGAAACCCCGTCTCTACTAAAAAATGCAAAAAAACTAGCCGGGCGAGGTGGCGGGCGCCTGTAGTCCCAGCTACTCGGGAAGCTGAGGCAGGAGAAGGGCGTAAACCCGGGAGGCGGAGCTTGCAGTGAGCTGAGATCCGGCCACTGCACTCCAGCCTGGGCGACAGAGCGAAACTCCATCTCAAAAAAAAAAAAAAAAAAAAAAAAAAAGAAATCTTAGCCTTTTGTGTTTAAGAGCTTGGTTAAATAAGTAATGCAACCTGAAAAAGCAAAGGGGAATATGGAATTAACACAGAGTGAGTAACTGTAGAATGCACTACCTCCCCTCTGGTGGAAAGGAAAATGAGAGAAGTGGGAGTTTTAAAACCTACCTGAGAGGTAAAACCCAGACATCTGAAATGGAGTGTTTGCCAGATGGTGCTGGTGCCTCAGGAGCTTGGAGGGGCTCCTACAATGCTGAACTCAGGTCTCTGAGGAGGGTGCTGCTGGGCCATGGCTGGTGTCTCTGAGGCTGCTTCTGAGAATGTGGGGAAAAAAACCTGAACACGGGCCAACTGTGCTTCTGGCACAAACCACCATGGCTACAATAATCCTGGAAGAACAGTGAGCAAACTGGAAGAGGCAATGCCCCATCTTCCTTCTCTAGCCTTTCAGTCCCTCTTTGTGTCACGCGTTGGGAACCAATGGCAAGGAGACATGGGGTTGGGGAATTCCCAATCAAAGCATCAAAAAGCAAAGTGCAGAAGGAAGGGTTCAGAGCCGAGGGGTAATAACTCAATAATCAGCACGTCTGACAAAATAGTAAATAAAAGACGAGGCCAAATAAATCCAAATCTGCTGAATTCTCACAAATCCAGATTCAATCCCTTGGATCCTTTATAAGCTGAATTTATATAAGCGCCTTCTAGCTTCTGAAATAGGTGAGTGCCCCAATGCATGCACTCATTCTTTCTTTCTAAAACAGTTATTATTATTATTATTATTATTATTATTATTTTGAGACTGAGTCTTTCTCTATTGCCCAGGCTAGAGCGTAGTGGCGTGATCTTGGCTCACTGCAACCTCTGCCTCCCCGGTTCAAGCAATTGTCGTGCTTCAGCCTCCCGAATAGCTGGGATTACAGGTGCCTGTCACCACACGCAGCTCATTTTGTTTAAGGATATATACAAACTCCTGGCCAAAAGCAAACATTTTGGAAGGTGAGAGGCATCATCAACGGAGGAATATTGTAAGAACAAGGACAAGGATGCCGGTGGAAGAGGCCTTTGAATGGACCCATGGGATTTGGTGCAAAGTATGTAGATCTTAAGGTCTCACATCAATGTCCATAGAACACCTACCACCAATGAAAGCTGAACAATCAGAAAACACAAAATTATCCATCCAGTGACATCAGCCGACCTCTATCCTCGGCCACTCCAGGGACAGAATCGTCATAGGGGCAGCGTGGATGGGTATGTATGGCTTGATGGAGATAAGCTGTCTATCTACAAAGCCTCTACCACTGATGAATATTTGACCTGTAATCAGCAGAGACTAATTCTGAGTCCTCAAGGAGACTAGTCAGCTACCGGATTGTAAGAGCACCCTCCACCCTGCAAGAGATGCTGATGTTTTGTATTTTGTATTTGTAGTAGAGACGGGGTTTCACCATGTTGGCGAGGCTGGTCTTCAACTCCTGACATCAAGTGATCTGCCTGCTTCAGCCTTCCAAAGTGCTGGGATTACAGGCGTGAGCCACTGTGCCCGGCCTCTAAAATAGTTATTGCAGGTCTGTTGCATGCCACACCCTCTGGTTGCTTTGTCTTCAAGATTCTTTCACACACATATTTCCTTCAGTTCAACTGGAGTGGTCAGAAAGTAGGATAAAAAGGCAAAGAAAAGAATGATGTAGGCCCAGGAAAAGAGTTTCAGTGAGGAAAAGCATGTTCAACAGTTCCAAATGTGGGGCTGGGCACAGTGGCTCATGCCAGTAATCCCAGTACTTTGGGAGGCTGAGGTGGGAGGATCCCTTAAGGCCAGGAGTTTGAAACCAGTCTGGGCAACATAGCAAGACCCTGTCTCCACAAAAAATTTAAAAATAAGCCAGGTATGGTGGTGTGTGCCTGCAGTCTCAACTACTTGGGAGGCTGAAACAGGAAGATCTCTTGAGCCCAGGAGTTTGAGTCAGCAATGAGTTACGATTTTGTCACTGTATTCCTGACTGGGTGACAGAGTGAGAGCCTGTCTCTTAAAAAAAAAAAAAAGTCAAAAACAAATAAGATGAGTTAAATGAGTAAAACCATAATCTCTAAAATGACATATCTGTTTCCAGTTAGAGTAGAAAGAGCAATTTACCATTGTCAAGGTTATAAGACATTTTGAGTTGATAGTTTCTAATAGAAGAAGGCAAATAACTTTTTAAACAGATATAGTTTGCATAAGAAATAACAACAATTGTTTGGAGAAGGAATCAGATAAATTCGAATGGGGAGTCTACTAAAATAGGCTGTTCATCAGTGCAGAAAAAAATGCAAAACAGCATGTAAATACAATTGAAAAAGTGAATGCCTCCAGTTTGCTGCTAATTTAGTCATTCTGGGACTCCTAAGAGGCACTGCTTTGCTTACATGGTGTTTTCTTTCCTCTGCTTTATTTGACTTATTGTTCATTGTTTTATTTATTTTTACAATTATCTTAATTAAAACATCTTTTATTTACCCTTTCTCCTCAGATCAAGGCAGAGTGTAATTGTAAAAACAAACAGTTAAGTATGTGTGGCATAGTGAAGACTAAGATCATGGTGAGAAGCCAGGACAGAGTCCACTGATGTGGGAACAGTAGCCTGGAGGAGCCTGGAAGGCCTGATTAATTCAGAGCAAACACAGGGCACCCAGGAACACCTCACACTGAGGAAGGCCCGGAAGGCTGGGTTTTGCTTTAGATGAAAGATTCACACTCTGCAGCTTCTCCACAGTTGATTGGAAGACATCTTCTTGTGCAGACCTCTATCCAGGGACCACTTTGCTAGCCATCCTTGTTGCAAAACATCTGCCAGGGGGCATGGGGTGCCCTTCATGAAAACGTGGTCTTCCCTTAGTGCAAATAAAAGAAGCATAGAAATAAGCCATTATTTTAGACTGATTCATCAACACTGGGATTACTGGGGACTTTGCACTGCTTATTCTGATGCAATTGATAACCTGTTAAAACACAATGAGCTGTGGACTTGCTACCATTTAATGTCCTGAAATAGTCTCTGCCTTTCTGAATCTGATTTGTACCAGACAGTAAATGGAATGAGGCAATGAAAGTTCTGATGCTCTATCTTGACAAAGAGTTTAATGTAAAGCTTTCTTATAGCCTCCTGTTGATTTGAAATCTAGGCATTTCCTTCAATGAACTGCATCTTTTTAATGTTGCTAAGAGAAATGTCAAGTTCAATATCACAAAGTAATGAATTCTTTGCTTATCGTGATAGCTTTTAATAGGAACTATGTACCAAAGTATAAAATCCTTCATGTTGACATGCATTTTAATAGCAGCACATAATTGTTTTAAGACCATTAAGGAATGAATATGGGGGAAAGCCAATTTTCTTTGTAGTACTTTTAGAGATAGGCAGTTATAAAAGTGGATTTCATGAAAAAGGATGTTTGCATAGCGAACTTAAATCATATCATATATGTGTAGAAAATTTAGGAGACACGATAAATACAAGCCAAACCTTTCAGGAATCGCTTGCTTTGCCCTTCAATAAATCCAGAAGTTGCATTGTTTTAAGCCTAGAATTTTAAACTCACACTTTAATGAGCATTAAGCCTAGCCCTTCATTTAAACAATGTCATATTATGACCATGTTAGTTAACTTTCCTGAGAAGGCACTGCTTCCTGAAATTCAGACCTGGCCTCCCCTTCAACAGCATGCATTGGCTCTGATGCCAGGTGGGAACACCCTGGACTTCAGAGATTTAAATTATATGGAGTGAGAGGCCAGGTCCATGTTTATGACAGTCCCAAGTCACCCCCATAGGTTTTGCAAATTTTTGAGAAGCTACTTTCTTAGAAACATCTCTGTTGCCACATCTTGAGACTGAACACACTATGTTTTTTCCATGTTCCCAGAAGGTGACAGCCTTGTCACTGGTTTCCGCACGTCTGCTAAAGACTATCTTATCTCAAGCATTTATGGGTTTTGTGCCTCCCTGAGGATTAGTGGGATTCACATCGTTTATTTTTTTGATTTTTCTCTCTCCATCTTCCATCTTTACCTTCCTTTCTCTATCTCCTTCCGCTTCTTTCCAAAAGAAAGAAAGAATGAAAGGTAAAGAAAAGAAAGAAAGCGGGGAGGGGAGAGAGAGAGAGAGAAAGAAAGAAAGTGAAAGAAAGGAAGAAAGAAAGAAAAGAGAGAAAGAAAAGAAAGAGAAGGAAAGGAAGGAAGGGAAGAAAGGAAGAAAAATAGAAGAAAAGAAAAGAAAAAAAGAGAGTTATGATTATGCCAATGCACTCCAGCTTGGGCAACAGAGTGACACTGTCTCTTGAAAAAAAAAAAAAAAAGAAAGAAAAAAACAAATAAGATGAGTTAAATAAGTAAATAAGAAAGAAAGAAAAGAAAGGAATTAAGAAATTCCCCTTTTGTGCAGGATTATCTGAGTCCTTCTCCAAAAATGTGTTGACAGAGCTTGCATCTCAGCAGTTTTATCAAGATCTCCCCCATCTAAGTCTTTCCTCTCACTGTAAGAAGTTGTTACCTGCTACTGAGAGATTAATTCTCTACATTTCTTTACCTTTCAAAAGTTTTTACAAATATGATTTCAGGCAGCATAAAACACTATTCATTTCTTCACCTACCTCTGGGAATGTTCAGACAAAAATTGATGGCCTCAGTGTAGAACCCTCATTTGATAGCACAGAGAGATGGATCTATTTTGATACATGCCTTTTTATCAAACTGGGGTTCTGCCCTGACTGAAAAGGAAACTGCCATCATTTCAGCAGATGCAGAGTTGAGTGAGTCACTTTACAATGAATGCAAAATACATAGCCCTCCTCGTCTTTGAAGTACAGCAGTGGTTACTAGGTGGAGAGGAGGAGGTAGGTAACATGATGCTGTTAGCTGGCTCCTTCATTAGGAGCACATTTTGGACCAGGCACGATGTGGAAGCATCTCAGAGAGTAGCAGAATTGTGCTTATGATGCCAAATATTACTGCATGATGTGGGCTTAATTTTAAATTCTTATATCACTCCTACTCATTAGTGATAACTCTGGATGGTGTCTTCTTTCTCTCTACTAAAACACTGGGACACCCTTGCCATTCATTCTGCTATATGAAGATAGTGACTATTTTTCTATTTATGTATTACATATATAAATAAATAAATGTTTTTGTCCTACTTGGCTCTATCTATGTACCAGAATTTTCCATATAAACAGGATTTGTAGTGTCTAAATTACTTATTGCTAAGTTACCTAGAACATTTCTAAATAAGTCATTCACACTATCAGTCTAATTTTACAAAATAACAAACTGTCCATCAACAAATGATGCTGTGCCTTTGTGACTTGTTAGTTTGCTAATTTGGAAGATCTCACTGTCAGATCTTTTATTATGTTACGAAAATGAGAAAACTTTCATAATATATATGTTCAAGGATAATTTGGTTGAAATAATGTCTTTAAAAATGTTGTAAGGGCTAGGGGTGGTGGCCTGTTCCTGTTCTGATCCCAACACTTCCCAAGGCCAAAGTGGGAGGATCGCTTGAGCCCAGGAGTTTGAGATCAGCCCAAGCAACATAGCAAGACCTCGTCTCTACAGAAAAATAAAAAAAAAAAATGAGGCTGGCATAGTGGCATGTGAACCCAGCTACTTGGGAGGTTGAGACTGGAAGACCACTTGAATCCAGGAAGTTGAGGCTGTAGTGAGCTATGATCAGGCCACTGCACTCCAGCCTGGGCAACAGAGTGAGACCCTGTTGGAAAAAAAAATAATAATGATAAAAAATAAAATAAAATGTTGTAAGGTATGACCAACATACATGATAACAACAGAAAATGTTTGTGAAAAATGAACAATTTTGGTTTATCCAATATTCATAATTCACTGAACTGCTGATAATCCCTTGTTGAATGGATTCATTATTATTCTTTAACAAAACTATTGTACAGTGGAAACTATTAATTAAGGCCATTTCTCCAAGCCCTTGAGTTGTGAATACTTATTTTTAAATTTTGGTAAAATTATCTATTTGTGATTTCTTTGTCAAAGAAACAACTCATATAAAGAGATAATTCATTTCACTGTAACAGTTTATTTCAACCATTATGGAAAACAGTATGGCGATTCCTCAAGGATCTAGAACTAGATGTACCATATGACCCAGCCATCCCATTACTGGGTATATACCCAAAGGATTATAAATCATGCTGCTATGAAGACACATGCACACGTATGTTTATTGCAGCACTATTCACAATAGCAAAGACTTGGAATCAACCCAAATGTCCATCAGTGACAGACTGGATTAAGAAAATGTGGCACATATACACCATGGAATACTATGCAGCCATAAAAAAGGATGAGTCCATGTCCTTTGTAGAGACATGGATGCAGCTGGAAACCATCATTCTCAGCAAACTATCGCAAGAACAGAAAACCAAGCACCGCATGTTCTCACTCATAGGTGGGAACTGAACAATGAGATCACTTGGACTCAGGAAGGGGAATATCACACACCGGGGCCTATCATGGGGAGGGGGAAGGGGGGAGGGATTGCACTGGGAGTTATACCTGATGTAAATGACGAGTTGATGGGTGCTGACGAGTTGATGGGTGCAGCACACCAACATGGCACAAGTATACATACGTAACAAACCTGCACATTACGCACATGTACCCTAGAACTTAAAGTATAATAATAATAATAATAATAATTTTTAAAAAGTGTTTAGGGACACTGGGCTGGGTGTGGTGGCTCCTGCCTGTAATCCCAGCACTTTGGGAGGCCAAGGTAGATGGATCACTTGAGGTCAGGAGTTTGAAACCAGCCTGGCCAAAATGGTGAAACCCCATCTCTACTAAAAATACAAAAATTAGCTGAGTGTGTTGGCACATGCCTGTAATCCCAGCTACTCAGGAGGCTGAGGCGGGAGAATTTGCTTGAACCTGGGAGGTGGAGGCTGCAGTGAGCTGAGATTGTACCATTGCACTTTAGCTGGGGTGACAGAGCCAGACCCTGTCTCAATCAATCAATCAATCAATCAATCAATCACTTTAGGGACACTGTAGTCCACTTTAACAAAGGGTTATCCAAAACTTATTATGTATAAATACTGGGGAATTGGGAATAAAAATTCAAAGTTCTGGTTCCAGATCCTTGAGGAATTGCCACACTGTCTTCCACAATGGTTGAACTAATTTACACTCCCACCAACAGTTTAAAAGTATTTCTGTTTCTCCACATTCTCTCCAGCATCTGTTGTTTCCTGACTTCTTCATGATCATCATTTTAACTGGAGATGGTATTTCATTGTAGTTTTGATTTGTATTTCTCTAATGACCAGTGATGATGAGCTTCTTTTTCATATGTCTGTTGGCTGCATAAATGTCTTCTTTTGAGAAGTGTTTATTCATATCCTTCACCCACTTTTTGATGGGGTTGTTTGCTTTTTTCTTGTAAATTTGTTTAAGTTCCTCTGGAAACCATCATTCTCAGCAAACTGACACAGGAACAGAAAACCAAACACTGCATGTTCTCACTCATAAGAGGGAGTTGATTAATGAGAACACATGGACACAGAGAGGTGAACATCACACACTGGGATCTGTCGGGGGGTGGGGGACTAGGGGAGGGATAGCATGTGGAGAAATACCTAATGTAGATGACGAGTTGATGGGTGCAGCAAACCACCATGGCATGTGTATACCTATGTAACAAACCTGCATGGTTCTGCCCATGTATCCCAGAACTTAAAGTATAATAAGAAAAAAAAAAAAAAATCAAAGTTCTGATAAGCTACTGAATAGGCAAACTGAATAGGCAAACAGATCATGTCACCATTCATATGATATATAATAATGAAGGCATACTATAATAATAGCAAACATTCTTAGGCCCTTAGACCTTCCTTCTGAAACCTTAATCTGTATTTTTTTTCATAGCTCATTTAAAACTCAGAAGAACCTCATGAGGTATATACTATTATTGTCCCTATTTTATAGATAAAGAAGACAAAGAAGGTGAATGACCAAAATTAACCAAAATCACACAGCTAATCAGTGGCAGAATCAATACCTGAACCCAGAGTCTTAAGTCTCATCACATTCTGTAGCAACAATGGGAAATGGTTGATTCTGACTAGCAGCATAGGGGAGGAGGGAGATTTCACAAGTGAGGAGTATTTGATCTATGCTTTGAAGAATGATGACAGTCTTATCCAACGATAAAGGGAGAAATACTTTTTAAGGGTATGCAGACCAGTGTGAGCAAAAGCACAGATATGTAGAAGTGCCTGATAAATTCAAGGGAGAGCTTATAGCTCCGTAGTTGTGTGGTTGGAGACAGAAAAAAAGAGGGAAAAGGTTTTTGCAGTTTCAAGTGTTTCTGTCCAGACCAGAAATGATGTGATTTTTCAGTCCATGGATCATTTCAAGTTTAACATATTGGTATTTTTTCTTTCTTTGCATTTCCTTTATAAATACTCAGATTTAGCAACATATACAGTTTCCCCAAATTTTGCTCTTCTGTAATGTGAAATGATTGAATGCATGGGTACAAAGAGATACAGATTGGTAGTATACATGATGAATTTTTCTAAATAAAGTATTATTTTTTTCTAGATGCATATGAGTAAGTTGAAAATACTAGCTTAGAAAATGAGCAAACAGGGTAACATACAATGAAATAATTTGCATCCTGTGTAAGCCCAGCTTCTTCACTTCATTAGTTTTTAATTAAGCCTCTGTCTGATTAAGTTCTCCATCTCTTTTCTACAACCTTTTGCTTATAATTTTTTTTCATTTGGTCCTTAGCAGCCTCCAAGAAGGGTGAAAAGCAATATTGTTTGATTATCCTCTGATACCTTTCTTGTGCATATCTTGTATTATTTTTGCCAAAAATATAATGTAAAAAATATCACAAGTACAATTCCATAGAATAAGTATAGGATGTGTAGAGTACATAGAAGGTATAGAAACTGTGATGATAGTGACATGGACCCTCCTAGAGCATCCCAGGTTAAGACACATGCCCCAAGAATGAATGAGAAGCTTTTCTGGCCTTCTGAACCTGACTCTGATTCTTCTTAAGGACCACCAAAGGAGAGCCTCAGGCTTCTCAACTAACAATGCCAAAAGATGATGGAGACCAGTCTCACAAGCAGAACCCCTGCCCAGACCCCTGCCCTGGGCCAGGCATTTTGTAGAAGGCACCTTTCTGGCTCTCTTCCTACTGTGCTCTTCCTGGAGGTCAAGGGGATATGCCTTTCCAGAACCTACTTCATTCTCCTCTGTTAGACTATGGTCCAGACCTCCAAATTCTGGACCCATAGTCTCCAAACCGGTTTCCGCAGCTTGCAGGGGCCTCTCCACTGTCTGCCATTTGGAGAGTGGGCTGAGCTGCTGTTTGCTTATCTTTTGTTCTGAGAAATAGTCAAAGGGTGGCTACTGTGGCAGCTACTAGGTGGTGGTGGAAGAAGCTTGCAAGTTACAGTGCGTTGTCCACTGGACCACACACCTGGCCCCTCTTGGTTCATGCCAGAGTTGACAGCGAGAAGAGAAGATGGAAGTTCTGTGGATCCCAGGCTTTTGTTTGTACCCTTGTCCCAGGTGTAAATGTTAGGAATGAGGATGATCAAGACACTGCACCTGAAGAAGCTTAATTTAAGGAAAAAAATGACTGTGGAGCACACCTCACCTCATATTTCTTCAGAAGTCGAATTTATTCTTTCACTCTTCCTTTACATTTCTTATTTATGGAACAAATATTTATTCCAAACCACTCTGTGAGCTTATGAGATGGCATGGTAAAAAATCTAAACATAAACGAGATATAGGAGCAACACTGTGAAGTTGTGGGCTCCTGGTAACCAGGGGAAGATGGGTTTTCAGAAGGACAAAGTGGTCAGCAGAGATATTGTCATGCAGTCTCAGAATATGCAGATTAAAATGTCAGTGGCTCAGAGGAGGGAAATGATTAGGTCTCTGGCAGGAGAGGTCCCAAGAAATGGCACAGGCAGAAGTGAGGTTGGGGTGAGTTAAAAAGTGAGCAATGGTGAATGAGGGCCTGGAACTGGTGAGTAGAGTTAACTCTTGAGGATTTTTTCAGTGAAGGTTTACAGGAAGATACTGAAGTGGCTGGAATGGGAGTAAGGCAGAAAGTTTTTAAAAGGGGAGAGGTTTGACTTTGTTCAAAAGAAGCTGAGATCCCAAGGGTTTGGGGCACTGCAAAGTACACTGCATTGCTTATAACACTTGCATTTGCATGAGACTTGAGTCTTGTGCAACTGGTTTTATTTCGGTATCAAAATGTCTGCCTCCAGGTTTAGCAATTGGGCAATTTCTAGACAGCTAATCAATACGACTGCGCCCCCCACCCTGCTCTATAATTATGTAATTATCCACAGAGCTATTCCAAGAACAACTAGGCTGAGCTCTTTTCTCCCCACATTTAGCTGGTAGACTTCTATTCCCTAAGCAGACTTATTTGCTCCCTAAATTTTAATTTATTAACTGTTTCACCTGAAAGCAATCACCTTTGCAGTCAATTCCCCAAATAAAACATCTGCCTTTTCAATTCAGACAGCTATAAGTGAAGAAATACACCAGGGGAGGAGAATTATGTTCTCTTTTAGAAAGCAGAGCTGTTTACAAAGACACGAATTCTGGCACCAGCCGCCTGGTTTGCATCATGAATGAGCTTGCATGAGTGCCGTGAAAAAGTGAGGCCCATTAGCCGCTTTCCTCCTGCTCAGCTGTGAAGAGTCTACTTCTGCTCCTGTTTCTCAGTCTTGCCTCTTGTATTAACTGACCTTTTACAGAGGTTACTTGAGACCTGCAAGCTCTGAGCTCATTAGTTCTCACAGTGCTTTGTTTATCTGCAGCATTTATTTGCATGCCATTTGTGGTTTCAACATGCTTTAAAATAATTTCTATCTTGAGGCCCTAAGGTGCCTTTCTTTGAGTTTGTTAGGGAAGCTTCAGCGACGGATGAGATTCCTGCCAACTTTTCTGCAAACCTTGTTCCAAGTACCAAAGTCTGAGGGCAAAAGGTGGATGGACACCTTACACTAGGTAATATTTTTCTCTCTCCTAAGAAGTGTGCATGAGGCAGACACTGAAGAAGATGAAAATGTACTATTAATGTACTGAGGGTGTTTTTCCTGAATATTTGAGCCCTTCAGAGGTTTGGTTTTTAGCCATTACTGGCAAACAAAGCAGTGGAGACCCTAAGTAATAGAAACCGTTCAGAGTTACTTAGGGTCTCCACTGCTTTGTTTGCCAGTTTCCAAACCTCTTCCGCTCACAGGAGCTCAGCAATGAGCACTATAGAGCTGTTTGCAATTCTAATTCCTGAAAAAGGCACACGTGCAGACCAGGTCCTGAGGCTTCCCTGGGCAGACTTCTTTCACTCTGCCACGTGCCTATCTGTACTTCTCTTGTCAAAGAAGTGAGCAGGAAACAAAATGAGCCCCTGAAAGGTTGTTCTCTTTCTTGTGAAGGAAAAAAATAAAGCTTTCTGTGATGACGAACCACTCAAGCAGCCCACACAGCAGCACTGTGCAAGGCAAAGAAGAATGGAAACTTTAGTGGAACAGTGGTGTTTCAGGAAGTATTGGGGAGAAGAATAGAAAAATGTATCTGTGCTAAGAAAGGTCTAGATGAGGCCCCTTATCCCGTTAAGCAACGATGGTTTGTAAATCAGCCCAGGACTTTGGAGGATAGAATACCACAGGGTCACAGGATTCTTTTCAGGGAATCAAAACACTGGCTTTGGAGCATA
Organism: Rhinopithecus roxellana; assembly: GCF_007565055.1. Classification (NCBI taxonomy): domain Eukaryota; kingdom Metazoa; phylum Chordata; class Mammalia; order Primates; family Cercopithecidae; genus Rhinopithecus; species Rhinopithecus roxellana. The sequence goes on from NC_044569.1 coordinate 23,745,409, forward strand.
ACTCCACTTAACCATGCGGAGCAAAAAGAAAAAAGCTGCAATTTCATATACAAGAGGTTCCATGAAGTATATATTGGATGTGAAACAAAGCAGTTGGTTCTAGGTATAAAAGCAAAAGGAAGTGAAAAACCAACGGACTGTGCGTTAATTTACTCTGGAACTGATTAACAACAGGTGCAGGTGAAAATCATCACTACCTCCTACAATGTGTTTTATTACTGGAAATTATCAAAAGTTTCACAATTTCCTTATGGATGCTATGCTTGAGTAAAAAAGTTTTTTTAAAGTTTCATAACATTTTAAGTCTATACAAACAGAATGTTTAAAGAGCGATTTTACAAAAAGAAAAAGAGAAATGCTGTAGTCAAATAACTTGGAACAAGGGCCTTCACTTCCTTCCATCAAATTCAGAAAACAGAGATTTGTAACTTGCGATAAACGACAGAACGCCGTTAAACTTCATCGTATTTGTTGTCTTTACCTCACATTGATTAGTCAGGGACTAGGTAAATTGTTTAGTTAGATAAATATTCGGTATCTTTCAGCTTTCTCATCAGCACAGAGAAGGCAACTTACATACATTTCCTGAATGAACCAAGTATATTATATCCAAGTTATTTTTTCATAGTTGCTTTTCAATTAAAGATAATTTTCTTCTTCTTCTTTTTTTTTTTTTTTTTTTTTGAGACGGAGTCTTGCTCTGCCACCCAGGCTGGAGTGCAGTGGCCGGATCTCAGCTCACTGCAAGCTCCGCCTCCCGGGTTCACGCCATTCTCCTGCCTCAGCCTCCCGAGTAGCTGGGACTACAGGCGCCTGCCTCGTCGCCCGGCTAGTTTTTTTTTTTGTATTTTTAAGTGGAGACAGGGTTTCACCGTATTAGCCAGGATGGTCTCGATCTCCTGACCTCGTGATCCGCCCGTCTCGGCCTTCCAAAGTGCTGGGATTACAGGCTTGAGCCACCGCGCCCGGCCGATAATTTTCTTCTTAAGAGGAGACCTATGCCTCTGATTTCTGATTTCACCCCTCAGAGAGGTGGCTTACACTATTCTATTTCCATACTACCAATGCTGCCTACATCACGTTCTCTTCAGAGCTCAGGGCTTGCTTCCTCAGGTGACAATTTCAGGATGCAGCGCTATGCTTTTCATTAGCTTTCACTTCCATTTCTGCATTAAGAAACAGTACATCCCAATATCCACTTAGTGTAACTGGATTGTTTGTAACTCAAAGGATAAATGGTTGAGTGAATGGATACCCCATTCTCCATGATGTGCTCATTTCACATTGCATGCCTATATGAAAACATCTCATGTACCCCGTAAATATATACACCTATCATTTACCGACAAAAATGTAAACAAAACAAAACAAATATCCACTTAGAGTGTAAGGAATTGGTTTACCTCGCTGAAGGAATTTTTTTTAACTATATATTCTTTTTGAGATGGAGGTTTGCTCTTGTTGCCCAGGCTGGAGTGCAGAGGCAGGATCTCAGCTCACTGCAACCACGCCTCCCGGCTTCAAGCAATTCTCCTGCCTCAGCCTCCCGAGTAGCTGAGATTACAGGCACACGCCACTATGTCCGGCTAATTTTTTTGTGTTTTTAGGAGAGGCAGGGTTTCATCATGTTGGCCAGACTGGTCTTGAACTCCTGACCTCAGGTGATTCACCTGCCTCAGCCTCCCAAAGTACTGGGATTACAGGTGTGAGCCACTGAACCCAGCCTCTTGGAGGAATTTTGGAGCACAAACTCAAAGCCCACACCAAGCAGAAACTTGTCAGTAGCTTTCTAGAAAAGTTTTAGTTACTTCTCCACTTCCAATTTGCTTTTACCTTCAAGTAAGTCAGAGTCCTTCTGCGTTAGTGCTATACTCACTCCAACCTAGCACTCGTAGTACTGAGTGAGCATTACATGTTTAATTCCTATCCCCCCACCAGATTCCAGGTTACACAAAGGTAGAGGGTCATTTTATTCTTGTTTATTTTGTTATTCACAGTGCCTTGAACATTGTGAAGTGCTTGGTAATTTGCTGAATCACAATGAAGCAACTACTGTTCTCAAATTAAAGAAGGACTGTGTACATTCTCCATAGAGTATTAGACCTGGAAGTCTCTAAAAATCATCTTATTGAACTGTATTAAAGTCCTTGTCTGCTAATTTATGTTGTACACCACTAAGTTTGTGATACTGTTACAGTAGGTAGCTAGTCTTTTATGAGCAGGCAGGAAAGGGCAACAACCCCCTCACCCCCCCCACCCCCCCACCCCCCACCCCCCACACACCGGAAGCGTCCGGCGACCTTCAGGTGAGGGTCAGGAGGCTGTTAACTGTCTCTCTAAAGTAATAATTAGTCACAACTGGTACCAGGGAAAGGCCCGCTCCTAAGAGATAGAAAACACCTGAAATAGATAGAAAACACCTGAAATAGGTGATCAGCCGCTGCTGGATAAGATCTCAGGTGTTGGGAGAAGTGACGTAAGACCCCGGAAGTCGGCCAACGTATAAAACCCCAGGTCAAAAGGTCAAACTGTGCATTTGTCTTTCGAGTCTGCTGTTTGCCTCTCTTCCAAGTGTACTTTCATTCCTGCTCTAAAACTTACCTCAGTCTTTCCTGCCTGATACCCCTCAACCGAATGCCTTCCTTTGAGGAGGCAAGAATTGAGGTTGCTGCCGACCTGACATGGATTTTCCACTGCTAACACATTTTGGTGTTGTGTGACTCAGGTACGTTTGGCGGCTAACAATAATTTGTTGTAGTAGCAACAGGAAATTAATACCATAATGCCTAACTTGAAGTTTGTAGGGAAGATGAGAGGTAGTGTATGTTAAACATGTAGTAGATGTTCCAGAATACCATCATCACGTTTCCTGTGCACACCTGAGCCTGATAATAGAGCTCCCTGGTCTGAATGTAATAGGTACGTTTCCAAAAATAATAATAGTATTAACACGTGCATAGTATTTTATAGTTTATAAATAATACTACTTCATGGACATTACTGAATTAGAATATCATAAGGTTTCTGTGGAAATTATGTAAATTAGAACTGTAAAAATAAAATTATTAAATTCAGAGTAAAAGTCTAATAAAATTCTCTGTTGTACACAGGAGGAACCATGGATTTCGGAGATTTTGGCCTCCTGCAGTCATAAGGTAAGTGCTGGAATGTGATCCCAGTGTCTCAATTCAGGATTTTTTTCCCCCCACTGTATTTTGTTGTAAGCCTCACATTTCTGTTGTTCCTACTTGTGACTAAAACCTGGCTGATAGCTCCCTTTTCATCTGTACCCCACTTTTTTTTGAGAAGGTAAAATTTCAAAGAAAAAGAAAATAGCTTCAATTTTCCTTTCTCCTCTCAACTTCATGCCTACATCCTAAACAAAAAAAAAGTTTCCTTAGTGTTTTCATTCTTTCAGATTTTTTTTGAAACCTTTCTAAACTTGAAAGTGCCATTCCTTCACTCTTAAGTATCACATATTTGCAGAACACAAAACAGCCAGGGTTAGAGAATTCTGACTTGTGTTCTGTTACTTCTCTGCCCTTACACATTTATGGAACAATTCACTCGACCTCGCTAAGTTTAACCTCCCCCTCTGAAAATCGAATAGCATTGCTATATTACTCTGAAATGTTATTTTCAGAATAACAGCTTCAAATGGTTAGAAAGCTTTTAAAACATTCCTTTTCCATTTAAATGCATGCTTCAAACCAGGCTTCCAAATGTCCAGTGATTCAAAAACACCTTTAGGTAATATCCTCAAAGTAAATTCCAGCCATTGATTGACAGAAATAAACTCCTAGGGTGTTGAAATATACATCTACCCTTTATTGCCACATCCACTCAAGCACTTTACAATGTGAAGTCAAATCTATTAGAATAGCCCTTTGGACATGTTTGTCTTGTTGGATTCAGGATGTATTCATTTCTGGCTGACAAGGGTGTAGTTTGCTTCTCTTTAGGGTGCTCAGTTTGAACTGACATCTGTTACAGATACTGTCTGACTAACGAAGCCTTTTTATTTTCTTAAAGCATGATGTGACCCAGGGCAGTACAGGGATGAAAAAATAATAATAATAAGACAAAGACCAAGATTTCACACCAAAATAAAATTGTAAAGGAATGCATGATGTATTATTTTCATTAGAATTCAGGAACGTGAAGTGTAGATGCTGTGTTCTCTTAATCCTTAAATCAGGTTTTCTCTAGGTCCATGCATGTAGCCCTGTTGGGAGCCCTGGCTGTGACTCATCAGCTCTGTCCCCTTTCACAGGGAAGATCAGAGGTTTGAGCTCTTTCATGAATTTCCCCGAGGGATAAAGTGGCTAGTTATGCAGAATAAATTAAACAGCCTGGGAAATAAAAAAAGGCTATCGCCATTGTGATGATTCCATTTAGTGTGGCAAATTTGATTTCAGAAGCAGCACAGAGGTGTGAAGTCAAAGGTTAATTTGCCACAGACCGAGCCCCTCTACCCAGCAAGTGATGAGTTATTGGCTGGGCTTGTCAGAACACTAGGGAAGCACCCGCTGTCTAATGTCTTACCTCATGAAATCTATATTCCTAGACTTCTCAGATATTTAGGGTTCAGGTAGACGACATCACCCTAAAGAGAAAAAGCCTAGTGAGTATTTGTAGACAGACAGTTGATTATATTAGTCCTAATTGGCAACTGCAAACACTCTTCTATTCTTTTAAATTATATAACATGTTCACATTTTATCCTCATAAAAAATACCTTGAGGTGATGGAATAACCCTGTTGTACAGACAAGGAAACTGAGAATTAGAAACTTTGGAGAACTTACCTGAGATCATTAAGATGATAAGTAGAAAAGGCTTATAACACGTTTAGCCCTGACTCTTTTGCCCTGCTTGCTACCAAATAATCTCATCATTAAACACTGAGAATAAAAGGCGCCCTGAAATAGTCTCTACTATAAAGAATAATACAATGAAATGTCAAGTTTATCCTTTACTCATGCATTTTCCTTACACATCACAGGTGAAACTAAAAAATAGATGAGGCACAACAGTATCATCCAGCCACTGACACAGGATTTAAAAAAATAGATATTTGAGATAATTTACAAGATTTAAATTTAAATCCCCGAAGTGGGGACTTTGCCTTGTTTACATTGTATTCCCAATTTAATAATAAGCCAATAGAACACCCACAGCTTCTTTCTGATCATAGGCGTGACAATAATTCATTTGATCTATACATTCTTGAAAGGCAACATTCAATTTTCCAGGGAAAGGCCAACTTGGGATAAATGACAGTTTGAGGGGAAAAAATCAGAATATATATTTTCAAATGAGACAATGCTTGTACCTCAAATGCGAAGTCTTCTCTCATAGCAACTTAGGGTCACTGATGTGCACTAGTGTAGACTCAACTGGTCACACAAGCAGCCCAAGGAGGCATAAGGCAATGATAAAGAAAAATGTAAGGAACCTTACTTGGAAATGTCACAGAGGTCCCAACACTGAGACAACATGGAGTCTGGGTAGAAAATATGCTAGCAAACTGAAAACCCAGAGTGCAGCCTTAGGCAATGCATTTTGAGTGAGGGTACGGATTCTCAAAACGTAAAAGGCACTGTGAAGTGAAGCTTCAGTCATATGCAAAATCACCTATTTGATCTTTTAGTCATCTGTGCATAAAGATAGTATTTACTCTCAGTACCAGCACTTTGGCCCAAAACAGTAAGTTATGGGGGTATGGAAGAGACAGTGAAGAATAAAATATGGCTTTGACCTCACTTTGGCAGTAAGTTCAACAAGCAAAATGATCAGCTATACTGTAACTTAATTGCTGTTTTAACAGGCAGAAACAGTATTTATATCCAGAAAAGGGCCAGCTCTGATTGTTGAGTTAAAAATGATTTATTAACAAGGTAATCCTTGACTTGAAATTTGAGGAAGAATATTATTTTGTAATAGGAAGAAAGAAAAGAAAGGTCATTCCAGAGAGAAAGTGGAGTCTTTGCAAATATTAGGAGGATGGCAGGAAATAGCATGTTTGGGTTACATCCCATTTTGGGAGTTCATTGTCCATTTTAAGAATGGAATTAAAAACAGAGACCCCTACCCAGAAAAATGCACATATCTACTTCTTAATCGATATTTAATATATAATTTAATGGGCATTATAGTATTAAGTGAGATTTACCAGTTCTGTTGGAACAACATAGTGCATATTAAATTAGTCTTCTAATAGTAGTCAGACTCTAGTACTGACTGCCATCGGAAATGGATACAATTATTTTGCTTTTTTAAGTCCTCATTTCATCATGTAAGACACGTTTACTGCACAACAGCCTTAGATTGAGAGGACACCTTTTAGTCAGAGATTATTTTTCAAATTCAGGGCAATAATTTTTTTTTCTCTTCATCAGAGAATTTTATGGTTTTCTTTTTATTCTTCCCTGTTCACTTTGGGCTGTTTGCATTTGTAATATGTGCAAGTGCAACATCTGTCTCCAAGTGACTTCCTGTGTTCACTATTCCTTGAAGCAATGAAGCATTCGAAATGCAAGAACATTTCTCAAAACGTTGTTGCTAGTTAATAATTCTTCATGCTCGGAATGTTGCATCTCTTGCACCTTGAGTCTATTAATCTTGAGAATAACACGAGTTACATGATTCTCATTATGTGCCCTTAAAGAATACAACAGAAAGTGAGGTGAGGAAAGAAGAGAATTCAGTCAAGAGTGTCTAATTGGAACCTTTCGGCAAACATTTTTTGGGGTGGTACTAAACTCAAGAAATAAATAACTGTTAAAATGATATTTATTGGATTAAAAACTTAAATTGATATGCCAGTCTCAGGAACAAAGGTAATAGTCTGAAAAACCAATAAAAGATTATCATTCTAGTAGAAAAATAAAATTGGCCCAAAACCGCATAAAAAAGATATTTTCAACAGTAGTTGAAAATAATAAAAAATAGTAAACGGAAATGCTATTTTTCATCTAACGGATTCTAAACATGAAAAGTGAAGGATGATAACTAGTACTTTTTAGGAAGAGTGAAACAGTATAAATGGGTATAAGTTTTTTGAAGGGCAAATTGACAAATTATGTCAAAATTATAGGAAAAAATATATATTATTGGCTTAGTAAGACCTCTTTTTAGAATTTATCATCAGGAAGCATTATATACTTATAAAAATGTACAAAAGTATTGTCAAAATCTTTAACGTATTGAAAATTGGGAACTAAGTTTCCTACAATATGATTTGCTAAATATGTTACATGGGTTTATACAGTAAAAGATGCTGCAACTATTTCACATGAAATATACATGTGTATTTACTGTCATAGAAAGGAATTTACAATGTTAATTTTGAAATAGTAAATTGTTAACTGAAAAATATTGTCCTCAAATATGAATGTAATCTGTTTCAAAATTATGTTAATGTTTTACAGGAAAATGTTTAGGAGTGTGTATAGCAGAATGTCAATAGTTGTTATCTCTGGATGATAGGATTTTAGGTAACTTTGTACTGCTTATGTGTATATTTTCAGCTTTCTAAATGTGTATTTGTGTAATGAGAAACATGGAAAGTATATAACAGGACAACAAAAAAGATAAATGTAGTTTATTTAATATTTTATTAGATAACCTGAGTATAGATACAATTTAACTGAATATTTTAAAGTTAATTTTTCTTCACTTGTCACTTGATACTCTTTTTCTTCCCCTTTATCTAAGGGAAATACTATAGTATATTAAGCAAAGTAAAGGAGCAGATGTGGATGAAAAGTCTGTAATAAATTCCATGTGCAGAAGCTGTGGAGCACATCTATAATGGCGTATTGGCCAATTCAACACTCAATTAACAGAAAATTTGCAATCTGGTCTAAATAAGTGTTCAAATAAAATGGTAATATGCCTTACACTGCCTCATAACTAAAAATGAAATTTCTTAAAAGAGATGAATAGAAGGAATCCTTTAAATTTCAACTTTTCTTTCAACTCTCAGTGGGGCCAGAAAATAATTTTAATAACAACACAGCTAATATTTCATATAGAAATGGAATCATGCCCTAATTCTGTCATAAAGGATGCAGTGCCTCTGTCTCTGTGGCCCTTTGTCTGGTGAGTTGACCAAAATCAGACTTCAGTCCGATCACTTATTGTGTTCAATTCACAGGCATGTAATGAATGCCTCTGACATGCACAGTATTGTTTTAGACCCTTTAGATTCTTTAGGAGGATTAAAGTCTTGGTCATAGTCATTGTCAACAAGGAGTTAGGAACTGATTTGAAAGTAAGACTTACCTGTGAAACAGTATGTAGTGATAATGAGGTGTATGCTTTTATACTTCTAGACCACTGGTACAAACATTTAACAAGTGGTCAAAGAAGGATGTGGGGAGAAGAAGCTTGAGTGAGTCATGACTCAAAGGATAAACTGGACTTAGAGATATGGAATGGAAGGGGGAAAAGCCAGTCCAAAAAGAGAACATGGTCACGTGAGGAGTGAAACAGTTTCTCTTTATGTCTTAGTTTAGTTCTGTGAGAATGTATGATGTGGGAGCTCCAAATTTAATGTTGACCAAGCTGGTTTTTCTCTTGGACTGGTGAACTGAAAGGTAGAGAAAGTGTATTCAGGGGTAGAAAGTAATGTAAATAGTTGACTTTAAGATGAATTATGTACTCTGTTATGTTTTATTCATTCAGTAAACATATTTACTGAATGCCCGACATGCCCCAGGAATTGTGCTCTGCACTGACACTGCAATGGTAAACAGAAGATAGTTCTTTACTCCTGTAAAACTATTAAGAATAAGATTCTGATAAAGTTTTTTATGACTGCATTCATCTTTCACTGCATACATATAAAATGCAGTTTATTCTTAGAACAGTTTCACTAAAATAAAAATTAATAAATGTATTTTATATGGTAATGTCTTTCAAATGAGTCCATTAGAGAAATAATAAATATGACTACATATTTTTTGCAAGTCTATGTTGCCATATAATGTGGTGTGATGGCTCTCAACTATTTTTTTAATAGGCCCTACAGGCCCACAGTAAGAAATATATTTTATATCAGGTCTCAGCACACCCACTTCCCACACACAAATGGACACACACACAAATAAGATGAAACTATTATAAAAAAAAAAAAGTGAAATTATAAAGTGTGGGAAAAGATGGACTCTTTAATAAACTGTATTGGGACAACCTGTTACGCATATAGAAAAAAAATGAATTTGTCCTTACTTTACCCCACACAAAAAAAGTAACTCTCATAATACTAGAACTTGCAAAATGAAAAAAATCAGCATTCTAAATTAGAGGGAATAAAGAAAAGTATGAGTGAACTAACTCTGAGTTGCAGAAGATTTCTTAACACATAAAAAGACACATCCTAAACCAGAAGACTAAAAAAAATGAGCAGCCTTCAAATTAAAACACATACATAAACTTGTGTATATCAATTGATAAAATGCAAAAAGAAAGGACAAACATGTCCACCATATTATGGACTAAATAGCTTTGTCCCCCCTACAAAATTCATATGTCGAAGCCCTAACTCCAAATATAATGGTATTTGGTGGTGAGGTCTTTGAGGAGTAACGGTTTTGATGAGGTTTGGGGCCCCATGATGGGATTAGTGCCTTTATAAGAAAAGGAGGCTCCAGAACTTTTCCTCTCTGCCATGTGAGGATACAGGGGAAAGGTGGTCCTCTGCAAGTCAGGAAGTGGGTCCTCACCAATTACCAAATCTGCTAGTACCTTGGCTTTAGACTTCAGAACTGTGAAAAATAAATGCCTGTTGTTTAAGCCCCACAATCTATGATATTTTGTTATAGCAACCTGAGTTGACTAATACATATTGCTTAATAACCAGCTAGCATTAAAATGCAGAATATATGAAGATTTCTTCAACTTACAAAAGCAGCAACAATAACAAAAACCTTTATATATAAAAGGAGAAAAAATATGAACAGGTGATTTACAGGAAATAAACTCACAAAAATGCCAACAAATACGTAAAACATGCTCAACTTCACTCATTATTGGGCAAATGAAAATTAAAACTACAGTGAGATGGCATTTCATAACTATTAGTTTGGTAAAGCCAGTTGACCATAGAGATATTGCTTAAAATATGGTATATGTGAACTCTCATACATTGCTGGTATAAAGATAAATTGTACAAACAGCCCATTTAGGAAGAAATCTGGCCAAATGTAATGCCAGAGATACTCTTGCTTACATCTGTATGTAGACCTATAAATTTTTATTTCATCATAAAAGCAAAATGTGGGAAACAACCTAAATGCCTATCGATAGGAGAATGAATAATTAAATAACGGAACATCAAGCCTAGAAATACTATGCAGAAGTTCAAATGAATGAACTAGAGGTATATGCATTATTGAAGGTAAATCCCACAGAATAACTCCAAGTGATAAAAGCAAATCAAGAATATGTAAAGAAAAACATTTACATGCATATTTAAACTATGCCTATTATACTATATTTTATATGAACACCAATATATTTATTACAAATGCATGACAAACTTCAAATCAGGAGATTGGTTACTGCTTATGTGAGAGGACCCTGAGACCATCCTCAAACTTGACGATTTGCTAGAAATCAGAACTCAGTTTTTATACTTATGGTTTATTACACAGAAAGGACACAGATAAAAATGAGCAAAGAGAAAAGGCCTATGAGGAGATGTCCAGGAGAAACCAGGCACAAGTCCCCAGGCATCCTCTCCCAGTGGAGTCACGTAGATGTGCTTAATTTTCCCATTTGTAATGTATGACAACACATGTGAAGTGCTGTCAACCAGGAAGTTCACTTAAGCCTTAGTAAGTGCATGAGCTCCTGCATTAATGACCTCAGCTACTCAGATTCCAGCTCTCCAGGTGAAAAACAAGTTCTTACTATAAGTCATATTGTTAGCATAAACTATCTGATCTTATTGGTACACCTGGCTCAAGGCCTCAGGAATAAAAAAAACACCCTTACAAGGAAGAATGTGCCAAGGGCTCAGACCTCACCTTCCAAGGAGCTTACTAAGGGCCAGACCTGAAGACAAGTCTTTATTGAGAGTGTGCTGGGTTTGAATTCAGGTCTGTCGAGTTAATCTTTTCCTGCGTAAGCTGAAGAGGCTAGAAGGAGGCTGGGGACGGCAAAAAGAACAGAGAGGACTTCAATGTAGAATGCAATTTATTTCTTATACTGGGAGGTGGGTAAATGAGTGTCCATTATATAATTCTTTGGACACTTTTATCCTAACTGCATAAAAATATAAAAAGTCAGTGTACTAGGGGAGTATCACTTTATACAGATTCCTGTAAACAGTTAGATAATGGAATTTTTACAAATGATTAAAACTACAAAATGCATGTGGCTTTGGCCTGGAAATAGTCCAAAGACTAAATTTTATTAAAACAATGCCAGAGCTTTTCTCATGACATTTTGTTTTTAGAGATGGGGATCAATCTAGACATTGTTTCCTTATCTGGGTGGTAATCGAGGCTTAGCAATTTCCCACAGCGTTACACAAATCCAGATGATTCTACATTTTACAAATATGTCTTATTCTTTTTTGCCCTTTGGGTGAGTATTGCTTTTTGTTTTCATTCCATGATACTCCTTTTGTTGACGCAGTGGCCTCCTGCTGCTACTTTAAGACTCATAAACACAACCATCTCTGTGAAGTGTTCCACTACCACTAGCGCAATAACAACCACTAGTGTTTACCGAGTGCCAGAGAGCATGCTAAGGGTTTCACAAGCACTATGTGAACTCTCATGATACCCAATGATGTATGAATGATCCTCGTCTTATCAATGAGGGAACTCAGGTACCTAGGAGTAAAGACATTTAGCCAGGGCCACACAATTAGTAAATAAAGAATGGAACATTGGACCTAGCTGTAGAACCCAGTCTGTGTGTCTAACAGGAAGGTCTGCTGCTCCGTGACACTCCTCTAGGATTTTGCTTGTGCTTTTACTGTGCCTTGTATGTAACTTCACTGTTGCATTTGTGGATTGGTGGATGTCTCCTTCCCCAAACAATGTTTTTGAGGTCCTATAGAATCCATATTTCCTAGCAAAGCCCCAGTATAGAAACGGAGTTAAAAACACTTAAATTACTCATGAGACTATAGAATGTAGAATTTATTAGGATGTATATACTTGGGTCTAAAAAACTAATGTATAGGAAATTTCAGTATGGAAACACTGGGAGGAGAAAAAAGACCTTTAAATTCCTTTGTTTTATTTATATTTCAATAAGAATGACAAATGATAAAGTAAAAGTATAGAAGCTACTCCTGTGTATTTATTTGTTTATTTTTCAGGGAAATATATGTCACTGTAGATGTTACAGCAGTGAATTAAAAATCTAGAATTGTGCTTTCATTTTATTTTTCTTAAAGGGATTAATATTTAATCATAATTTGATGTTTATAATCATAATACATATTACACGCTCACATACATGTATTCATTTCTGTTCATTTTATAAAGACATACCTGTATCATTTTCATTAGCAAAGCCATTTTCACATTCTATAGGAAAGAATTACCCTATAGATCACTGTAAAAAACAAAACAAAAAACCCAAAAACAGTTTACCCAGTTAGTTCCTCTTCTAAATTATTGAATTGTATTGACGGTAAGAGGAAGATATATCTGGTATGCTGTCTGAGGGAGACCTAGTTCCTTTTAACTTACCATGTTTTAAGGGGGTTGCCAAAGAGGGTGCTGGCTTTTGACAAAATAACCTTCTTCCTTATTTCTTAAATTCAACCTCTATAACAATTTACTGCTTCGATATTTTGCTTGTTTTTTTTTTTTTTTTTTTTTTCACGTTAAACATTTTACCTGCTTATATCCTTCAGTTTGGGGTTTATTTGACTTCCACGGCCAAGGAAATGACCCTTTCTCACATTAAATCTTGGCCATGGCAATCCAAAGTTAACAAAACCATTTCCAAGCAGATCAGGAGGGGGACATGAATCAAAACAATAAACGTGTGAGGCTGAACCACTGGCTTTTATTTTTCTTGTTTTTTACCTTCAACACTGTTACAGAAAATAAAAACCCAAGCCCTTGGTATCGAAATTAGTATTGGAAGGAATTTTTTATAATAAAAGCTCTCTGTGAGTAGGTGCGTCGAGTTACTGTTCAAAAGGGAAAGCTTCTTTGCATTATAGCAAACATACGCAAGCCTTCACCAAGGAAATAGATATCATCTTCTGTCAGCCCACCCTAAATGAAAGAAAGCAAGCTTAAAATTGGTAGGAGAGTTGATTTCACTACATGTTTATGTTAATAGGGTATTTGACTTTTGAATGCTTCATAAACCTTGTTATGCTCTGTGCTATTTGAGGAGTAAAACAGCTGGAACACTGCCAGAAGCCTTAATTGGAATCAGCTTAGCAGGGGCTGACAAGGTTTCCTAGTGTTTAGTTTCAAACTTATTATAAAAATGCAAAATTATGTGCTATTTATTTTCTATTCCTCTTTGGTTTATGCCCGTAAAGGTAAGACTTAGCTGCATTAAGGAATAAACTCATTTTTCTCTTGTCTGCCCCAGGCTAGTACTCAGAGTCAGGCAGCCTGGGTATTGTCTCTTCTAATTAGCTGTAGCCTCACTTCTCATGCAACAGAGAATGTCATGGGGATCCTTCCCCCATGCATTTTGATTATTGGCTAAACCATCACTCAAATGGCCAATCCGTGGCCGAGTTACTGAGCTGTGTGGTCAGTCTGTCACCAATCTAGTAAGACCACAGAAATATGTTCAAAATGGCTCTTGGGGGCGCTTAGTTTTCTCCTACCAAAGGGTCACATTTGGTACTGGTCAAATATCACAAGCAGGCTCTTGGTTTTATTTCAAGCCATGAGAAGTCGATAAGTTTTGTGCTTTCTGTCTAACTTTACAGAAGTCATGCTTTTAATTTTGTTTTTTGGTTGGACTTTTTAGCTTCAATTGGCTCTAGTATTTCAACTCGTTTATATCCCTTACTATACTGTTGCCTGACATGGACAAAAGTAATCTACTTCCTTTAAAAGCGCGCGCACACAGACACACACACACACACACACACACACACACACACACACGCCAGGCGCGGTGGCTCACGCCTGTAATCCCAGCACTTTGGGAGGCCGAGGCGGGCGGATCATGAGGTCAGGAGATCGAGACATCCTGGCTAACACGGCAAAACCCCATCTCTACTAAAAATACAAAAAATTCGCTGGGCGTGGTGTCGGGAGGCTGAGGCAGGAGAATGGCGTGAACCCGGGAGGCGGAGCTTGCAGTGAGCTGAGATCACGCCACTGCACTCCAGCCTGGGCGGCAGAACGAGACTGCGTCTCAAAACAAAACAAAACAAAAACACATGAAAAATCCAACAAAAACGTAAGTACCTACTATGTGCGAGGCAGTGTGCTGGGTGCTAATGACACCAATAGACGAATAAATAATACATAGTTCCTGTCTTGACATCGTTACAGTCTTTTTGGGATGAAACAGAAATGTGAACAAATGATTTATGATTAGGGATGAGTGAACTGTGAGTCAAAATGTCTGTTCAGCTGCCCCAGAGGCAGCCAACCCCAGCTTTTCAGTAAAAGGACTGCGAGGACACAGAAAAGGATGCAAAACTCAACCTAAAGCTAAGATGGATACAAACCAAGTGCTAAATTCTGAAAGGAATTTTCTGTTCTTATAAGGAACTGGGTTGAAAAAAGAATGTCTACTTTTTACGTCAAACCACACACTGCTTTTGCTTTGTGGGAAAGACATTGCTCTGAAATGAGACAGAGGTGTTTTAATCCTCAGCATCTCTCCCTAGCTCTGTAAAATGTTGGATGGAAGGGCCACCTGGGCATCCTTGCCTTGTTACTGATCCTAGGAGGAAAACATTCAGTCTTCTGCCATTAAGTGTTATGTTAGCTGACAAACTTTTGTAAATGTTCCTTATCAAGTTGAGAAAGTTCCCTTCTATTCCTAGTTTACTGAGAGTTTTGTAAAGAACAGATGTTGGATTTCTGTTAAATTCTTTTCTGCATCTATACAGATGATCATGAGATTTTCCTTTTTAGGTTTGTTAAATATGAGTTACATTGATTGATTTTTGGATGTTAAATCAGCATTGCATTCCTGGGCTAAATCCAGCTGTATGCTTTGGGTTTTATTTATTCTTCTTATTCTGGTTTCTCAAGGTGGTCTTTGATCTGAGATCTTTTCTTTTCTTCTAATATAAGAACCTAATGAATTTCCCTCTAAGTCCTGCTTTAGTGTTACTCAACACATTTTGATAAGGTATGTTTTCATTTTTATTAGGCTCAAAGCACTTTCTAGTTTCTTTTCAGCTTTTCTCTTTGACCCACAGGTTATTTTGTGTGTTATTTTGTTTCAAAATATCTGGGAATTTACCGGATATTTTTATATTATGCATATCCAATTACATTTCTAATTTAATTCCATTAGTTTCAAAGAACATACTTTGTATGAGTTGAATCCTTCTAAATTTATTAGAAGTTATTTTATGGGCTGGGCATGGTGGCTCATGCCTGTAATTTCAGCACTTTGGGAGACTGAGGTGGGCGGATCACCTGAGGTCGGGAGTTCGAGACCAGCCTGACCAACATGGAGAAACCCCATCTCTACTAAAAATACAAAATTAGCCAGGTATGGTGGTGCATGCTTGAAATCCCAGCTACTCAGGAGGCTGAGGCAGGAGAATCGCTTTAACCGGGGAGCTGGAAGTTGTGGTGAGCTGAGATCGTGCCATTGCACTCCAGCCTGAGCAACAAGAGTGAGACTCTGTCTCAAAAAAAAAAAAAAAAAAAAGTTATTTTATGGCCCAGAATATGGTTTATCTTGGTAAATATTCTTTAAGCTCTTTAAAATAATGCATATTCTATTGTTGCTTAGTGGAATGGTCTGTTAGTGTCAATTAGGTCATGGTGTTAAGTTTTCCATATTCTTACTGATTGTCTATTCTCTTGTTCTAGTAATGTTTGAAAGAGAGGTGCTGAAATCTTTGATTATAATTGTTAATTTTTCTATTCATTCTTGCAGTTCTATCAGTTTTTTGCTTCATATATTTTGAAGCTCTGTATATAAAGTTAATGACTTTTAAATGTTCTTGATGATTTGACTCCTTTATCCATTTGAAAAGATCAGCTTTAGCTCAGGTATGAACTTTTGCTATGCAATTGACTTTTATGATCTTAATAAATGTATTGTAGCCTTTTTTGATTAATGATAGCTTCATATATATATATCTGTTGTTTGACTTGTAAACTTTTTGGGCTAGAAGAGGAAATCCAAAGGGAAATTAGAAAGTATTTTAAACTTAAAATGAAACATAACATATCAAAATGTGTGAAGAAGTCTAAAGGAGTGCTTAGAGGAAAAATGTGTTAAGTGCCTATATAAACATAAATACCTATGTGCATGTAAAGACCATTTTGGGCCTTTATATTTAAATTGAGTTTTTAGGCATTATGTAAGTGGGTCTTGCTTATTTATCTAATCTGACAATCTCTGCTTTTGATTGAGGTTTATAAATCATTAACATTTAATATGATTTTTATATGGTTGTAAGTCTACAATCTTTTTATTTGCTATTTTTTCACCCATTTTTATTCTTTTTTCTCTTTTTTTGGCTTTCTTTTGAATGATTTCAATATATAACATAATTCCAAGTTATCTTCTTTATTGGCTTAATCATATTTTTGTAGCATTTTTTAGAGTTTAAAAGAAAGTTTATGGTATGCATCTTGTATTTACAAAGCATGCCTTCGAGAGATATTGTACCACATAATGTATAGTAAAAGACCCTTCCAGCAGTGTATGTTCATCTCTTCGCGCATGGATTTCATGTTATTGGTGCCATATGTTTTATTTCTACAAATTATAAACCATATTATAAAACACACATTATTATTTATGCCTTTAGTAATCAATTATCTTTCAAAGGAAAACTTTATCTGCTCTTATAGTCAATGTTCCTCATTTCTTTGTGTAGATCCAGATTCCATTGAGTTTCATTTCCCTTTGAAATGACCTCTTAACTTTTCTTAGAATGCATGTAAGGTAGTGATGAATTCTTTCAGCTTCTGAAAATTTTTTAAAAAGTTTAATTTGCCTTTATTTTTAAGAGATGTTTTTACTGGATTTACATTGTTTATGATAAAATTGCTCTCATTCTTGTATCAGTTCTTCTGTACCAAAGACTTGTTTTTATAAATGGTTGCTTATAAGATTTTATCCTTATGTTTCAACTTTATTTTATTTTACTTTAGAGATGGGATTTCACCAGGTTGCCTAGGCTGGTCTGGAACTCTTGGACTCAAGCAATCCTCTAAGTCTCGACCTCCCAAAGTGCTGGGATTAGAGGTGTTGGCCCGGATCTGGCTTGTTTCAGTATTTTGATTACACTGTGCCTTGGGGCACTTTGCTTCATGTTTTTGTGCTTGGAGTTTCTTGACCTTCAAAGATATGTGAATTTATAGTTTTCAGCAAATTTGGAAATATTTTAGCAATTACATTTTCAAATAGTTTTTTTCTCCCATCCCTCCCTCCATCCTGTTTAAGGATTTCAAATACATTTTTATTAAGCCTTTTAAAGTTGTGCCACAGCTTACTCATGTGGTTCTTTTTTTTTTCCCAGTTAGTTGTCTCTGTGTTTTATCTTAGACCATTTCCATTGCTATGCTTTCAAATTCATTAATCTTTTTTTTTTTTCTGCAGTCTCTTCTCCCTTTAATCCCAGTGTATTTTTCATCTCAGACATTATGGTTTTCATCTCTAGAAGTTTGATTTAGATTATTTTAGTATTATCCATGTCCTTCTTTCCTCTAACTTGTTGAACCCATAACAAGTTCAGCGGGTTCTCATATCCACTGTCTTACTGCCAATTACTCCAGATTCCCAATCTAGTCATATCTACAGTGAATTCCTTGCTTATCAGTAGTCCCCATCTTCTCTTGCCCACTCACAGATGTCATTCTCACAATTTTCTTCTCTCTTTCTCTATCATATATTTTTTACTCTTTCATGGGTAATTCATACCAGCATGAAATCATGTTACTGTTTCTTCCATCTTGAAAGAAAAAAGTTATTTCTTCTCTTTGCAGTAAAACTTAACAAAAAGAACCCATTTTGTATTTTTTTTCTCTTAAAGCCTTGCCACTTTTTCTCTTTTGACTGCTCTCCAGTCAGGTTTTGAACCACCAACCCACAAGAAACTGCTCTTGACAAGGGAATGAATGACTTCCACATTGCAGACTCTAATGGACGCTTCTTGTGTTTCATCTTTCCTGATGCATCAGCTGCATTTCACACCAGTGTTCATTCCTTCTTTCCTGATACGTGTTCCTCATTTGGATTTCAGGACACTGTGCTTTCTTGATTTTCTTCCTACTCCACCATCACTGTGTCTAATTCGTCTTTTCTGGTTCCTGTAGCCTTTTGCTGACTTTTAATGTTTATATCCCCCAGGGTCCTTGGTCCTCTTCTTTTCACTCTTTATACTTACTATCCCTAATTTCATCCAAGGCAACATCTCTATTCTGACAAGTCTCCAAAGTTTATGCCCCAACAAAACATTTTACTGAACTCCAGTCTCATCTATGCAATGTAGGTCAGTGGTGGAAGGGATGGAGTGGAGCACCTTTGCTTCACATAGTTACTTAGAAACCCAGGCTGATGGAAGCTGCACCATCTGCAAATGAATACAAAAACTGGAGAGTCATGACCTGCATCTTATGCTTCAGCCTAGAGGTGACATACATCATATGAATAATCATATGGTCTCACATATTGGCAAGGAGGTTGAAAAATGTAGGATTATGGATATTCAGTGAGCACATGATGTACTGCTATATCAGAGTATAGGTGATGCTGTATTTATACGAAAGATGGTGTGTGGTTCTATATTTATGGGCATCACCCTTAGACAATAGGAAAGTGTTTGAATTTATGCTTTGTCTTTTTCTATATTTTCTATTTGTTATAATGAACTTACACTATTTTTGCAATAGGAAAAATGTTAAGTTTTGATTCTATAACCGAAAACAAATGTTATTCGGGTTTGAGTGTGGCAGTCTTCTGTGCAAGTTAGGACTTAAGGAAAGGGATGAGGAAGAGAGAGGCATGGAGGGAATTTAAATAGAATGGACAAAGAAGATGGAGAAGATTTACTGGAGAGGGAAATGTGAAAGCCATTGGTAAAAAAAAAAAAAAAAAAAAAAAAATCAGGAAAAAGAAACTAATTTTCAGAAGAATCCCTTGCTCTATAAGGGAGGGTGGGGGAAGGAATAAAACCAACTTCAGAGAGAGATGTGGGGGCCTCCGCCAGGTGTGGCTTGCCTCCTGGGGAAGGTGTATCATGACAAATGCAAATAAATTGTTCACTAAAGTGAAGAAGCAGAAATAGAAAACGGAGGTTACGAAAATGGGGTTGCAGAGATGGGCAGAAAATACTTCATAGAAGATCAAACGTGCTGAGCTGTTAATCTACACTGTACAGAAAGCCAGGAATTGATATGATCTCAGTATTGCTAAGGAGCAAATAGATATGCATATTGCTGGCCTTAAAAGAGATGTGCTATCCTTAAAGCACTATATATTTAAGAACAAACCTATGTAAGCAGTGTGGAAAGTGAATTGGTCTTAGGATCGTGATATTTGCATATGCAGAGGGAGATGTAAATATTATTTGAATTTCTAATGCCAGATTTGAAATTGATTCTTTTCTTGTTGGCAGGAGAAATGACTCTCCCTGTCATATTCAAGGTGAGGTGCTATGTACTTGTTGACAGCCTGAAGTTGAGTAAAGACCATGTCTTGATGAAAAGATGAACCCAATTGTCCAATTCAGGACCAAGTTCATTTTATTGGCAATAGTGGATTCTTGAATAAACTTACATTGCTGGAGTTTGTGATCTTCTATGTATTCTTTAATAATCTGATAGACATTAAGCTACTGCTGCGGGGGTTGCACGTGATTAGGAAAATATCCTTTGCATTTGGCAATTTCAAGATGACTGATCACTCTTTCCAGAGAGTTTCAAAAGATTAATGGGATGAAAGCCTCTTACCTGGGTTAACTGAGGAGTAAGTAGGAGGAGAGGATGCAGGAACAGCTACTGGACACAGCTCTTTAAAAAAGCCTGACTTCAAAGGGAAAATGGGAGGTCTGTGCATTAATGGAACATGCAAGGCTGTGATGATGTAAACATACATAATCAAAAGGTTCACACATCAGAAATAGACTTATTTTCCTTTAAACTATTCTTTTAAAATGGAACCGTTCTTATTGGCCCTGTGTTGAAATGTAAATTTTCCTTCAATCAATGAAAATGATTGAAGGCTAAAGCAACAGAGCTACTGGTAGGCCTGCAGTTCGGTTCTCTTCAAGTTTATATTCTTTCTGTATTTTTCTATATTTTTATTTTTTAGTTTGTTTAAACTTTGACATTCAGGGGTACATGTGCAGGTTTGTTACATAGATAAACTTGTGTCATGGGGGTTTGCTGTACAGATTACTTTGTCACCCAGGTATTAAGCCCAGTACCCATTAGTTATTTTTCTTGATCCTCTCTTCGAAGCCTCCACCTTCCAACAGGCACCATCTTTCTGTATTTTTCAACATATGTTTTATGAAGCTCTCTAACAGAGTTGAGGAGAAGCTAGAGAAAAGGAAGTCTTCTGGTGACAGTGCTTTCTTCTACTTTATCAGCAGTTTGTCTCTGGCCCCAAATTTTGCATGCCCACTTGGAGGGCAGGAATTTCTGATCATACTCTCTTCAAAACAGTTTGCTAAACCTCAATTGTTATATTAGATTGGTGCAAAAGTAATTGCGATTTTGAAAATAACTTGAGCATGCATCTTGAGGATCTTAACCTCCATCTCAAGGGCCTCTAGAACATTCTTTCCAACAACCCAGAGTCATCTTCTCGAGAGTCCCTGGTAAATATATTATTCTCATCTAATTACACTTACTGTGAATTTTAGCCCCCCCTTCTAGACAGGCCTTCTAGACATCTGAGCATCTAATTTGGGTTGATATCTGCTGTTTCCTCCCCAAAAATGAGGTTTTGCTTATAATATCCAGCCTTTAGATGATTGGATTTTGATTAATGAGCTCCTTTTTAAGCACATATTTCCTCATTCATCTCTCCTATTGCCTCCTCTAGTTTCATATTTTCCAGGATGTTCTAAGATCAAAGGATAAGCTGAGTGAGCATGATACATGTCTAGACAGTAATAAAATACAAGATCTACTGATTTCAGTTGCTATGTTTATAGGAGTTACAACCAGACTATAGATGAATGGTTAACTACATCAACAGCACAAGAGAAAGCTCTACAGCAAACATGAGGAATTACTCAACTGTCAAGACCTAGTATTAAAGGGGGAAAAATCACCTTCAAATTATTCTTACTATAGGAATAAAGAGAAAGAAATAAAACTGAGAACAACAAAAAAGAATGAAAATGAGATTATTTTCTTCTTTTTCTGAAAACTGGTTTGCTGTTTTTGCCCTTTTAAAGAGCTCAAGCTAAAGGCTTCCTTACTAAGACCTTTGCCTGACATTGCCATTAAAGAAATGGATTATAACAGAGCAGAAAGCACCAGCCCTGGAGGTTCTGTGAAAATGCTGGTCATAGGGAATAGGAATTGGAAAGCAGAGGCTGTTCGTGCTGAATTTATCTTCTCCAGTGCAAAGGCTTTTTGCCGCCTCTCCCCCTCAAGCCCATGGGTGGAAGCAGTGAAATTCACTGACATAACTGGGCCAGTTGCTTTTTATTTCAAGTATGCTGTGAGGAATACTTGAAAGCAATCATCTGTGCTCAGTAATTGGCTGATAAAGCTCAATATCTTCAGCAATTACAGTCACTGTTCATTCAGGAAATCCTCCATACATCATTTGAAAGCAGGGCAAAATTGTAAATTATTATAATACTAACCCATGCATCGCTAGTAGAACATACTTTTATAGTGTTAGGAGCAAAGATTTAGACACTGAATGGAAATTCTAGTCAGAGAAACCACAGGTCATTGCAGTTTCAAGGGGAACTGAGAAGGAGAAGAACCGGTTGAAGAGGTGCAGCCACCATGACCCTGAGTCATTCCCGAAGCAAATTTGCACTCAGGAAGTCAACCAAGAATGTGATCACAGGGGTCATGATGAGATTGACAAAAAGAACAAACCACCATGCATAACTACTGTCTGTTATCTGTTGCTATAAAGGAATACCTGAGGCTGGGTAATTTACAAGGAAAAGAGGTTGATTTGCCTCGTGTCTGCAGGCTGTACAAGAAGTACGGTTTCAGCATCTGCTCTGGTGAAGGGCTCAGGAAGCTTCTGTTTTCCATTCGTGCTGGAATTCAAAGAGGAGCTGGTGTATCATATGATGAGGGAGGAAGACCAGGGAGGCTGGTTTTTTTTGTTTTGTTTTTTGAGATGGAGTCTTGCTCTGTTACCCAGACTGGAGTACAGTGGCCCAATCTCGGCTCACTGCAAACTCTGCCTCCTGGGTTCAAACCATTCTCCTGCCTCAGCCTCCTGCGTAGCTGGGACTACAGGCGCCCGCTACCACGCCTGGCTAATTGTTTGTATTTTTAGTAGAGACGGGGTTTCACTGTGTTAGCCAGGATGGTCTTGATCTCCTGACCATGTGATCCACCTGCCTTGGCCTCCCAAAGTGCTGGGATTACAAGCATGAGCCACCAGGCCCAGCCCAAGGCTGTTTTTAACGATCACTCTCTCCTGGGAATTAATACAGGGAGAACTCATCCATTACCACAAGATCAGCACAAAACTGTTCATAAGGAACCCACCCTCATGACCCAAACACCTCCCACCAGGCCCCACGTCTAACACTGGGGATCAAATTTCAATATGAAATATGAAGGGGAGAAATATTCTAACTATCACCTACCAGAAGTTAGGGCAGTAAAAATATATGGTTCTAAACGTGCCTATCAAGCACAGGACTGGAGTGGGAGGGAAGATTGCTAGTGATTGGCCTAAAAACAAATAAACCAACAAACATTAATGAGTAAGTGCCTAAGGAGTAACTGAATATGTGGGCATAAAGCACAGGAATGAAAGGCGTTTTATTTCACATAGAGACACATGAAGCAGAGAATTTAGAGCCAGGTAGTATCTAATTAAACTCCCAACTTTAAATTTACATGACTTAGACAAGTCTAAAGCATGACAAGCTAAGTGATTTGTCCAGGGTAATACCACCAACAATCAGACCTAAGTTTTCATTTTCACTCTGCCACCAGAGATACTACCACCACCAACAGATGGCAGAGCTGAAATGCAAACAGGTCTGATTGTTATTCAGTAAGTTGCTACACATTCAGTTTTATGGCTACCAGGCTTGATTTATAGATCAGCATTTAGTAAGTTCTTCATCTCCTTTATTTCTAGGGCTTCTGATCAGTTAGCTCGCATCAACAATTCTTACATGTTAAATCATTATAAACACCATTTTGTCCCTGGTATATCCATCTTATCTTTGAATAAGCTCTGTTTCTTCTCTGCTATTCAGAGAGCAATCTCACTAGCAAAATTACTCTTAGCTTAACTGTCACCATCACAACTGGCCTGCAGAGAACAGGCATCCTAGAAATGCTTGTGTTCCTTTACTAATACGTTTCTCAATTCATTAATGAAGAGAGTGTATTCTGGGCCCTTTAGGAACTGTATGTGTGTATGTAAGCAGGGGTGAATTGGCATAATATATCCTTTCCTACATTCCTCTATCCCTAAACCTTTAGATTTCCTCCTCTATATTATGCCAAGAATGATCTGGCATGTCAGCCTCATTAAATTTAACCCACTGATAGGTCCAAGTTTTAGTCAGCCAGCTAATCAATCTGTCACGAGCAGCTCCATCTACCAAAACATTACATCCAGAACCTCTGATAAGTGGTCTGATAAGTCAAACAAATTTGACCAATAAATATTCTATCGTTCTGGTTCTAATTGCCCCTAGGATTCATTTTCATAAATACATATATATCTCCTGGATTTATACCAATATTAATAAAATAATGTAAATTAATAAGAGTTTGCAATTCTCTTGCTATATAATCCATTTTTCCCAGATAGGTATTTGAACTTTCTCTGCTGAAGCATTCTGAAATTTGATCCCAAGTATGGGTTTAGTAGGAAAATGGGGTGGATATGTGAGCCATAAGAAGACTAAGCATCCACCAGCAAAGTGATGGCCCAAAAGAGGTTATTACAATGTCTTCAAATAAGGGGAAGCTGGTGTTTGGAAGACTTACAAGTTCAGCCTGCTCCACTGGCAAGGGAAGTCCAAGGGTTGGTTTTGTATTCTCAACTTTTACTCAGTCTACCCAAACATCACCTTCTCAAATCTCAGGGTTGAAGATCATTGTGAGGATCAAATAAGAGTATTTTTTTTTTAAATGTATGTATCTTTCCTATCACACTAACGTTTTTAAGTGCAGAGATTATATGTAATTCAATTATGAATCACTCCCTGGCAGATAGAAAGCACTAAATAATTATTAATTGAATAATGAGATCAAAGAGGTCTACTTGACTTCTAAGTACTTTGGCAAATATCCACTGCTTATTATTCTGGAAATGTCTTCTTTTATACGGTCTGCTGTAGCTCTCACTAATCTCTCGTTTTCTCAGTCTCTCTTGCACGGTCACTGATCCGTGGTGGGGTGGTAAAGGGACATTTATAGTCTATAAGACTGAAAGAGCCAACTCTCAGAATAAATTCAGTTCAGGGAGAAAGGGTGTCCCCAACTGGGAAGACATTATTGACTAGTATTTTCTATTTTAGAGTGTTAGGGCACCCTGCTGACTTCAGCTTTGCTCTTTGGCACCGCTTTGATGTTTGCGCCTCAGTGTACTAGGTCCATGACAGTTACAATGAATGTTGGCTGCATTTGAATTCCTTATGGAACTCAAGGGCCTTTTTCATAATCCCTTTAGGCATCTCCATTAATGGTCCATATTGCATACTGCGGGAATTTAATTTGGATGAGCATCTCTGTGCCCTCTGTAAAGTGTCTGGGGGGAAAACTTGGGGGCCTCTTGTCCTTGGCGGCCTGGTGGTATCTCACTGACAGGAAGTACTGCAGTCTGTCAAATGAAGAAGAGTTTTAGCCAATGAAGTCTGAGACTGTGTGAAGGAAGGAAATATTTTCTAAAGAGCCAAGGCATGTCTTGCTAGGAAATCACTCAGGACAAATGTGAGGGATGAGTAAAGGGAGAATGAATGCCAAACCCAGACACCATTCCCAACTTCATTTTCCTTGCTTATCTGCTACTATGAAATTGGGGACAAAAATGGGACACTTTTAGGGTCCGATGTGTCCCCCAAAATTCATGTGTTGGGAGCTTAATCTTCAATGCAAAATTGTTGAGAGATGGACTCTAATGAGAAATGTTTAAGTCATGACCTCATGAATGAATTAACTCCCTTATAAAAGGGCTTGACAAGGGAGTTCATGTTTGTCCTTCTGCCTTCTGCCATGTGAGGACAGTGTTCCTCTCCTGTGGAGGAGGTAGCTTTCAAAGTGGCATCTTGGAAACAGAGACTGCAACCCCATCAGACAACGGAACCTGCAATGCCTTGGTCTTTGACTTCCTACCCTCCAGAACTGTGAGAAAATACATTTCTCTTCTTTATATTAGGTTTGTGCAAATGTAATCACAGTTTTTGCCATTAAAAGTTTTTTTGCCATTACTTTTTTTTTTTTTTTTTTTTTTTGAGACGGAGTCTCGCTCTGTCGCCCGGGCTGGAGTGCAGTGGCCGGATCTCAGCTCACTGCAAGCTCCGCCTCCTGGGTTTACGCCATTCTCCTGCCTCAGCCTCCCGAGTAGCTGGGACTACAGGCGCCCGCCACCTCACCCGGCTAGTTTTTTTTTGTATTTTTTAGTAGAGACGGGGTTTCACCATGTTAGCCAGGATGGTCTCGATCTTCTGACCTCGTGATCCGCCCGTCTCGGCCTCCCAAAGCGCTGGGATTACAGGCTTGAGCCACCGCGCCCGGCCTTTGCCATTACTTTTAACGGCAAAAACCACATTTTTGTACCAACCTAAAAAATTACCTAATCTTGGAGAGTCTGTTATAGTAGCACAAACAGACTAAGATGTTCACCTTTCACACCTCCATTGCAGTAGGAAGTGGTCTTGGGATGATTTTCTGGCCAAACAGATGTTAGATGTCTTATGGAAGTTTCTATAAAATATTTCTTCCTGAGCAACAGGAGGGAGCTCTGCCTTTTGACGCCCCTGCCAGCCTTCTTCACCAATCCCCTTCTCCATTTCCTGCCTTCAAATGCTGCGATGATGCTTGCAGCAGCAGCCACCACTGTCAGATCATGAAGTAACAAGTGTAAGGAATAAAGGAAATACCAAAGATGATAGAACAGGAGGATGCGAAGAATCTATTATTAACTTTGGGAACAATAGCTCAATTTTAGTAATTATATATCTCTAACTATACAGTGTTTTTGTATCTTTCTAACAAAAAAGAAAGTAAATATTGTGTGCTATATGCTCTACTTGCAAGATTTTAGCAAAACATTCAACTTCCTTGGACCTCAGTCTCCCAAATTATAAAATGAAAATAATGCCTTCTGCACAAATATAAATCAAGTAGGATACACAAGTAAAAGGGCTAGATGGATATAAATTAGCCTCACAAGAAAATTAAATGTATTCTGCATGAATATAGCAATTTTGGAACACAAGCTTTCTTTATTAATGAGAGAGTGACATTCACATTTAGAAAGCAGGGACTCAGGAGACACTAATTATTATACCCGTTCTTTCCACAGGCTCACTTTGTAACCTTTAGCAAATCATTTAACCCCTCTGACCTCTGATTTCTCACCTGTAAAATTTGAGACAGTAATGATTTGCTTTCCTGCATAATGGGGTTGTTCTGAAGATTAAAGATGGTGAAATATTCGAAAACTTTTCAAAAATATATTGAGGTATGTAAATGTATATTATAAATACATATTTCATTAGAGACATTTAGACATGAGACTGGAATGTTCTCACTTATGTCTGATGTGGAGTTCAAATACTGAACCATTAATTAATAGTCACTTGTCCCTGTGGAAGAACTCTTGTTTATTAGGGATTTATATTTATTTCTCTATTTTAAAATATCTATTTCCAGGCAAAAAGTAGTATTTTAAATTTTAGAATATTCTTTCAGTTTATTTTTATAATTTATTATATGTGTTATTCATACAATAATTAATCTATTATTTTGCAATTACTTCCCAGTGATAGAGTAGCATAGGCAGGCCTTAGGAAAATTTGAGAGAATGTATGAAGATAGAAAACTAAGAAGATATTTAACAAAACATAGGAGCAATTTGATAAAATAAACTTATTTGTTCTGAAAAAAGGCCCACACACATTATATTTTAATAACTGTATTAACAAACTGCCTTAAGTGTTATTTTATGAGGAAAAGTCATCTCTCTTTTTCTGAGGCTAGAACAAGAGCACACACATACACACAATAGAATACAGATAGTCAGATGTAGAATAGAATCTACCTACCTATCTGTATTTTATAATAGATACAAACTGCAATACATGAGCATGCATGTATATGAATTCTAAATTTGATAAGTAAGGTTATGCTACTGAAGATTGAGGAGGTGTTATGAAGTATATTAGATGATTTGATTTTCAAATGTTGTATTTGTTTAGGCTTGAGGTGACTTTCTTAAGTTTGTTTGACTGTTCTGTGGAATGCTATAGTATGTACACTATTTTCACAGTTTGTTTACATTCTAGACTATCTTATATCCATATTTGAGAAGGCTTGCAACCCTTCACAATAATTAATGTTATTTGCACTGGCTTTCACTGTGGGCTGACTGTGTTCCATAAGAGCACTGAAACCTAAACCGCCCCCCTTCTCTCTCTCTCTCTCTCTCTCTCTCTTTTTCTCTTTCTCTCTCATTTTCCCTCAAGCACTGTCCTTTCCAGATCCAGACGTCTTTCCAGATTTAGCTGCCCTTTCTTCTCACAGAGCTGACAGCCCTTGCTCTGCCCATAAATGTTATTTTTAAACCTTCTCTTGCTTACTGTTACAAGTTTTGATAAGGTCTTGACCACTAGGACAATTACTGGATGCTGCTGCCTGTCTACATTCTTATCAGACTATTTCTAGTACAGTTTCTACTTTTCTTATTACCTTCCTGTCTGTCTTAACACTCAGGAAGCTTTGTCATTGTTAAGAGCAAAAAGTTGTACTAGATTGAAAAATACCTATCCTCTCCAAAATCTAATCAAATTTAATCCTTAGAATGTGATTATTACCAGTGTTATAAGAACTGCCAGAAAATGACTAAAAATTATAAATTAGAATTCAGATGTTCCACTGGATACCATTTAGCTCATGGTCCTAGACCATTGCCTTCCTATTCCAAAACAACAACAACAAAAGAAAACAACCCTTAGACATCCATCTGACCCCTTTCTCATGTGATCTAGGTCACTAGATCAAGACACTATCTGGCCAGGCGCGGTGGCTCACGCCTGTAATCCCAGCACTTTGGGAGGCCGAGGCGGGTGGATCACGAGGTCAGGAGATCGAGACCATCCTGGTTAACACGGTGAAACTCCATCTCTGCTAAAAATACAAAAAATTAGCTGGGCGTGGTGGCAGGCGCCTGTAGTCGCAGCTACTTGGAAGGCTGAGACAGGAGAATGGCGTGAACCCGGGAGGCGGAGCTTGCAGTGAGCCGAGATCGCGCCACTGCACTCCAGCCTGGGCGATGAGCAAGACTTCATCCCCCCCCCCCCCCCCCCCCCAACACACACAAAAAGACACTATCATTCACAATTCTGAAACTGTCTGGTGAGTTTTGATGACTACACTCAGCTGTCTGGCTTTTCATTCCAATTGATTCCATCCCCCAAATAGACCAATTCTGAGCTTAAACACAAATGCAGTTAGCAGCCATCAAGCGTTCTTTAAACTCACACAGAAAAACATCATCCTTCCTTAGTCCTGACCTTGAAATCTTCCCCCAAAAGTAGATGTATGAGGTCGAGTAGTGTTCAAATTGCACAAAACAGTTTGTTGCCATCTTAATCCCTACCTTATTTAAACTGGGAAATGTTGCTTTGAAACCCCATTCTTGTACATTTTCTAACTTTTCTTAACTTTCTTTATTATACCCACCCACTTCAGTCACAAGATCTCTTACCTGAAAGCAGGCAGGAAAATGTGACGAGCTAGGAGGAAGATTGCAGATGAAACACTCATGTGAACTCTTAGTTTAGCGTATTTCAAAGTCTGTTATTCTCACTGCTGGTGTGGGGGATTATCCTGAACAGCTTCTATAAATGCTACAGGGAATTATGCATGTACAGTCCATCAACGTTAATGGGTGAATAAACCTTACAGTTTGTTAAGTAATGTAACATCTATTAGGGAAGGGTGAGTTGGTTAATGTATGTATTAGGCTCTGAATTTACCTGAGTCAAACCCCTTAATGGGCTACTTATTTTACACTTTGTGCAAATGAATAATTCAGTCTCAGTGTATGCACCCTCAAGCAAAGCAAATTACTTATTAGTGGTATTTGGGAATTGACGTAAAATATTCTGTCCAACCTCAAAAGTGTCTCTGTTGTCATCTTCAAAACAATTCCAAATAGGACTCATAAAATTCTCTTTATTAATAGAGCTGAGCAATATATAACTGGAAAAAAGCCAAATTTAGATGTGCAGTTTTAATTTTACAACCGAAAGCAGTTTGTATAAGCAGCAACAATGAGACCACATATTAGTGATTATTGCTGCTAATTTTGTGGTTTATGGGGCTTAGTTTTAATTTTTATATCCTATCCAATGAAGCACATTAGATATTCATGTAAGTTACTTTGCATGAGACTTATTACAAGGTGGTCATAATTTCCTTGGGAATAAACTACTTGATTCCAAAAAGAAAATTATGACCAAGATTTTTAAACTCTGAGACAAAAATCTTTTTTCATTTCTTCTTCAGTGGCAACAGGAGATAAGTTTCCATCATGCATATGCAACTTAATTTCTCACCTCAGTGCTGTTGTGTACATGGAACTTATTTTACTATGCCTGTTTGGGAACAGTGGCTATCTTTCCACATTCAGTTGTAGAAGAATGTAACATGATTGAGACTACTTTCCTTTGAGGAAATTAGTTTTTTGACTAAAATCTACTGCTAGCATTTTAAATACAAGCTTTCTGAAGAGCTTTGGATATTAACAGTTAAGTTTAAAACCAATTCCTCATAAAGGGAAACTGTACCAGAGTCGATGTGATTCTCTCCGAGAGTGGAAGAATATCTTAAACAGACATGCAGAAAACAACCGTCGTGGAAGGAGATCGCTTTCTTTTCCCTTCTCCTCCTACAACTCACTGGGAAGCAATGAAGAAATCAAGAAATTCAAACAAAGACCCCATATTCGATGAATCCTAGAGATACCTGCAGCCCCAGTTCATAGTACGCGAAGAGAGAAAGTTGGTGATGATGATGAAACAGTAAATGACTTAGTGAGACATTAGGAAGATGAAACCTAAATGACGATACGGGGTGATGCTGGTGGGCTGCAAGTCTGTTTAACCTGCAGAATCCTGAAAAGGCTCAGAAATTAGAGGTGCCACACACCCTAAAATGCAGGGGGCAGGTAGGGGCTGAAAACAAGGAGTTGGTTTAGATGTTGGTCTAAGTATTTGGTCTCCTGGGAGCCCACCCTCACTGCACTTAGGGAATCTCTTCTGTCATTTCCCCAGCAAATATTCTTTTGAGTTACAGGAGTTCCAGAAAGAAAATAGGAGAAATGAAAGATTTTTAATACATTATTCAAGCAAAATGTTTGAGACTGAAGGACATTTATTTCTGCTAGAAGGGGCTTTCCAAATGCTAGTAAAATAAATTTTAAAAGATGCATGTCAGTATTTACAATCACAAAATTTCAAAATATGTGAAAATAATCAATGGCCGTCAAAAAACAACAACAGTAAAAGCAAACGCACAAGCAACAAAAAAAGGATTTAAGTAAAATAAAAATACCATGGGCCAAGTTAAAGGTAAAGACAAACTGGAAAATACTATTTGCAATTAACATCACAAAGAACTTACAGCCTTAATAAGTGAAAAACTCTTAGAAATATAAAAGCAAAAGCCCACATCTAATAAAAAACCAAAGTGTCTTAGCAGTTAGGTTACAGAAGAGGAAATATAAATAGCACTTAAAATATGAAAAAAGGTTCAGCCTCATTCATGAGATGCAAATTAAGATTTAAATTATATGTATATTTGTGTATATATATACACATGTAAGATTTATAACATACATATATAATTAGATATATGATATGTATAGAAAGATGGCAAAAATATAAAACATTGATAACTCAATTTGGCAAAGCCATTGGGAAACAGGTCCTCATATAAATTTGATTAGCATATAATTATAATTGGCACAACCATTATATATGGACTATTGTATCAAAGTTACATTTAAAAATACAGTGTAACCTATTATTGATTCAATGGCAATGTATGTTACAGATATACTTGCATACTGGTACAAGATTTGAAACCACAAAAAATGACAAAGGAAATACACATATAAACAATGACAAAGTTAATACATTTAGTGGAATGTTATGTAGCTATAAAAATAAGTACTGATATGCAAGATCTTCAAGATAGATTATTAAGTGAAAAATAGGTAAGTACCATGTGGAATGTCCTCTTTTTTGTGTTAAAAAAGGGGAGAAAATACATAATTTTACTTGTATTTGCATAAAGAAACTCTAGAAAAATACCAAAAAAGGTATTAAAATTGGCTGTCTTTCTAAGTGGTGAATAAGTGACAGTTGATTCTCACTTATTGTTTTATAATTATATTTGCACTCTTTGGCTATTTAAACTCTGTACAGGTACTTTGGGGATACAATAAAACAAATTTTAAAATTTACTGCTCTATTTTTTTCTCAGAGTTTAGCTCTTTCCTAGACTTGTAAGTCTGACCTTTTGGCATCTCTTTGAATGTGTTGATAGGAATATAAACTTGATTTTGAGGAAGAGAAAGGGATTGGTTCTGGGGGAGCAGATGACATGGCATGACATATGTTGGCTGGCATTTCCCTTAGTTGGAGTTGAGTTGGATAGAGATGGGTTTGGAGTGATGCAACACCAACTTGTCATAAAGCAAATAGCTTGAACTTCCACTGCAGATTTTAAGTAGTTTTTCTTTTTTTTCTTTTTTTTTTTTTTTGGCGGAGTCTCGCTCTGTCGCCCGGGCTGGAGTACTGTGGCCGGATCTCAGCTCACTGCAAGCTCCGCCTCCCGGGTTCACACCATTCTCCTGCCTCAGCCTCCCTAGTAGCTGGGACTACAGGCGCCTGCCACCTCGCCCGGCTAGTTTTTGTATTTTTTAGTAGAGACGGGGTTTCACTGTGTTCACCAGGATGGTCTCGATCTCCTGACCTCGTGATCCGCCCTCTCGGCCTCCCAAAGTGCTGGGATTACAGGCTTGAGCCACCGCGCCCGGCCCCATTAAGTAGTTTTTCTATTAAGATTATGTCCTCTTCGCCCCAACTCAGCTTGAGAATAACTGAGTCATAGGCAAAAAATGAAAGAATCCTGTTCATGCTCAACTTTAGGAGACTCTGAACCCAAGTATTGCAAATGGGGCATCTTCATTTCAAGACTTGTGCCACGTCTTCACTTCAGCTTGGACACCATGATTGCTCTGGCAAATGTGTCACAAACTGATGGCTTTGAGATCATGAAGATTTAACACACTTGTGGTGTACAATGGTGCTTTGAGAGTAGGCATCGTCTACACTGGGGATGGCAGGGCTTCCTAAGAGGAGATCCTCCTCATGGTGGAGCCAGAGTGTAGAGAGAGGGACATAGGAGATGCTTCATGTGACCAGAACAGACTGCTTTGATATCTCATACAACGACACTTCTGATTACTGGGATTAAGAAGGAGGTGGATTTCAGCCAGTGGGTTAACTTGCGTAAGCATAAATGAGAAGGAAAAAAAAAACACTGGAAATTAACGTAATCCTCCTTTTGTCATTTGTATGCTTAGTGATGTTTGGAGACAGGTGTATAAGGATGGAAAATGTGGAAACATAAATGACCAGTGCTAGGGAACTGGTTAGATAAGCTATCAAATCATGTTTGCAGGGAATCCTTTATTCTGTAGAATAATCTTAACATATTCCTGGGTCATGTATGGCTCCCTAGTTACAACAACAAAAGAATAGAATAAATATTCTGATAAAACTTAAGCAAAAAATAAATGTATTGGTGAAATATAGAGCAGCTTAGGTAATTTAAGGAAAACTTCAGGAAGAGCAGGAACAGAACCACTGAAGGGGTCTCAAGAGGAGGAGGCAATGGATGTCTTAACTCTGGCACTGTCAGAATGAATCACTTCCAACCAATTTGCATCCTTATTCATTCCAGGAAGAAGGCTTTTTTGCTTAAATTGCATCCTAAGAAAACTCAGCTAGAGTAGGGCAAGAATCTCTAAAGCTGCACAAGAGGAAGGGTAGATTCCCAAAGGAAAATTGGGGTATTGGTCACAGAGGAAGAGAGAGAGAGAGTGTGTGTGTGTGTGTGTGTGTGAGATAGAGAGGAGACAGGGAGAGAGAGGGAGACTACCTTTCTAGCTGTGAGACCTTGAGCAATGACCTTGAGTCGCTGTTCTCCAGAGGAACAGAGCCAATAGGATGTCTGTGTGTGTGTGTGTGTGTATAGAAAGATTTATTTTAGGAACTTGGCTCATACAAGTATGGAGGCTGCCAAGTCCACAATTCGCTGGGTGGACCAGTAGGCTGGAGACATAGGTAGGAGCCAGTGATGCAGTGCAAGTCTGAAAGCAATGTGCTGGCAGAATTTTTTCCTCCTCCAGGGAGGTTTTATTTTATTTTATTTTACTTTATTTTATTTTATTTTCAAGCCCCAACTGATTGGATGAGGCCCATTCATATTATGGAGCACAATTCGCTTTACTTAAAGTCCACCCATTTAAATGTTAATCTCATCTAAAAGCATACTCGGAGAAATAAAGTTTGACCACATATCTGGGAACCTTAGTCCAGCCAAGTTGATCCACAAAATTAACCACTGCAGGTAAATTACTTAACTCCTGTGTCTCACTTCTTGCACCTGTAAATGGTGATTATGATAGCACCCATCTCACAGAGCTGTTGAAATTTTTAGACACAGAGTACTCAGAACAGTGACTCATCCATGGAAATAGCAATACATGTTCTGTGTTTTCTACTGATACTCTGTAATGAAGATTTAAACCTTTTATAATCAGAAAATAAATGTTTTTGGTGTCCAGATTGGATCTTTCTGCATGGCCATGGTTACTGAAGTTCTGATGGCCAAACTAGTTTGCAGTAATTTGAACCTCCTTATCCCTAGCAAACCTAAGGGAAACCTGGGAACAAGCAACACAACATCACAAAGACGGCCATGTCATGGAGGGTTACGTGAATTACGAAAAGTTTTTCTCCTTCTGCAGTGTTTCATCATCCTCCCCTGCTTTGCTGCGTACAGTCATGAGAGGATACCACCTCCTTGACAATAGCAGGGGGAGGATAAGGAGAGGTGGGAGAGGTTGCCATCACTGCAAACTTTGTTCCTAATTCAAATAATTCTGTGTTTGTGAGAATCTTCACTTTTTCTTTTCTTTTTTTTTTTTTTTTTTGAGGCGGAGTCTCGATCTGTCGCCCAGGCTGGAGTGCAGTGGCCAGATCTCAGCTCACTGCAAGCTCCGCCTCCCGGGTTTACGCCATTCTCCTGCCTCAGCCTCCCGAGTAGCTGGGACTACAGGCGCCCGCCACCTCGCCCGGCTAGTTTTTGTATTTTTAGTAGAGATGGGGTTTCACCGTGTTAGCCAGGATGGTCTCGATCTCCTGACCTCGTGATCCGCCCGTCTCGGCCTCCCAAAGTGCTGGGATTACAGGCTTGAGCCACCGCGCCCGGCCGATCTTCACTTTTTCATGAGCTAGTGGCATTTTTAAATCATGGCATTTGCCCAAGACAACTGATCTGGGTACTCATTGCATAAAGGGGTTTGTCCCTGTAGCCAATATTAATAGAATGAACAAAACCTACAATTCTATAAATCCTATATCAAGTAGGGAAACATAAAAGGTTAGATTATTCTTGAGTGGTTTTGCTTAGCAAGAACAAGCAGACTTGGCATGTTACTGCTCAAATACTGAGAGACAAGGGGAAAAATCGTCAACGGAGCGGTTCCCATCTCAGGCCCCAGCTGTGTAACCAGTGACACCAGAATTGATCTCGCAATTCTGACCAGTTATTTATCCTCTCCAAAACTTCCCAAAGTTTGTTTTTAGAATGAGGCCCCTGAGTGTAGGCCTTTCCACTGGTTCCCACTTCCTTACCTCCCTCCCTTTTCTCCAATCCCTTCAATCAGGCACTTACAGCCCCAGACTATGTAAATTGCTCTTCCCAAGGCCAGAAATAGCACCCAACTTTTCAGCAACATTTTATGTGATTGCCACTGCCTCCTATATGGAGTGCTCCTTTCCACTCCTGCCCCTACACTCTCCTTGTTTTCCTTGTGTTCTCACCGGCCACATTTTCTCGTTCTTGTTGATTTACTAGGCCATGGTGGGAAAGCCCTGATTCTATTCATCTTCTCTTCTCCCTGCATGCTATTAGCACAAATGTGTAAATTGCTAATTAAAAGACAAAGTCCTGAAGTTGACAATATCCTCTGGTCTCATGGCTTAAATATAAACCCTACATCACTGACTCTCAACTTTTTTTCCTCCAATTCTTCCCCTTCTTTCTCAAGCTTAGACATACATGGGTAAGTACCCATGGGCATCCCCACTGGGTGGTCTAACACAATTGGCACATCTAAACCGTCCCAGACCAAACACAATTTCTCACCTATGCCACTGCCATAGCTCTGCACGGACCTCCTGTTTTTCTTTTGTTCTCCTGATTACACTGTCCACATTGCAGTCTGAATCATCTGCTAGAGCATAAATCTCTCGGCTTTCTCATTTCCATGCCATTCTATTGCAATTAATACAGATTCCATACTCCTTTTCATGATCTCGGTGGCCTGGTCCAGATTTCCTTTCTAACTCCATCTCTATCTACCTTCCCTTACCACACTCCAGCTACACTGATCTTTTGATCCACAAATGCACCAAGCTCATTCTTTCTCTTTCTTTTCCAAGGCTCTCAGTCTTTGAAGTTATTCTTTCCTTTAGAAAGCTTTTTCATCTGACAGTTGCTTGCCTGTCAGACATGCTGTCCCAGGACGATCTATCAAAGCAGTAAATAGACCTTTGTGACACTATTCTTCAAAACATTCACTGCTGCTAGAAGTAAGTTATATCGTGTATTTAGTATGTGTAGGCTTAATAGGAATAATAAGCCCCTTTCTCCACCAATTAAATCCAAGCTCTACTAGAGCTACCATTACAAAGGACCACAACTGGGTGGCTTAAAACAACAGAAATTTATTCTTTCATAGTTCTGGAGGCTTGAAGTCAGAAATCCGGGTGTCAGCAAACCATGCTCCCTCAGAAGGTTCCAAGAAATGCTTTTTTGCCTCTTTCTAGCATCTGGGGATCCTTGGCACCCCGTGGCCAGCAGCTTCACCACCCCAGTCTCTGCTTCTGTCTTCCCACGGCCTTCCCTGTCTGTTGGTCTCCAAATCTCTTTCTCCTTATAGTAACATCAGTGAATGGATTTGGGAGTCTCCTCAACCCAGCATGACTTCATCTTAACTTCATCAAGGGTTTAGGAATTGAACATATCTCTTGGGGGCACGTAATTCAACCTAGGCACTGCTGTGTACTATGTCAGGTGCCTAGAACATAACAATTACTCAATAAATGTTACTATCTGCCCGAAACGCTCTCTCCCTCTCCACTTCTATCAGTGCAAGTATGGACTGTGCAGTTGTACAGTGTGAGGATCATTTGCCCCAAGAATATTCACTGACAGCATTTGCGGCTGCAGCGTTTACGCCAACACAACTTTTCCAGAAATATCTCGCTATTACTATCATTTTCTCATTGCTCGAGTGTATCAACTTTGTAAACAAAAGACATCATTCTACTTACAGGATTCTGTTTTTGGTAGTGGTATTTTCATTTACAAAATATAGTAATTCTCAATTGCTGAAAATGTCATTCTAGAAAACATAGCATTCCTACGCATGATGTTAACATCGTTCTGGAAGAGTTGTTGGCCGAAGATTCACTTGATGAATCCAGTTTTTTCCAGAATAGATGATTCTGATGATTCAAATGATTCTGATGTTCTGTTTAGAAATAGCTCCAGGAACAGTTTTTATATCTTATTTTCACACTGAAAATCCATCAGATTTGCTTTAACCTCAAAGAGTTTGAGTTGTTTATGTAAAAAATAAGTGTTGGCATCGAGCTGTACTTTTTTTCCAAATAGGAAAAAGGGTTAATGATGAGGGGTTGAGATGTTCCAAATTCTTAATCTATATAATCCATATTATGCAGTGTGGCTGAAAACACCCTACACTGTTTCTACTTACTCCATTACCCTTTTGTTCATGGGCCCTTCTCTCTGGCGTATTTTTTATTTTATTAATTTTTTATTTTTCAGAGACAGGGGTCCTACTATGTTGCCCAAACTGGCCTTGATCTTCTGGGCTCAAGCGATCTTCCCACCTCAGCCCCTCGAGTCACTGGGATTGCAGGTACACACCACTACAACTGCTCTTTCTGAATTAATGTTTTTTTTTTTTTTTTTTTTTTTTTTTTTTTTTTTTTTTTTTGAGAAGGAGTCTTGCTCTGTTGCCCGGGCTGGAATGCAGTGGCCGGATCCTGCAAGCTCCGCCTCCCGGGTTTACGCCATTCTCCTGCCTCAGCCTCCGGAGTAGCTGGGACTACAGGCGCCCGCCACCTCGCCCGGCTAGTTTTTGGAATATTATGCAGCCATAAAAAAGGATGCGTTTTTTTGTATTTTTTTAGTAGAGACTGGGTTTCACCGTGTTAGCCAGGATGGTCTCGATCTCCTGACCTTGTGATCCGCCCGTCTCGGCCTCCCAAAGTGCTGGGATTACAGGCTTGAGCCACCGAGCCCGGCCTCTTTCTGAATTATTATTCTTCCTGCTACTCTATATTTTTCTACCTTCTAGGCCCCCAAATCAAGTGGTCTTCTGCTTAGGTCTCAGTAATACAAGCTAGGTTTCTGATTCAAACAGCTGAATATAGTTAATGAAGCTGCCTCTGTTATTGCCCCAACTATTGCCTCCTCATTTCTGTGCCACGATTCTTCCTCTGGTGTTTTACGCAAACTCTGTTCTACATGTGGATTCTGCTTTCTTTGTGTTGTTCTTCTTGGTTGCTTCTCTTAGCCACCTTTGTATTTATCTGGCCTCTGGCTGCCACTTATTTTGCTGATGCAGATACACAGACCTCTTTTATCATCTACCCTCTCAGGAATTTACAGTGTACGTCTGGATGTTCCATCAACCCATTAACTTCCACTGCAGCATTTAAAACATATTTTATTATAGAGTTAGGAAAAAATGTGGACAAAATATTACAGTGTTGGCTTCTAAATGTGATTGTGTATGATTATAACTTTCTTTTCTTGCAAATCTTTTAAAATATTTTTTTCCTCAAAGGAATTTTTTATAGCAATCATGGGTCTCACTGTTGGGGGTATCTGGGTAATGTCTCATCCCTTTGATCCAGTAGTTACACAAATGGCAGTAACTCATTGAGAAATAACTCTTCCCCATTTCACAGAAAATGAAGGTGGTATTTGAAACATTAGATAATTTCACACACCTAGAAAGTAGTTGAACCAGGATTAGAACCGATTCTTGTCAATCCTAAAAGTTCATTTATTTTCACTGACCATATGCTCTGTTTAGACATGTTTTAAGAAGGTGTAGTTTTACATTAGCTGTGTATTTATACATATATATGTGTATATATATAGTGTGCTATATATATAGTGTGCTTAGTAAATATTTAGTAGATAGATGTGGTTGAACTCATTCTTACTGATATAAAGAGGTCATGAATTGTGTGAAATCACCAGGTCTTCTTTTCTGTTCAATACCTCATTCATGTTTTCTCCCACAGGAGTTCAAACCTTGTCTCCTATTTATGAACTTCCAGCCTGAGCCAAGCTAGAATCTCCATTGCTCCCTGTGGGTTTCTCCCACATTGCACCTGTGCTACCCTTTTCCCCTTACTAAATACTCTTGTTCCAAGACGCATCCAGTTCCTAATTTCTGTGGTACCCCAACTAGAATTTGACCTTCGAGGCTCTGCTCTCTCAATGGCTCCCACTCTGACACCTCTCATCTCTGAAATTCTGCCGTATTTTCTATGTGTAGTGCCTCTCAGGGACTTGAAAGGTGGCCTCTTATTTTATCATTCATTGTCTATGTATAGAAATAGCTCATCCTCAATAACTGTGGAAGTATCATTTACTTGGTTTCTCTGGATCCTAACACTTAAAAGACACTAAATAAGAGTCTAAGGCATTGGACAATGCAGGGAAGTTTTACATATAGCGTACTGTAGCAGGACAGTAGGTCAGTAAAGCTGTTATTGTTTTTTCTCTTTTTTTTTTTTCCTTTCAGCCTGGACAGACTATGACATATATTATACTTCTTGGTATCTCCAGTGTCCCAGCATGCTGCCTGGAAAATAGCAAGGAGTCAATAATACCAATTAAATTTAACTCAATTAAGGACACTTTTTTTGGAGAAGGTGAATTTCCAGAGTTGTTTAAATAATACAAAAGAACACTTGATAAGTTCTTAGAAAAGGAATGACATTCCAAACATATTGCTTTTTCCTAGCATATTTTTAAAAGGAAATAAAAAGGGGGAGAAAGGTAGAAGTAAGTGCCTGGATGAAAACCAAGTAACATAAATTTTAAATTGCCACATAGAGAATTATAGAAAGTTTCCATTTCTGCAATAATTTAGTCACATCATTTTGATTTTGCGTTTAGAACAATCTTGCTGGATTCCTCAATTTATGTTTTCATCTTAAGGATTTTCAAATAGAAATATTGTATCCTTTGAGCTAAGAGATATAAAATGCAAGCATATATCTCAAAGAAAATGCATTATTTTATTCACATAAGTAGAAATCACTGTTCTTTAGATAGCATCTGTCTTATAAGAGTGCAGGAAAAAATCACACTAGAGGTTTCCAGTTTTATACCTGTTTTTTCTTTTTTACCAAAAACAGCCTTATAATTGCTCTGCTAGGATTTATGTAGTAAATAGAGAAAAGCAATTATTTTCAAAGGGTATTTGTTTTCATAGAAGTCATCATGAAACAAACATTAGTACAGGCATACTTTTACTGAGATTGAAAATATAGGTAGGTTATAATTGCTCAAATGCATTTTAAGGAAGTTTTGAACAGAAATAGGAAAATGAGATCAGGCAAAAGCATTAACATGTAGAAAGTTTGGAAATATACAACACACACACACATATGTGTCTGTATATATATGTGTGTGTGTATATATATATGCACACTACAAGTTATACTAGCATCACAGAACATTGGAAGGAATTGAAGAGGACCCCAGAAATGAGGACCAGGCTCATATATAGAAAGGATTTGCCCAAGATCAAAAGCAGTCCAAGAAGCGCTGGGGCTGACATCAAAGAGAAAGGAATTCAGAACATTTCTAATTAGTATTCAAAAATACAAGTGTATGTTTTTGTAATGCCTGATAATGATAAGCGCTAAGAGATGATAATTTACTCTTTTTCTTCATTTTATAGATTTTTCCCTTTGTGAAATAAGCAGACAAAGCCAAATTATGTGTCCTGTGATGTAAACTTCTTAGGTTAAGAGTTGCATACCATCTCTTTCTACACTTGCACTGCCTAAACTAATGGCCCAAAGCATAACCATAGCAGTTGTATCTAGCAGTCATCGACTGCTTACCATGCTAGTTATTAGGTACATATACTAACAAACAGTTAGGAGTTGAATTATATCCCCTAAAAAGATCTATTAGAGTTTTAACCCCTGAACTT
Source organism: Rhinopithecus roxellana (assembly GCF_007565055.1). NCBI lineage: Eukaryota > Metazoa > Chordata > Mammalia > Primates > Cercopithecidae > Rhinopithecus > Rhinopithecus roxellana. The sequence goes on from NC_044569.1 coordinate 23,786,544, forward strand.
CAGGATGCAATCTTATTTGAAAACATGGTTGTTGTGAATGTAATCACTTAAGACGGGGTCATATTGGAATAAGGCATGCCCTTAATTCAAAATGATTAGTGTCTTTATAAGACAGTGACTCAGAGTGAATGACTAAGAGAAGACACAGACACAGGGAAAAAGACCAAGGGAAGATGGAGGCAGATACTGGAGTGATGCGTCCCTAAGCCAAGGCATGCGTGGGACCACTGAAACTGGAAGAGGCAGGGAATGACCTTTCCCTGGAGGGCTTGGAGGGAGCACGGCCTTGCCAACCACTTGATTTCGATTTCTACCCTCAGAACTGTGAGAGAATACATTTGTGTTGTTCTAAGCCACCTGGTCTGTGGCACCTTTTTACAGCAGCTCTAGGAGACTTAGGACACCCAGTTAATCCTCATTATAGCCCATGCGATTATGGTCCTGTTCCTTTCTCATATAACAGGTAAGGAGGCCAAGTGGCAACAGTGCAAAGCAACATGCCCAGGGTTACAGTGGCAGGACCAAGAACCCATCACAGGGAGCTTGGTTCCGGAATCCATGCTCGTAATGCCATGCTATGTAGGATACTGCAACACTTTGGTTGGTTAAGTGAATTAGTGCCTTGATGTATAATATTGCTCTACAGTTCATGGGCATATGCAAAATCACTTCTCAATATATTGTTTTAAATCGCATTTTAAAAACAATGGAAACAGAATCAGAATCTTGCAGTAAAGTCTATGGTTGCTGCCCCTGCCCATTTCTACCAATTACTCACTAGTCAGGCAGTTAGCTTTCATTCAGTTCTAATAGGGTGCCTTATGTCTAATTATTTTTTTAAACCTTTATGGGTAGAAACTAAGAAAATGGCTATTTCAGAGCTCTGAGCAGCTGTTCCTCTCTGAGAAAGACCATTTCTTTTTTTCTTGAAAAACCACTGCAAGTGTCTAACAAGTCAAAATGAGATACCTAAGACAAGCTTTTGCAACTGAGTGGCTACATTTCCTTTTTGAAAGAAAAGTAACATGCGGGTAGGCTTCAGTAGAGTTCTCTATCTTTGGTTGAAGTGTCTGTTCATGAGTATCCTAGTTTGGGAAACTGTGTCAGCTGCTTTGCTAGGTGTACTTAACTCTGATCACACTCTGCAGATAAGAAATTTGCCAGTAATTCCAAAATCATAGGACATTTGCCATCTAATCACTCCCTTTAGACCCAACGAAATGGTCTGCATTGCAGGAGAACCAGTTTCTGGGTTGCAATTCTCCAGTCAGGGCAGAAGGGAGGAACGCAGCACTAAATGAGTCCTACGGAGAAAGTGGCTCCCTGTCATTGCCCGGTTAAGTGGAGAGATACTCTGATGAGCTGGCCTGGTGTTACACGAGCAGCTGGGGAGCATGACCAGAAACAACTTCCAGTATCCTTTTCAAACATCAAATGACTGACTATTCCAGTAGCACTCTGTCCCTATTGCTCATATTTAAACATTTCAAAACCTGACTACTGTTGAGGCCATAGGAGTCTTAAGCCTTCAAATGAATAATTCTTCCCAGTCCAGAGAAAAGGCCTCTTAGGGAAAGGTTGAAAGAGAAAGTTAAGCTCTACTTTATAAAGGTCAGGCCACTTAAAGCTTTGTCAGGTGCAGACAGATCCTGCACTTGCCTTTCAGAAAGCCTTGCAGGTGTGATGACTTTAGTGCAGACTGAGGCTGAGAGGCTCATGGGTTTTATACAAGGGGAAACTCCTTTGCTTCCTTCGTGCATGAAGACTGCTGACAATGGCTTGTGTGCACATAGAAACAATGAGGTCAACAATCAGCTTATTAATTAGAGAGACTATAACCCAATCTAAAGATCAAAACTCTTCTTCAGATATCATATACCAATGCAATTACTCCACACAGAATGGCAGCATCATGGTGGAATTTTAATGGCTAGCTAGAGATCTTGGGCAACTCTATTAGTTTTATTGGAACTTATTTTTCTCATTCATATAAAATGAGGTGAAATTTTTAAATTTCTGGGATTTTTTTTTTTTTTTTGGTGAAACTGTGACACACATTGAAATCCCACACAGAAAGAGGAAGGAGCCCTTCCTTGGAACCAAGAGTTTCATCCTCAAATCTCAGCTTCCTGGTTAACTCAATAACATTGCACAGGTTATTGAAGCTCCAATCCCCAATTTCATCATCTGTAAAATAAAGATATTTATACTGACCTTCAGACCTGTTGTAGCAATAAACAAAGAACTATATATATAAAGAAATTCACTGATACCTGTTGATAACTTTTACCACATTTCCTTTCTTTGTCTACTCATTCTTTCTAAACCCAGGGAGATGGTCCACACCGAGGAATAACCAGTTTCTGAGTTGCACTCTTCAGGTTCTGGCAGAAAGTTTTCTATTTTTAAAAGTGCAGTTTTCATTAACTTCTAACATTATGCCTGACTGACTGCTGGTTTCCACAAACAAGTGGCTGTTTAAAGAATGCAGGAGTAAAGGACTGAAGGAACAAAATGCTAGCTGTGCAAATGTTCTTCCAGCATCTGGCTCTGTCTGTACCTGGCCATTATGAAAAGCCTTCTAAAAGCTGCCATACTCTAGTAAGATGGATATGACCTAATTATTTGATTAAAGCATCTTTTTAAAAATAAATCTATTCTTTTTTTTTTGAGATAGGGTCTTAGCTCTGTTGCCCGGGCTATAGTGCAGTGGTATGAACATGATTCACTGCAGCCTTGACCTCCTGGGCTCAAATGATCCTCCCACCTCAGCCTCCTGAGTAGCTTGGAATACAGGCACATGCCACCATACCTGACTAATTTTTTTTTATTATTTTTTGTAGAAACATGTTGCCCGGGCTGGCCTGGAGCTCCTGGGCTCAAGTAATTCTCCCATCTTGGCCTCCCAATATTCTGAGATTACAGGTGTGAGCCATCATCCCCTGCCAAAAACAAAGTTATTCTTTTTAATGTGGAGCAGTTTACCTTCAGCAATTACACTAACACTTTATTGAATGTACCTCTCATACGAAGTTTAGGAAATAAAAATCATTACCCCATTGTAAACTTAAGAAAAGAGAGTCTTAGAATAATTGAAATTTTCTCCAAGGTAACTTAGGGAGAAATTAGCAAAATCATGACTTATACCTTGGAGCATCTGATTCCAAAGCTACTAATATTAATCAATACATTATATGGCTTAAAGTTTAATTGGATGGTGCTCACACACTAGTTAGAGAATGAAGCCACATGCACACATAGCTATAGATGAAAAACTAAGGTCTGTGAGACTGCAGAGGAGAGGTGATCCCTACTCGGTAGACTGCCGGGTGATCTTTGCATGTTTGCTGGTCTTTAGACTTCCTTTGAGAAAATGGCTAATTTTTGACAGGGAAAATTTAAGATTTTAGGCAAATGAAGCTCAAATTATGGCATGAAGAATGATATGTGTTTATTATCCAGTCATTGGTTTTAGTTGTATGACAGCATATAATGTTGGGGGTAACTGGTGAGTAGGCTGGAAAGAAAAATTGTGTCATCTTTTTGGTTTTATTTGGAATACAGTGGAATGCTATGTATATTTCATCCAGTGAATGACAACTGATCTGGTTGAGGTGTGAAAGGTAGAAGGGAGAGAGGAAATGCTAATGGTAAGAAGCTAAGTTAAGAAGCAGTTGAAATAATTCTGATGAAAAGAAAATAAACATTTGTTAAGTACCTGTTAGGGAATAGCACTACACTAGACATTTTAGTCAAATCACATTTTTAGTCCTAGTAATAATCTAATGACAACATATTGACTCAGTTGTACAGATGAGGAGACTAGGCCTTAGAGACTGAATGGTCAGATGATCAGGAGGAACAAAGACAATGCTGGAATCTCAGGCTCTCTGACTCTGATTGTTAGTGGCCTGATGCTGCAGCCAATCCATAGGAAGAAGCAGGTGTGAGTGGAGCATTAGGGACTTCTGGAGCATTAAGGACCAATGCCTGGGGACTACCAGGTTGCTTTTACTGGTTTCTACATGTCAGAGTTATTTTTTTTGCATTGAAGACATACTTTCTTAAACAGCCAGTAATCATAGCTACCAGCAACACCAAAATTTTTCACATCTAACTTTGTCATCCATTAGAGAAATTTAACAGATAACGTCTTTCAAAAAATCTTCTTTATTTTTATTTTTATTTTTTTTAACACTCTATCTCACTAAAATGGTTCTGGTATTAGGAAAGAGAAAATCTTGTGTAGATAGAAAAATTACATAACCTAGATGCAGCATTCATCTCTAGACCAATGAACTCTAAGCAAGAGAGTATGCTATGATATGAGTTGAATACTTTGGTCACACCTAGTTAATAAGGAGTCATCTTCAAATATGCAGATGGAAAGAAGGCTAGTTTCTACCAAAAGAGGAGGTCCATGGGGCAAACCATTCTATTGGTAGTCACTACATATATTGTCCTTAAAAACCCTTGAGGACAGAGCTTCCAGACTTGAGTCACAGGATTATCCATAAAAATGGAATGGAGAAGGCAGATAGAGTGGTCAATAGAGCCTGAATCACAGATCTGACCATAAACATTTCTTAACGGTCTGGCTTTATAAAAGGGCTTGCCAGTATAAGCCGTACTGATATTAATTAAAATAGATTTCTCCACTGCAATGAAAGTCTTGTTTTAGTCTTGCTATTTCACAACATTATCTTATATAAGCAACAGATAAAAAACCAGTTAATTTTTTAATACAATGATAGTTGACAGTCCTTACAACATCATCATCTCATAATAAAATGATGACACACATTCCTTTTTTTTTTTTTTTTTAATCATAGATAGGGATTGCTTCAGATGCTTTGTCAGAAGGCAACATACTTTTTTCCCTTTTGTTCCTCAGTATATGTTATTTGGGGACAAGTTTACAAAAGATGATGCAATAAAAATACCAAAACCTATTTATCAGGATAAAATGTGTTACCTAGGCAACCTAAGAATATTTTCAAGATTAATTTTGCAAAAAGTTAGAAAGTTTATTTTTCAGACTACTTAAAGACCTTTCCATCATGTCTAGTGGATTCTTTAATAATTATGTAACATATCTACAGAATTGTACAGGTATTGTATTTTCACACACATCATCCCTTTTGAGATTCATAGCAACTTTGCAAGGTAGCTGGGGAAAGCATTCTCATCTTGCAGATTGATGAAATTGAGGCTCAGATAAACTGATTTTCCAGCTTTCACAGTGTATCAATCATGATTCTTGGTTGCAAAAATCATAACTCATTTCATTATTAGGAAGGAAATGTAAGGACATTTTGTAGTTCATGGACTACCTGGGATGGCTGAAGATTTAAGCTTTATAACTAGGTAGCCAGAACATTTTCCAAATTACATTTAACCACTCCAGAGAAGATGACTCATGTCTCATGCCTGTGACACTGGGCAGGAGCAACGCTCCTGGAGGCCTGATCAGTGTTGTCTTGGGAAGCTGAAGGTTTTCAACATCAGCCCCACCGAAGCAATGCATCGCCTGCTTCAGCCAGTAAATTACCTTGCAATCAATGTTCTACGAGTGTATGTGAGTGGCAGCAGCCAGATCTCCATTCTCCTAGGGTGACCAACCATCTTGGTTTGTCCAGGACTGTACTGATTTTAGGACTGAAAGTCCTAAGTTGCAGGAAGTTACTCAATCCTTGGCAGACTGGGATGGTGGTCATCATACAGCACCATAGCTGCAAGAGGACAAGAAGGCAAATTTCTACTACTTGTACGGTAGATAATTCCTTAAAATATACCAGCACTCTCAACCTTACCAGGCTAACAAATGTAGCAAATGCCACTACCCAGAAGTGATGAGTGAGCAACTTCTTCCTAAATTGCTATCTAATAGGAACTTAAAGTATCAGAAAAGAATTAAAATATATTCAGTGGACATCTTTATTTTTTAATCTTCCAGTCAATACTGATGCCATCGACCTGATCTCAGTGACTGATTGGTTCACAGGTGGTCATGATACATCAGGATGATTACAGTTTATCTGACTTCAACAGGACAGGTTTATATACACATACAGTGGGTTACTCCTGTGTCTCTTACCGTGCCTCCAACAAGGAGGAAAAGAGATGCTTCTTAGTGGGAACTGAATGAGTTCAACATATGGAGGGGAACAGAATCAAAAGCAGAGAGAAAGCGAGAGATGAAGGGAGCAACAGAGAGAGAAGAGAGTAAGAGGGAACTGCTAATGCCCTGTGAGTTTCTGAGAAGACCTTATTTCTTAGCATATTATACTAAATTCCTTAATAAAGTACCCTTTTATGTAAAGTGGACTGACTTTCTAGCTCTTACAATCAATAGAACACGTACCTGCAGGATTTTTATTTTTGCAGCGTTTGATGCTTGCACCCCGGAAAGGCCAGTTGCAGATGCATGCTGCCTGAGTATGGAGCTCTGGGAAAACAATTAAAATTACCATAGTTAGGGATAAAAGGCAGACTACTAGCACACAAAATTATTATCCTTTTTAAAATATGCATGTATACGGTTTATTACATCTAGATTTAATTTATTCCCAATTAAGCCATCTTATCACCAGGTTGTTATATATTCCATTTTCTAAATACCTGTATTTACTTGTTTATATCTCATATAAAAATATCAAGTCCTATTCATAATTCTTTGCATCATGTTCTTCAGCCCACATTCCATTAATATTTTCTGTACAGGAATAACTTTTATGATTAAGATTTGATTCTTACTTTGGATCCATAATGCCAATGGTTTAATTAATGTCTCTCTTTTGCTATTCAAATTTCCAAGCCTCTATCTTTTATTAGGACTCTTTTATTAGGACTTGCATTTAAGATTTTTTTTTTCAATGTGCTTTTTCTGGACTGATATAAATGTTTAGTTTTTAAACACTGGAAAGCAAAAACAAGAAAAGATCATAAATTTTGTCAACAAATACCTGTAATGTCTATTTTCTTTAATCATTTTAAAAGCCTTATAGCAAGTTTTCCATATATATAAGTTGCAGGGTACACAATACACCAGTAGTCATTCAAGCACCGATTTTGTGAGGAATAAACCATGCCACTCACGGCTCTGTTCCAGGGAAAGATGCTTACTATTCTTAAGGCTCTGTTCCAGGGAAAAATGCTTAGCATCCTGTGAAACTGCACATTTCCAGGGAAGAGGGTGAGCAACAGCAGGAACCATGATGCACTGGAGTTCTCTTGGTGGATCAATCCAGGCCTGCAGGGCATCCCTTGCCCAACCTAGGTCTCAAGCCCCCAGAAGGTGGCTACATGCTTACCTTGATGCATGCTGCTGATTACCAGACAGAGGAGGAGTAGTTTAGTGACAAGGAACTAAAGACCTGCTTGCTTTCCTTGGAACTTGAAGAAACCACTTTCTCAGCTTGTCTACTATTTCTAGCACTTAAAGATGAAGTCGAATGTAAACATATAGCTGTCATCATTGTAAAGCCCTTAGGGTATGTTAAAATTCCCAGGATTAGCAGTACTTTTCCTTCTTAGATGGAATCTCATGTGAAAATATGAATGCAGATTTGACGGTTATGTAGAGGATTTCAGTGCTCTATCAACAATACTTTCTATATTTTTTGTGTGTTTAATTTGTACGTCCTGTAAGGTCTTTCTCAAATCTAAAAACTGACTGAAACCTCATCCTGTTGCATCTGTTATCAAGTGAAAATCAAACCTGTCTGCCTTTTCTTTCTTCCTATCACCACCAAACTGCTTTAAAGAGAAATCTGCATTGCTGTTTCCGTTCCTGCTTATTACCTTGAAACCCATACAGCTATCTGGGAATTTCTTTTTCTCTCAAAGCAGAAAAATAAAGCAATAATATTAAACTTACCAAATATAATGGATCATTAGTTCTCACCCTTTTGCAACTTCCCTTCTACATTGCACATTAGTGAGGACTCTGTCACGGAAACTCTCCTTGTTTTGCCTTGATGACATTCTATCTTCCTGATTAAAAAATAATAACTCAGTGCATTATCGTCCTTCTTTCAACCTTATAGAACTTTTTGTTCTTTTCATTATTTTCTTTAATGTCTACATTATTTATTTTGGTTATCGTATGCCTCCATTACTGCAAATCTGTGAACCAATCCTAAAATATTTATCTGCAGGCCTAGCCACCCACCAAATTCCAGTTTCACTTCCCCAAACAAATACTCGGGGGAACCTCTAGATACAAGGCTTGGTGCCAAAAAATGAATTGATTTCTCCACTCCTAAATCACTCCTACTTAGTTTCCTCCATGTCTGCCTAGGTTACCATCCCACCCCAGTTTTCCAAGTACCTGGTCATGAAACTTCAACATTTTCCCCCTTTATTCCACATATGGAATCAGTTGCCAGGTTAAGTCCTTCAGGCTGCCATATACGTTCCTCTTATTCTACCCTTTTTTCAATGCTTGCATTCCTTAATTTGCCTCCTGGATTTCTGCCACCAGCCTCCCATTCAGTGACTTTCAAGTGTGAGCTTCAGCAGAAGGTGAGGCGGGGGAGTGGGGTGGGCGAAGCATGTCCCATTAGGAAGTCCTATCAAGATATTGGCAGGGAATGGAGGTATTTGTAATGTGCAGACAAGGTGCTTTGTGAGGCTTGGCCGTGAAAATGACTCGTGTGTTGTTTTCCTACAGAATCTAGGGATACACACAACCCAGGGAGATGATCCACACGGAGAAAGACAATTTTAGATTTTGTTTTCCCTTTATACTTATCCTGTTTTCAGAAACAAAATAGAGAAAGAATATCAGCTTTATTAATATCTAATGTAGGTCTTGGCACCGGCCCTCTGCCCTGCTCCTATGTTCCCAGACAATGAATAGGAAGTGGGGAGCTCCTCAAACCCGGGGATGGACAGCAGCACCATCGCTTGCTCCTGTGTTAGCCACGTAGTGTGTTACGTTTTAGGTTAGGGAAACACTGATAAATGAATTTACAGATTATTTCTCAAGCTTTAAGAAAAAAAAAATCGCCGGGCGCGGTGGCTCAAGCCTGTAATCCCAGCACTTTGGGAGGCCGAGACGGGCGGATCACAAGGTCAGGAGATCGAGACCATCCTGGCTAACACGGTGAAACCCCGTCTCTACTAAAAAATACAAAAATCTAGCCGGGCGAGGTGGCGGGCACCTGTAGTCCCAGCTACTCGGGAAGCTGAGGCAGGAGAAGGGCGTAAACCCGGGAGGCGGAGCTTGCAGTGAGCTGAGATCCGGCCACTGCACTCCAGCCTGGGCAACAGAGCGAGACTCCGTATAAAAAAAAAAATCAAGAAATGAAATGTTAACGAATTCTAGTAAAATTAGAAGACAATATAAATAAGCACAAGGAAACAAACGGCAGAACTGATACTTCTATTTCTAGTATAAGTTTTTTGTCACTCATGTTGCAACAGGACATAATGATAATTTAACCAGATCTGACAAGGAATAGACCTCAAACAATCTAAATTAACAAGACTATTTGAAATATGGCTATATTTCCATTTTCGGTGAAGATGAAATTTGCCCTAAGTGTATATTGTGCCTTGAGGTACCAGCTAAAGATAGCATGTAGCTGTCATAATTAGTAAAACATATAAAAACTAAGTCTAAATTACAGAATTAATTATGTGTGTGTGTTTGCACACCGAAAGCAGAAAAGTTTATTGTACTATCAAAAATGCAATAAACACGTGTTTGAAATACTGTTCATTTTAATTTCATCTTTAAATTCTATGCTTAAATAGTATAGTATAAATTAAATGAATATATTGAAGGCATACTTTAAACTTTCCACTGAAAGTATGCATGATAAAAATAAAAAAGTCTGGAGACAAGGATCCTTCACCAACAGAGACAGGAAAACTTCCCCAGGTAAGCAAATTTGTTGCTTAGATTAGTACACATAATTAAAACATATACTGTGTTACATTTAAAATAAAATAATTGTTTATTAAAAGCTTGAATTTTTGATCAAAATAAACAATGTATTTCAAAAATCTTAATATAATAAAAGAAAAATAGGAAATGTTTATGCTTGTCAAACTGAGGCATGGGCCATACAGTTCTCTGGGAAACATTTAAGGAACAGTATTCTCAATGGTTTTTCAGTCTATGGACTTTCTCCTTTATTCACCTTTCTGTATATTTGTGTGTACTTGTTTATATGCAACTCCAAACATTTATTAGCAACTAGGAGTTTTAGCATCAGAAAAAATGCAATGCAGAAGAAAAAGTGGTGTAAAACCACTGGAATTGTAAGTTTGAATTGAAAATATCAGTATGAACTTATATTTTCTGTTTTAAAAATGTTTGTATTTGTGAACTCTGGCCGCTGAACAAGCCTAAAAACAATGACAGGTCCAGGAGCAACAGTCAATTCTACTATCTAGAATGTGGTCTCTCGACTCCCTAGAAAAGTTACTGACTTCAAGTCTCAGACAGGAAATGTACCAGATGAGCTTAGCATATTTTATTGTATCCACAGATAAGAATGTTGTCAAAGACAAAATCAGAAGGACTCCAAAGAGAATGGATTGAAAGTAAAAACTGTTATCATATACTCAAATGAGACATATGATACTTCCGAAAATCTCTTTGGTGATCTTTGGAAGGTCCTAGAAAACCAATTCCTTATTCTGAAGACTTGTAAATAAAGGGAAAAAATCAAGCAATAATTCAATCTTCCTGTCTGTATTGTATCTCAGAATAATAAAAAATTTTCCTGAAAACGTTATTTTTTTAAAGATAGAAAGATTGGCTATTAGAATATTAATGGAAAAATCAGGCCAAGCAATGATTAACAAAGTAAAAAGCCAGCGGGAATTTTCATAATACATAAATCAAGCTGACAATTCCTAAAGCAACTGATTAATCTTAACAAAAGACAGCCATGTGTTTGGTTACGTATGTACCTCTTGATGTGATTCACGGAAGTATACAATACTACTTATGGAATATTCTTTCTAAAACACACAAGCACACCTGAAATGACATGACAGCAATGCGATCAGCAAAATTTAAAGGGAGAAACTTGAGAGGACAAACGCCCCGCTTTTCTCAGCAGGCAAATTTCAAGGAAAGAGAAGAAACGGAAAGAAAAATAAAAGGTAGCAGAAACCATAGATTTAAAATTTAAGAGGCATCTCAACCAAATGCATCCTGTCTCAAAACTCGAAGCCAAAAAAAAAAAGTTGAATTTTGAACATTGATTGGATATTTGATAATATCAGAAAATCACTATTTGTGTGTGTTATCATCACAATGTGGACATTTTAAAAGTCTTTACCCTTTAGAGATACATACTGAATCATTTGTGGAATAAAATTAAAAGGTATCTGAGATTTGCCTCCAAATAATTTGGTTCTGGAGACAGTGTGATTTTAGAAGCAAGATTTACCACTTGTTGATTGTTGAAATTTGTTGATGGCTCTATGAGAGTTTATCATATTATTCCCTCTACTTTTAATATGTTTACTTTTTTGTAATTAAAACTTATACAAACAGGTAAAAACGTTAATTTAATGATCATATATATATCTGTGTGTGTATATATATATAAATCTAGTTTAACATATGAATTTTACAAATATAAGTGAAGATCTTAAGACATGCAATTCCAGTTTAATTAAATGACAAGGTTTTATGTAGGTATGGCTTTGCTTTATCAGTTCTCAGTTCTGTTTGTTATTTTCTTCCTTTGCTGTTAGATTTTCTTTACTGCTCTGCCCTTACGCTGGAAGATTAGCCCCCAGATTTCCAAGCACTCTCTTCATAGATGTGTGTAGAAGGTGTCTTAGATCTAACTTGTTATCTTTCAGGGATTGCAATGCTTCATCTGGGCCCCTGCATGGCTGTGGTGGATCAGACGTCCTTAGTAGTAGGTGCTGATTCAGCTTCATCAATTTTTGGCCTCTGTAGATTTCCCTTACTTTTCTGCAAGCTAGGTACTTGAGAGAAAGTTTGTTATATTTTATTCAACATGGTTAGGTATGTTGCAGTAGAAAAGTTTGTCGATTAATATGCAATATTTGGCCGGGCGCGGTGGCTCAAGCCTGTAATCCCAGCACTTTGGGAGGCCGAGACGGGCGGATCACGAGGTCAGGAGATCGAGACCATCCTGGCTAACACGGTGAAACCCCGTCTCTACTAAAAATACAAAAACTAGCCGGGCGAGGTGGCGGGCGCCTGTAGTCTCAGCTACTCGGGAGGCTGAGGCAGGAGAATGGCGTGAACTCGGGAGGCGGAGCTTGCAGTGAGCTGAGATCCGGCCACTGCACTCCAGTCCGGGTGACAGAGCGAGACTCTGCCTCAAAAAAAAAAAAAAAAAAAAAAAAAATTTCCAGAAACTGAAGACAGTTACATCTTTCATACAGCTCCCAGATTAGTCTTTCCAGAACATAGGCCTGTATAAAATGATGTATTAAACTATCATTTGTTTTGGAATTGCCAACAAATAAAAAATATTTTAAAAATGTACCTAGGTTTCTAATTCCTCCATTGTAATTCCCATATCTGTCTATGACTTGATCATTTTTTGCACTAAGCAATTTTTTTGCAGTTTTCACAAATGTCCATTTCTTTGCTCAGGCTCATTCATTCGTTGGGGATGCCCATCTCTTCATCTCTCCACGATCCAATCTTACTGCTTTCAAAAGTCATCAACCCTTTTACAAAACTATCTCCTGATCTCTCAGCTAGTAATATTCTCTCTCTTCAGAAACCTCCCCCCTTAGGAATTCATTTTTTTCCTTTTATGACACTACATTTTTATGCACATTTTATCTAATTGATATTTATTCCCTAAGCTTCTCATTGCTAGGGCCTTTTTATTATTCACCTTCGCATTCCCTAAATTACAGACCACAGTGAGTTTCACAAAGAGAAAATAATGACTTCCGAAGGTATAAGTAAATACGTTACAAAAAAGATTGTCTGCCACTTTAACAGCTTTATCTTGGAAAGCAAAAGGCATCTACGAACTGAGAACACCTGTGTCAACATAATGTAGATGAAATTGTAAAATACCTCGATACTATGACTTCTTTACTCTAGGGAACTTTTGTCTAGGAAAGATAAGATACACCACCAAATATCTTCATTTTTCACTTTGGGAAATTCCTACAGATCAATTTATTGGAGACGGTACTCTTCACTTGGGTAAACAGCTTGCTTATCTAACAGTTTACTTATCAAAACTGGCTTCCTTGGTCGTGTTGCATCCACTTATCTTAAATTATTATATCACAAATTTTGCCCACTCCCAAACTGTTCCTTGTGTTGAAAGACCTGCCTTGAAATGACCTGAGCACAGATTTCGAAGCCCAATACCGATCCCAATTAGACTTTTCCCTTGTAAGACACCCCTAAGACCCTGTCAGTGGTGTTCCTCCTCACTCCTAAATTAAGACTGGTGATATTTTGGGGCTTAGCATTGTATGTTATTGCGAAACCAAATAATTTCTCTCAAAACCTAGGATAATTTCTCTCTCTTTCTCTCTCGTTTCCTCTCTCTCTTCTTTTCTTTTTTCTATTATTCCCATTCCTTCTCCCTCTCCCTCTCTCTGTCCTCTCTTCTTCTCGCTTTTCTTTGCTTTCCTTTCACAAGGTCTTACTCTGTCTCCCAGGCTGGAGTGCAGTGGAATGACACAATTCACTGCTACCTTGAACTCCTGGGCTTAAGCAATCCTCCCACCTCAGCCTCCCGAGTAGCTGGGACTACAGGCATGCACCACCATGCCCAGCTAATTTTGGTATTTTTTTTTTTTTTGTAGAAACAGGGGTCTTGCTATGTTGCCCAGGCTGGTCTTGAATTCCTGGCCTCAAGTGATCCTCTAGCCTTAGTCTTTCAAAGTGCTGGGATTACAGGCATGAGCCCCTGTGCCTGGGCTAGGATAACGACTTTCTTTAGTTGTCATTCTTGGTACTAATCTCTGTGCTTGGAAAACAGTAGATAAAATTTTTTTCTTGAAGGACCACGTTTAATAAAAGATTTTATGTAAGACTGCCATTTGCAAAGGATCTTTCACATAAAATTCAGCACTTTTTGTTCTGAATAACACCAATTTCTTACTTCACTTATTAGAGGACTATTGATTTGATTATTGTTTTTAGTTCAAAGAGTTACTGTTAAGTTAGAATATTTATTTTTGTCCATTTAAAGTTTATTTGCACTGGAAATCTAGTTGAGGCAACATTGTGATTTTAAAGTCTCTTGTGAAGTACAGAATAATAATTGTGTTCAAATTATGAATGAAACAAAGCAAGGACTTCATTTCTATTAGGTTGCAACTCAGAATTCTGAACTCAACCAAGAAAAGGTTTTGGTAAATTGCAAAGCACTCTGCAAATACAGTTTTTCTAATTCTAGAATAGGGCATAGTACCTGACACTTAAGTGGAATGCAATAACGTTTATTGAGCAAATGACATCTTATAGTCTATGATTAGAGGGCTTTAAAAATGTCTCTGAATAATGTAACATCAGTTTACATTTTCACTGTAGTAAAATTGCTAATATCAGATCCTTTCTCAAAAACAAGTGTTATCAAAAGGGGAGAGAGAGCAGCCAGGAGTGTGGGCTATGTGACACATAGAGAGATTTGGCTGGCAGAGCTCCCACAGACTGTGGTGTACACACTAGTCTATGTGAATGGCACCCCAGAGTCATGCAGTGACTGATGTCACTGAAGCCAGTTCCTTTGCATTTCAGAAGTGAGCTGGTACCTGCCCTGTCAACATGGAGAAATAGCTAAGAAAGTTTATTCCCAGTGTGGGTTTGCTGGGAGACTTGCAGAATTTTGTGGTAACTCAGGGTGAGCGAGCCTGCTCATTGAGCTTCTTCTGACTACCTGGCATGTCCCTGAAATTTGCAGAACCCTTAAGGGCTGGTGCCCTCTGGGTCACCATGCTAAAAGGAGCATTGCAAAATGCAAAGACAAAGAGCCACTTCACACAGATTTTAGTTGGGAAGGCAAAGTGGCAAAAAAGACAGTAGTTAGTCCATGTACAGAACAAAGTTAGAGCAGATGAACAGAGAAAGAAAGATCCAGCTTTCATGTTAATGCCTTCAATTACAAAGAACAAAAGACGAGAAATAGTGTTGTAAAAATTTTTTTCCCAAGTGCATTTTTTTTTTTTTTTGGATATCTCTTGTCCTTGTTTCTTAAGTTCTTTGTAAAGAGATGATTACAAATGAAATCTATCCTGGTGTGAATGTGTAAGGAGATAACCATACAAACACACACACATTTTACACACACGCCAGTGCCTTCAACACTATCCTGCAGCACGATAACATCCCACCTTGTTTTAAGGAGGGACATTACATCATAGAAATGATGGGGCATCATCAATTTTTTGGATCAGGAGAATAAAGGGTATGCCCCAAAACCATCTTTCTTTTTGGTCTGAAGAGGGAAACAGGGAAAGACAAATAAATGCCTAATATGAGCAGATTAATCTGCAAAATGTATGAATGGTGCAGACGGTGATGGAAGTCTCAGCACAAGAGTCACCTGGAGCTCTGCAGGAAAAGCTGCCGAGCTCCTAGCTGCTTATCTGTGGGTGCAGGACAGGGTACTCTACCACCAGAAATGCTCATCTCCTTTAACACAAGTGGTGGCATGTGGTGACATCTGGGGGACAGCTTCATCATCATATGGGTGACAAGTGACAGGAAGACACAGTTAACCGTCACTGACAAGCATTCAATGAAGCAAAACAGTATGAAATCATTTGAGATATGCTTTATCTTTCTCTGGAAAGTTTCCTCCCACCTTCTATTCCCAAAGAATGCAATCACACCTGTCCTTGGATTATAATTCATTTGGAGAGACCATCAGGAACACAGGGTGATATGCAATCACTTTCATGCTGGAGTGCATAGGACTTTATGGGAGTGAAGTCTACAGCAGTTCCCATTAATCATGCAAGCATCCTAAACTATTTCAGAGCTTCAGTGGAATTGTAAAGTCAAATTAATTTAGTTAAAACATTTTTTTCTTTACTGTTGCAGAAAAGCACCAAGTGTTAAATAAACTACATAGAGCTAAGAAAAGGAGAAATGAGGTAGTTCTTGAGACAACTAATGGCCTGAAGAAGTGGAGTGATTATGGAGCAGTGGGGTGGAAGGGTGAGGTGGTAGAAAGCATAAGAAATAGAAGAATTGTATCATGATCCCTTGGGACACTGGATTTGTACCTTGAACTTAGTGGTCCCTTGTTACAATAATGAACACGTGTAGAACCTACCATGTGCTGGGTGAAGTTCTTATAATTCCTTCAATTCTGTATGGGTGAAGGAGAGTTTCTTGTACCTACTTCATAGGTGAAAAAAACAGAGGCCTAGAGAGTCTAAATCTCTTGTTCAACATCACAGATATACTAAGTAGCAAAATCAAGCTTTGAATTCTAGAGTCTGGATCTGAGGTCTGAGCTCTTGCCCACAGGCTATGCTGCTGGATTGTGGCAGTCAGGACCGTGGGGCTCAGGACAGTGAGTGGCATTTCCAGGTCTGCATTCTAGTTGGGTGCACTCTAGTCTTTAGGAGGACCTGGGACTTGAATGATGCTGGTTGCTAGTACTCAGTTAATGCACGAGGCTTTCCTATGGCTCAACATTTACTGACTACATGTGTGTCTGCTTGGTGTCGTCTGCATTCTGAACAAATGAAGATCCACAGAGGTTTTCTGTTTTCTTCGCTTCCATTCCCCCAGCCCCCAGCACAGTGCCCAGCTGCTGGTGAGCTGTCTCAAAGCGTTTGTTGAAGGAATGAAGGGCATCGGTACCTATTGTTGGTTGTTCAACTTCCCCAGTGAAGTGTTTTGTATTCTAAACATCTAAGTAAGAAACGAATTTTGGAGCTACACTTCAAACGGATGCTTTTGAAGTTTCTTATTGGCAGAGCCCTAGGTTTCAAGCTCATTTTCGGCAGAAAGGGCACGAAGAGAAAAGCATGAAGACAAAAAGCCCCACTCCTGATTTGACTGACATTCCCTGCTAAAAATGCTAGTCAGCCAGCTGAGTGACTGGAGCCCTTGGTACAGGTCCTGAATTGGTTTGAAAGGAGCGGACTGACCCTGGTAAATGAGTTTAACTTGCTTTTTCACATGCATGGAAACTGTCAGTTTTCTGTCATCTATGCTGCCTTGAGTAGCGTTTCATCTTCTGTGTCGGGCAGCTCCATTGTTTCTTCTCCCCTGATTTCATACAGCTTCAGGAAAGACTTCTCCCTTTCCTTAGAAACACACCACAGTGATGGAACCAAACCCAGGTCCTTCTTCCCCGCTTTACCTTTAGCTCGTTGCCAAGGTCCTTGTCTTCTCTCTTTTCAAAAACCCTTTAATTTTTTTGAGAAATGGAAAGGCCGAGCCTGCTTTCCAAGTACTTGTGTCTATGGCCCAGGGCATATCACCTCTCAGGGTTCGTGGGAAAGGTTATCTGGTTGAAAAGGGCAAGGACATATTCGGCTTGTCAGGAAACCGCATCGGAACACTTCTATGAAGGCGAGGCATCTTCTGAAGCAGGCCACCACTCCAGGGGCGGGAGTGGCTATTACGTAGGGTCCTTTGTACCCTCAGCTCTGTCCTTCTCTTGTTCCAGCCCAGCATGTAGCAGTGTGACTGACAGCTTGCTCTCCCCCAGGCACAGACCTGACCCTGGAGAAGGTGCCAGAAGCCCAAGCCTGGAAACATGAGTTTCCGGTGCCAGAATCAAAGGTCAAAGCACATAGCTTTGTCACTGTCCAGCTCCCAGTTTTGCTCAGGTGCCCACTTGGAAGGCACGAAGTACACCAGCGGCATTGCAAAGAGCAAAGGCAGATTTCCTCATCCTTTCTCGTCCCCTCTCCTACCCTTTAAAAAAATCCTATTATCTGATTATGAACAAAGAAACTTCTCTTTAATGCATCCTACAAATCTCAAAAGTAAAGAGATCACACAATTTTAGACAAGAAAAAAATTGATGTTTTCAAGCACAAGGGCTAATAATTACAGTAATTTTCTATTCCTTGGATCTCTGATTGCCAGTATCTTCAGATGGCTTCAAATATCATTTTATAGCTTTAGATAGAACTTCACTGATGCTTTTGAACATTCTAGTAAGTATTGACAATTTATCTTTGAATGGATGACAGTGTTATAGTTTTATTTAGATGGGAGAAAACAAGAGTCATTTTACACTGGCTTTATAGAAAGAGATGAATATTCCAGGCACACGGTTATGGGGAAATGTGCACAGGAGAGATGATTGTATCCACTGAGGAATAAAGTACAAATAGCACCATTCCCTCAGAAGGACTCCCACATAAACATACAAAAGCAATTATACAATGCAGGTATTTATCCTCTTTATTTATTTATTTTTTTTGTATTTTTAGTAGAGACGGGGTTTCACCATGTTAGGCAGGATGGTCTCGATCTCCTGACCTTGTGAGCCACCCGTCTCGGCCTCCCAAAGTGCTGGGATTACAGGCTTGAGCCACCGCGCCCGGCCTATCCTCTTTATAAACTTAGCAGAAAATAAGAGAAGGTATCACTGTTTAGGAAAGTAACAGAGAAAAGAAAAGCAAACTCCAAATACTATATGCTGCCCTCAGTCTCTTCAAGAACTTAGCTGTGACCTCCTGCAGAGATTGAGGGCAAGTGCAGGTTGACAATTCTCAAGTGGACTCCTTTGGTTGACCTTATCCCATTCAACAGCCAATCAAGCTCCCCAATGCTTTCCCCTCAAGTTTCTCTGGTTGGTTGATCTGGTTAATAAACTCTCGCTTTCTGTATTTTCACTAGTAGAAGTGCAACTCTAAAGCTGTATAAATGCACTGCAATTATTTTGTGATGAGTTGCTCCTTGACCTTGGCAGTGACCTTTCCAGATAATATTTTTAAGTGACAGTGACCATTTTGAAGCTTATGCCATTTTCTTTGCTATTGTAAATTATTTTGGGGA
This sequence comes from Rhinopithecus roxellana, assembly GCF_007565055.1. Lineage (NCBI taxonomy): Eukaryota > Metazoa > Chordata > Mammalia > Primates > Cercopithecidae > Rhinopithecus > Rhinopithecus roxellana. Next base: position 23,805,502 of record NC_044569.1, read on the forward strand.
TCAAGATTGCTAACATTCCTGTGTATGAGTCTTGATTTCTTTTTTTTTTTTGCTACCTCTTCAATTTATATTTAAAATCTTTGAATCCAAAAAACCTTCCTCTCATCCTACTAATGCATAAAGTGTTTTTATTTTAACCCCTGAGTCGTACTTTCATGGCAGAATGATTTTTCACTTTTAAATGCTAACAATTTTCCACTTCAGACATGTGTAGCAATCATGTTTTGACTTTTCTCATTTTTCTCCCCTTCCCCTCCCATGACAATTCTCTTTCTTCTGTTTAGGTGCATTTGCATGATACCAGCATCCTTATTATTAAGAGTTCGTCTGCTCCTGCTACTTACTCTCCACCTGAAGTTCTAATCCTCTGTTTGTGACAACATAATCATTTCCACAGCAACCGATTGTGAAGCTGCAAAGCAAGGATTAGACTTCAGGTGGGGAGTAAGCAACAAGGGGCTGATGAACTCAGAAGAAATAAAAAGAGCGCCATTGATATGCAAATCTGCTGAAAGGTGGTGAAGGGGACTGGGGAGGCACTGGGCAAAAAGGAATGAGTAATAAAGAGCATTATTTTAAATAGACTTTAAAAGACTTTTTTTTCTTCTGGAAATTCGGTGGGCCTTTTTCTGCAGCTGCTAGTTGATTGGGTCTGTTTATTTTGTACTTTTTTATTCGTTTTTTCATTCACTTTTGGTTTCAGAGACCAGATTTGCCACACTATGCTGTTACAAGAGGGATTTTGTTGTTGTTGTTAATATCCTAGTGAACATACTTTCTGAGGATAAATGAAAAGAGGACCTGCTTAGTGAATGCTCCTATTTTAGAAGCAAGTTTCAAGAAGAATTTTCTAACCTTTACCTTAAACATGGGGACAGAACATAAGTGACCATCTCAGCCTTCCTGTTTCAATTTAGGGGAGCAAGACACGAACAGAACCAAGAGACTTCATAAGCAGAAATTGTGAGAGAAACCACCATGAGATTCTAGGAATTTCAGAAGTGAAACAAGGGAGGAGAATATCACTGTGATTCTCTGGTTATGTTAACACCTCTTCATTCAATTCTAGTCATCTTTTGTTTTTATTTTTTATTTTTTATAATGAGCAAGAGTAATTTAGAGTCTTTATTTCCAAGTTTGTTTGAATTCAAAGCTTATACCTTACCACTGATTTCTTAAGTTTTGTAGAATGTTGGAGTAACAAGGGAACATGCAAATAATCTAGCCTAGAAGTTGTGTCAAAGAAAAATTGCCTTGGACAGAGTTAAGCAGACAAGGAAGACTTGATTCAAGCCTATTGCAGTAGGGGAGGGGGACTGACCTTAACTTCACCAAAATAAAAGGCAGGAAGCGTTTTAAGAGATGAAGGGAAGTAGTGGAAAAGTACTTGAGGACAATAGGGGGTTGGTTGATGAAAAAGATTAGGCTACCTGAACTTGCTAGTTGGCGCTTATTGACAACAAATTTTAGAGTCTTATCCCGCCACAGAGACTGGGAGATAGGGAAGCTATCTCCTATCTCCTTCAATGATTACATTTCAAAGGGATAGCTCCCAGGTCCTTAAGAAGGATATTTCCAGGTTGCAAAACTGTCAAGAGACTTTGAAAATATTTTAAGGGGCAGAGAAAGAACTTGCAATTCCAAGTTTTCTAAGGTAAATGCTCTAAGGAAAGGGAGGTCAAGGCCTAGCATCAGGAAGAACCCTTTCTAAAGTTCAGGGAAGCTGAAAGGAAATTTAAGCCTGCCTCCTCAGTTGCTTGATATGCTGTAGGAGCTCTGGGTCCTTACAAGGATGCCGGTGCTGGGTGTTAGTGTGCGTCCGTGTGAAGAGACCACAAAACAGGCTTTGTGTGAGCAATAAAACTTTTTAATCACCTGGGTGCAGGCGGACTGAGTCTGAAAAAGGAGTCAGCAAAGGGAGATAGGGGTGGGGCAGTTTTATAGGATTTGGGTAGGTAATAGAAAATTACAGTTAAAGGGGGTTGTTCTCTTGCAGGCAGGGGCAGGGGTCACAAGGTGCTCTGAGGGGAGCACCTGAGATTCATTGTCCAGGAGAAGGAATATCACAAGGTCAATTGATCAATTAGATGGGGCAGGAACAAATCACAATGGTGGAATGTCATCAGTTAAGCAGGAACTGCCTGTTTTCACCTCTTCTGTGGTTCTTCAATTGCTTCAGGCCATCTGGATGTACACATGTAGGTCACAGGGGATATGATGGCTTAGCTTGGGCTCAGAGGCCTGACACTGGGGGCCAGGAAGCATAGTGCTAGCCACTGGTAAGCTGCTTCCAGCAGAACAGATTTCCCATTGTAACTGTTTTGCATATACAATTTCCTGTAAGCTTTCTTTTAAAAAGAGTTTTCCTTCCAGAAAAAAAAAAAAAGTGTGGAAAAATGCCAGTTAGCTCTTTTTTTTTTTTTCTGCAAGCAAATAAACTAAAGCTGAGACTGGATAAAGTGAAGACAATGTTGAACTTTACTTGAGCCCTGTGATCATGGAAAACTGAAGGTTAAGAAATCTTAGCCTTGGCCGGGCGCGGTGGCTCAAGCCTGTAATCCCAGCACTTTGGGAGGCCGAGACGGGCGGATCACGAGGTCAGGAGATCGAGACCATCCTGGCTAATACGGTGAAACCCCGTCTCTACTAAAAAATACAAAAAACTAGCCGGGCAAGGTGGCGGGTGCCTGTAGTCCCAGCTACTCGGGAGGCTGAGGCAGGAGAATGGCGTAAACCCGGGAGGCGGAGCTTGCAGTGAGCTGAGATCCGGCCACTGCACTCCAGCCTGGGCAACAGAGCGAAACTCCATCTCAAAAAAAAAAAAAAAAAAAAAAGAAATCTTAGCCTTTTGTGTTTAAGAACCTACTTCATGCAAGAAACCACCGCTCCCCATGTGACTTGGATAAGACTCAAGATGCTTGTTTACCTATGACAAGGCTAGACACAAACCCCCTAGATTCCTTGTTTACTTTATACAGATTGGCTGAGCTGTTTTGTTCTTCTCATCCACTGGAACAAAAGTTTGCCGATTATTTTTTGGCAGATCTTCTCTCTTCCTGCCAGTTTCCTGAGCTTTCCTCGACTGGGCATGGGCAGCCCCTCTTGCAGGGCCCATATCAGGAGAAGGCTGACACTGGGGTAAAACGTGCTCTGTTCTACTGTCAGCTTGATCCACTTTTTATCTGGTGTATTCTATTTCCTCTCACTGGTTCTTTTTAGTTTTGCTTCCTTCTCCTTAGAAAAGCTCTTTTCTACCTAACCTTTGAGACACATGCAGATCGCATGGTTGAGGCATTTTCCTCATTGCAATAGTTACCCTCCCACTATTGGAATAGTCCCTTTCCTCTCTCAGTCATCCTGTAAGATGAAATCTCTCGTTACCTAAATTTAGATTTGCTTTTTTTTAAATTTGACAATGACATGTACACATTCAAACTGACTTGCTAAAAGATTTGAATTGGTGGCCTGAAATCCAGTTTGGGGTCTCTTTACTCCCACAGTTTTGTCTCTCTAAACTGAACGCAGTGTGGTTGTTACAAAAGAAAAGTCAGGCTTGACAAAAGGGAAAATAGGAAACGTGGTACTAAAGATGCCATTGATTAGGTCCTCTCAGATGCAGATTCTGAGACAAAGATTGATGTGCAAGTCATTTATTTGGGAGGTATTCAAGGGAGCACCAGGAAAGAAGAAGGGGAGGGTGACAGGGGAGCTATGGGAAGGAAGTCAATCTAGGCTGCATTAGTGAGCAAGTTACACAGAAGAAACCAGGGGTTCACACTCCTGGAGATTGCTGGGGGACAGTGTGAACGTGCCTCCAATTTGGTCCACACAAAGGAAAGGAAGCTGAGTTATTTATTTAACAGTTCCTGTTGTTCAGGAACCCACTTAATGCAAGAAACCACACTCCCCACAGGACTTACATAGACTCAAGCTGTCTCCTTTGTTTACCTATGACAAGACTAGACGTCAACCCTTTGGGTTCCTTATCTACTTCATAAATGATTGGCTGAACTGTTTGTCCCTGTGATCAATTGGATCATGTTCATAATGGCTGAGAAGTGCTGTCAGGAACCTAACATCTTAGGACTTCCCTGCCCATGGGCCTAACACATTTCTCTTTTATTATTATTTTTAACATACTATTTTAACTTTAATACATGTTGTTTTTAATTGTGGCAAAGTACACATAACATTTACCATCTTGACCGTTTTTATGTGTACAGTTAATAGTGTCAAGCATATTCATGCTATTGTGTAACCAATCTCCAGTACTTTTTCATCTTATAAAATTTAACCTCCATACCCATTATACAACAACTGCCCATTTCTGCCTACTCCCAGCCCATGGCAACAACCATTCTACTTCCTGTCTGTATGAATTTGACTACTCTGGATACCTCTTATAAGTGGAATTATATTCTATTAGTCTTTTTGTGACTGGCTTACCCTACAGGGCAGTGGGCTCTTCTCTGACCCAGGGTGGGTCTAGAAAAGCTGACCAAGAGCCCAGGTCTGGACTCAAGAATGCCCCCTACCCCCACCCCTCAGTGCCTGCTTGGTGCTCTACACACTGTGGCTGAGATGGTACCTAAGGTACAAGATAGAATCTCTTTTACTTTCCCCCCTGCTTTTCTACAGCAGAAAGAGACTTTCACTGTGGCCACCACAACTGTGAATGTACTGGATAACACCTGAAGCTAGCATGTCTCAGAGTCCAAGGTCCACAGCATATTCCCTGGGTATCACAGTTGGGTTATTCATGTCACAGGGACTCTTTAAGTCAGCAGGTGATGAGGCATCCACTGTGATAGGGCATCCTAGCAGAGTTCAACGCAATGTACACCAGTCACTGTGCTCTCCTTCTCCCAAGAATACAGATTTCTTGGTGCCATGTAGCTGCTGCCAGTGGGTAGGGGAGGGGTTGCATACACCCTTAGCCACCCTGACTGGTGTCTTAGTAGGTCATGTCCCTACCCCTCAACAGTCCACTGGCTCTGTGCCCAACTCAGCACTAGGACTTCCCTAAGAATTGCAGTCCTTGTGGCCTAGACAAAAGAGTCCCTCTGGCTAGAATTGGTCCAAATGCTCGATTTGTGGGTGAACATCAGCCAAGTATAGCAAGGTTCTGCTTTTCATTGTGACAGGGAAGCATCCTACCCTCCTCAATGTCTCTTTAAGTGACGTAAATTTAAAACCAGGTACTGTAATTACTTACCTGGATTTTGGTTTTTGGGATAGTACTTTTTGTGTGTAGTTAGTTGTTAAAATGTGGTGTCCCTGTGGTGGGAGGTGGCAGGGGGACAAAGAGTAGTATAGGCTTCTATTCAGCCATCTTGCTCCACACCCCCTTTGTAAGATTTTAACACATGTATTGAGACTTGTGTTATGGCCTAGTATGTGTTTTTTTTTTTTTTTCCTAGAGAATGTCCCATGTCCACTTACGAAAATTGTGTGTTGGATGGAGTGTGTCACAGGTATCCCTTAGGTCTAAGTGGTCCATAGTTCTGTTCAGGAGTTCTCTTTCCTTGTGGATGTGTGCAGATATAAATAGAGCACTGACAGTATATGCCAGAGCAGGCAACATGGTGAAGTCAGAATATAGAGACAGTTTCATAATATCCTTTGTGTTTTAGAGACAGTAGTTGAAAAATTTTTATAAAACAGCCACTCAGAGTCATTATTTTCCTCACCTCTGCCTCTATTAGACTTCCATATATCAAGATATTAAGAAAAAAAAAAAAAAACACCCTGAGTGTAACAAACATCATAAAACCAGAAAATCAGCATTATATATACATATTTCTATTTGTATCTCTTACACTCAAAGCACTTTTTTCTGTATTTTTTAGGCTTAGAGGTATTTGTGACTTCATGTGACAGTGCTGTTCTGGTATCATTTTCTATAGAGAGAAGGGAAAGGTCCTTAAGATTTGTTTTGTAGAATAACTGATTTTTAAAACACTTTTTGTTTTCCATGGCATGAAAAAGGTTTACTTTCACACTGCTATTGACATATACATTTTTAGAATTGATATTACATTAAGGAAAAGATCTATCATGTTTTTTCAGATATAAGCAGGAAGATTTCAAGACATTTCAGGCTCTCTTGTTCAGGGACCAATTTTAAATAGGTTGAAATGATGAGACTCCAGGACATTCTGATTGTAGGGCATGTGATGAGTTCTATTGTGGGTGCCGCACATCAGGTCATGATGCCAGCAGAGTCTACATAGGTAGCTGTGTTCCTGGAAGTTTTTCCTATTATCTCGAAGCAACTAGTAATCATCTAACCATAAACAAAAGTGGCTGCAAAGTATATGAAAAGATTGCATACATTCCAAAATAAAAAATCCGGAACTCAATAATCTCATAGTAGATTCCAAAAATTCCTGTGGCTATTACCAATTTACTCAACATGAGGATGTGTGTGACAGAGATGAAATTAGTGTGGAAAGAGACATTGGTATAAACTGATGACTTCGGCAGATTAGGAAATGACCGTGTAAATTCATCATTTGGGCTTTCCCCCGGGGGCTTTGGTAGGTAAACATGTAGGTGAGGGGCTTCAGAGCTTAAGCTCCATGAGCTACATGTAAATCTCCTCCTACATTATCTTGAATAATGTAATCCATAAATTTTGATCTAGAATGTCTCAAATTTATTTTCTAAATAAACGTACAACGTATCACCTGCTGGCCCAGATCCCAGCTGTTTATAAATCCTTTGCTTCTCTATTCTGGCACTTCTCTTAAATTTGGATATGTGCACTGGACCTGGAGGTAGGAAAACACAATTGCTGTCCCTAAACTAGTTAACTGTGTGAAATTTGACAAGTTACCAACAGTTTCTAAGTTGGTGATCTGGTTTGGCTGTGTCCCCACCCAAATCTCATCTTGAATTGTAGCTCCCATAATTCCCATATGTTGTGGGAGGAACCTGCTGAGAGATAATTGAATCATGGGGGGAAGTTTCCCCCATACTGTTCTCACTATAGTGAATACGTCTCATGAGATCTGAATTTTTTTTTTTTTTTTTTTTTGAGACGGAGTCTCACTCTGTCGTCCAGGCTGGAGTGCAGTGGTGTGATCTCTGCTCACTGCAAGCTCTGCCTCTTGGGTTTATGCCATTCTCCTGCCTCAGCCTCCCGAGTAGCTGGGACTACAGGCACCTGGCACCATGCCTGGCTAATTTTTTTGTATTTTTAGTAGAGATGGGGTTTCACTGTGTTAGCCAGGATGGTCTCAGAGATCTGATGGTTTTATAAGAGGAAACCACTTTCCCTTCGCTCTCATTCTCTTGTCTGCCACCATATAAGACATGGCTTTTGTCTTCCACCATGATTGTGAGGCCTCTCTAGCCACATGGAATTGTGAGTCAATTAAACTTCCTTTTCTTTATAAATTGCTCAGTCTCAGATATGTCTTTATCAGCAGTGTGAAAACAGACTAATACAGTAAATTGGTACTGGGTAGTGAGGCACTGCTGTAAAGAAACCCAAAAATGTGAAAGCAACTTTGGAACTGGGTAACAGGCAGAGATTGGAACAATTTGGAGGTCTCAGAAGAAGACAGAAAAATGTGGGAAAGCTTGGAACTTCCTAGAAACTTGTTGAATGGTTTTAGCCCAAATGTTGATAATGATATGGACAATGAAATCCTGGCTGAGGTGGTCTTGATAGAGATGAGAAACTTGTTGGGAACTGGAGTAAAGGTGACTCTTGCTATGTTTTAGCAAAGAGACTGATGGCATTTTGCCCCTGCCCTAGAGATTTGTGAAACTTTGAACTTGAAGGAGATAATTTAGGGTATTTGGCAGAATAAATTACTGAGGAGCAAAGCATTCAAGATGTGACATGGGTGCTGTTAAAAGCCTTTAGTTTTAAAAGGGAAACAGAGCATGAAAGTTCAGAAAATTCATAGCCTGATGCTGTGATAGAAAAGAAAAACCCATCTTCTGAAGAGAAATTCAAGCTGGCTGCAGAAATTTGCATAAGTAACAAGGAGCCAAATGTTAATTGCCAAGATAATGGGGAAAATGTCTTTAGGGCGTGTCAGAGACCTTTGAGGCAGCCCCTCCCATTACAGGCCCAGAGGCCTAGGAGGAAAAAGTGGTTTTGTGGGCTGGGCCCAGGGCCTCCCTGCTCTGTGCAGCCTAAAGACTTGGTACCCTGTGTCCCAGCTGCTGTAGCCATGGGTAAAAGATGGCCAAGGTACAGCTTGGGCCATGACTTCAGAAGGTACAAGCCCCAGGCCTTGGCAGCTCCCACATGGTGTTGGGTCTGTCAGTACACAGACGTCAAGAATTGAGGTTTGAGAGCCTCTGCCTAGATTTCAGAGGATGTATGGAAATGCCTGGATGTCTAGGCAGAGGTTTGCTGCAGGCAGGGGGGCAGGGGGCCTCATAGAGAACCTCTGCTAGGCCAGTGTGGAAGGGAAATGTTGGGTTGGAGCTCTCACACAGAGTCCCTACAGGGGCACTACCTAGTGGAGCTGGAAGAAGAGGGCCACTTTCCTCCAGACCCCAGAATAGTATATCCACCAACAGCTTGTACTGTGTGCTTGGAAAAGCTTTAAGATTTAACTGCCTCACTGGACTGGCATGGGGCCTTTATCTCCTTTGTTTTGTCCAATTTCTCCTATTTGGAATGAGTGTATGTATCTAATGCCTGTAGCCCCATTGTATCTAGGAAGTATCTAACTTGCTTTTATTTTATAGGTTCATAGACAGAAGGGACTTGCCTTGTCTCAAATGAGATTTTGGAATGTGGACTTTTGAGTTAAATGCTGAAATGAGTTAAGACTTTGGGGGACTGTTGGGAAGGCATGATAGGTTTTGAAATGTGAGGACATGAGATTTGGGAGGGGACAGGAATGGAATGATATGGTTTGACTATGTCCCCACCCAAATCTCATCTTGAATTGTGGCTCCCATAATTCCCCCATGTTGTGGGAGAGACCTGGTGGAAGATAATTGAATGATGGGGGTAGTTTCCCCCATACTGTTCTTGTGGTAGTGTATAAGTCTTACAAGACCTGATGGTTTTATAAGGGGAAACCCCTTTTGCTTAGCTCTCATTCTCTCCTGTCTGCCACCATGTAAGATGTGCCTTTTGTCTTCTGCCATGATTGTGAGGCCTCCCCAGTCACATGGAACTATAAATCCATTAAATCTCTTTTTCTTTATAAATTACCCAGTCTCAAGCATGTCTTTATCAGCAGCATGAAAATGGATTAATACAGTTGGGAACTTTTTCTTACGAATTTATTTATTTTCAAATTCTAACATAGCTGTCACACAGTAGGCACTCAGGACATTAAATAATTATGTAATGAGCACTTTCTAATATTCTTGGTGATGGGGAATTCAGCACAAAGTAAGACAGTGTCCTTGTCCTCATGAAGCTTACCTGACATCATGGGAGGGAGACAGAAGTTTAACATGTGATTTAACAAATATTAAAATAATTAGTAAATGTTAGATAATTACAGCTGTAAGTATTACAAAAGAAAACAGAAAAGTGGTGAAGAGTGAAGGATGGAGGCAGATAAAAAAATCTGTCTTACTGAGACAAACTCAAGTCTACAACTTTTGGGGTCACTTCTAAAATAGAATGTTCAGCCTAAATGAACTCAGAGGTCCTTCCTTGCTATATTATTTCCTGATTCTGTGAAGTAGTGGGAGAAATAGAATTTGTGCTTCTGGAATATTCTTAGTCATTTTCTTTTAACTAGGATAACTTACCTTATTTTGATGTGAAAAAGAATAAGTGTATATATTTAAGGGGTACAATGAGATGTTTTAATATATATACACATTTGTGGAATAATTATATCAGCTACTTATCCATCACTTCATGCTTATCTTTTTTTGTCATGAAAACATTTAAAATCTACCTTTTTAGCAATTCTGAAATATACAATACATTAATATTAACTGTAGTCACTGTGCTGTGTAACAGATCTCAGAAACTTATTCGTCTTGTCTAACTAAACTTTGTACCCTTTGATCAACATCTTCCTATTCCCTGCCTCCCCTTCTTCCCGCCTCTGATAACCACCATTCTGCTTTCCACTTCTTTAAGTTTGACTTTTAGATTCCCCACATATAAGTGAGACCGTAAGGTATTTGTCTTTCTCTGCCAGGCTTATATCTCAGTAATTTTTAATCATTACCTTCAGCCAAAAGGCTGGTACCTGGGCCTTGGAAGTATTATTAATTTTCATAGTGAAAAGGAAGGAAAGGTAGCAAATACATATCCATGACTTAATTCTGATCATCTTCTGTCCTATATCTGCCCACTTCTCTTTAAAAAGCACATAGCAGGAAAAGTAAAGAGGAACAGGGGAAACAGGACAAAATGTACTATTTCTGTTAACACTCCCAATAATGGTAGCTTCCCCAAAGGTAAGAGGAAAAAACAAAAGAGTCAGGATTTAGACTAAAATCAGCGTGTAGAACATACCGAGAATGCTTGAAATCAATTTTTAAAAATCTTACAGAAAAGTAGATAAAGAATATAATAAGGAAAAGAAATCCAGGGCTGGGCGCGGTGGCTCATGCCTGTAATCTTAGCACTTTGGGAGGTCAAGGCAGGAACATCACCTGAGGTCAGGAGTTTGAGACCAGCTTGACCAATATGGAGACACAATTTCCCTGTGTCTACTGAAAATACAAAATTTGCTGGATGTGGTGGCACACGCCTGTAATCCCAGCTACTCAGGAGGCTGAGGCAGGAGAATCACTTGACCCGGGAGGCAGTGGTGGTGGTGAGCCGAAATGGCACCATTGCACTCCAGCCTGGGCAACAAGAGCGAAACTCCATCTCAAAAAACAAACAAACAAAACAACAACAAAAAAGAAATCCAAATCACTTAATTCTAAAATGCCAAACATCGTTAAAAATCAGAGAAGTGATCATAACAGATACAATGAGCTACCAGATCATAAGTGTGAAGGTGAAAACCTGAGAAGAAACCTGACAATCATACACGTGAGTGAAGAAGAAATCAAACACCGCTGGGAGCAGGAATATTTACACAACTGCTTTAAATAATTCTCTAGTAGTTGGAACCTGTAGTTGTGCATAATTTATGGTGACACCTTCTTTTCTAGGACTATAACCCAGAGAAATTCTCACATACTGTACACATGGAAACATGGATACAGAATTTTTAATATGACAGAAATCTGAAGTGACTCAAATCTCCAGCAACAAGAGAATGGGAATGCTAAATTTGTGTATTTTGTATTTATACATAACTGGGCTTCGTCTATATCTGACATGCAGTATTTCCTTACAAAACAGGAAAAAATTATAAAAAATGTTGATTTAATAAAGCTTGGATTGTAAGCACTTCGGTGTTTATTTTGTCTATATTATCTGTATGCTTGGAATACTTCATAATGGAAAATAGAATGCTGTAAGAAAAGAGTACGTTTATCCTCATCGATTTGGTACTCACTGCTGCTGTGAGAGCCTTCCAGAAGCCCTTCTGTGTTACATTTGTACAAAGTATGGTGTGAAGTACTAACTCAGGGCAGGAGTTTTCTATAGTAGACAGTAGAGCCATATACTTACCTCTACTTGAAATATATTATTGTTGTGGAGTTTTAGTTGTAAAGCAATTAAAAGTTTTTGTTTTCTGAACACTCAAATTCTTCCGGGGCCACAAAACAGCTAACTCAATTGAAGGTAAAACATCTGCAGCCTTAAGATCAGATCCAAGGGCAAAGGAGGGGTTGGAGGCCACTCATGTAAGAAATCTAGTGATAAAGTCAAGGGATTTTAGCCTGAATCAGCAACAATAACGGTGTTGTTTTGAAAATAGAGAAGACTTGATCTTATTTTTAGGCAAAAATAACATCAATTCCAAGAAAAGCTTCATCTGTCAGAAGTATGTTTATTAATGCATTAAAAAATGCTTGGAAAATATTCTTCCCAATAAAAATTTAAATTAAAATATTTACAGAAAAGTAAGTGAGAACATGTTTTATTTTTGAAGGAGACAGAAACTTCCATAAGAGAAACAATTTGTTCACTCTACTTAATTTGCATGCTAATAAATATTGAATTACATAAGTAAATTCCAGTAAAAATAATGTAAATCCAAACCTAACATTGTCATTGAAATCAATTTGAGTCAAATATCTGCTTGGACAGCTGGCATATAATGGAATACACATTTACTTCAAAGTCTCCAAGCACACTGGTTTTTATTTAGTTAACTCCTCGATGAGTGATTCCGAAATAAAGGTCCCTTGTGTGGGCCAGCGAGGAAATGGTATGGCACCATGGGGACTGCTGAGGGCACTCTGGGCAGCAATAAAGGCAATTGCAGATGACAGGATGCAGATAGAAAACCCAATCCATATTTTTATGGAAAATAAGTCCCTCAGAAAACAATACTGTTTTTGCTTTTGTTATTTTAGCATCTTGTAGAAGATGTGTATGTATAACTGTGGTCAATAATAACCACCTTAATTTCAGTAATGATGGCCACATAATAAGGTACACATGGCTAGAAAAGGAAAACATTTGGTATGACAACGAGGCTTTTCTCTAAACAATGACAAATCACTGATGTGGTTTTTAAAAATCTTAATTGGGAAATTATTTGCCTAAATAGAACCATTACTTTAGCATAATGTATGCAACCATAGAAGAAATAAAAGCCCAAAAGGAAAATGGTCTCCTAAACTCAGGGTATCAGGGAGGAAGCAGTCATTTATTTTACACCCAGCATGTGTGAGGAAATGAGCCAGTTGCTTTATAGGCAGCATCACATTTACTCTTTATGGCAACTATATAAGATGTGTGCTATTTTCCCTATTTAAAAGTTGAAGAAAACTGGAATGATATCTAATATACTGCTTAACATCATGTAGTTTGCAAGTGATGGAGCTGTGGAACTGAGAGAGGAAGTTAGGACTAAACCTGAAGCCCATTGTGTTAGTCAAGGTTCTCTAGAGGGACAGAACTAATAGGATACATATATATATTAATTGTGTATATGGATCATATATATGTATGATATATATGTAGGATACACACACACACATATATATATATGAAACCCTATATATGTAGGGTTAACTTACACTATCACAAGGTCCCACAACAGGCCATTTGCAAGCTGAGGAGCAAGGAGAGCCAGTTCGAGTCCCAAAACTGAAGAACTTGGAGTTTGATGTTTGAGGGCAGGAAGCATGTAGCACGGGAGAAAGATGTAGGCTGGGAGGCTAGGCCAGTCTGATCTTTTCACAATTTTCCTGCTTGCTTTAAATTCTAGCCATGCTGGCAGCTGATTAGATGGTGCCCACCTAGATTAAGGGTGGGTCTGCCTTTCCCAGCCCACTGACTCCAGTGTTAATCCCTTTGGCAACACCCTCACAGACACACCCAGGATTAATACTTTGCATCCTTCAGTCCAATGAGTTGACACTTAGTCCCTGTTCTCACACCTATGGTCCCTGTTCTCTTCTCTATCTTACTGCTTTTGGTTTTTATTTTGTATAATGTTCAGAATGTATGTACCTTTAAAAAAAACTTTGGCCAAAACTTTAAATTACAGATATGTGGTATTCTCATTGTGATTATGTTTTAAAAGGCAATTTTTTATTTTTTATAAAAACCACTCAGCATACTCTTAGCCAACAATGGCATTAACTACCTTTGTCATCTTACATGTTTGTAAATAATGATTCATGTGTATTTCCTGGATAATGCTTGATAAGCATTGTTTTAAGCTCCTTACGTGTATTCTGTGTGTTATTTGCAATAACCTTTCAGGTAAATGCTCTTATTTTCTCATTCTACAGATAAGGAAACTGAGGCTCAGAGTTGGTAGGTAACATGTTCAAGATCTTGAAACTAGCAGGTGGCAGAGCTGAGGTTCATCTGTCTCCATGTGCTCAGAGTATGTATAGCTAATCACTTGTTTAAATTGCATTGATTTTCACAGTTTTTGTAACTAACAAAGTGGAATATATTTTTGTGTTTAAAGAAACCTGTTGACCATTTATCATTCCCCCTTAGGAACCTGCTTGTTGATATCTGCATCTATTTTTTTTTCTGTGTAAAAAATGGCCCCAAATCTCAGCAGCTTAAAACCACAGGCTTTTCTTATTGATCATGAATCTGTGGGTTGGCTGAGGTTGAGTGCGTCTAGGCTGGACCTTGTTGGGTGCTTTGTTTTGGACCATGGCCATGGAACACTCCTGCCTCCCTCTGCAGGATGGTGGGTTAGTTGGCTCTGGGTCCATTAAATCCGTCTCATGTGTCTCATCCTCCTTGGCCTGGGGAACTGGATAGGTGTGAAATAAGAAGTATTTTTTATATTGGTCTCTGCCCCCAGATCCTGGCACAGAGCTTCTAAAACCCTTGTAATTTCCTACGCTATAGAGATGGAAGGAGAATCTTTTCTTGTAATATTTGGTCTTTGATCCCAATTCCTGACACAGAACCACTAAATCCTTTGGTATTTCCTGGGTGATGCGAGTGTCTTATGTTCTAATGAGGTGACTCTTGGTGGGCTCCTGGATGGGAGCTGGTTGCCAGAAAGACCAAGCCAAGATTGGAGGCTTAGAACTTTCAGCCCCAACCCCCATTCTCTAGAGAGAGGAGAGGACTGGCAACTGAGTTAATAATCATACCTATGTGACGAAACTCCCTACAAATCTCAAAGGTACAAGGTTCAGAGCACATCCATATGCTGGGAGGGTGATGTGTCCCCATTCCATGGAGACAGAAGCTCCTGCACTCAGGAGCCTCCCAGACCTCACCCTAACATATCTCTTTATCTGAATGTGTATCCATGTCTTAGAACGTTGATGTTACTGTAAAGGAATACCTGAGCTGGATAATGTATAAAGAGAAGAGGTTTATTTGGCTTACAGTTCTGCAGGCGGTACAAAAAACATAGCCCCAATATTTGCTTCTGATGAGGGCCTCAAGAAGCTTCCACTCATGGTGAAAGGCAAAGCAGAGCTAGCGTGTGCAGAGGTCACATGGCAGAGGAGAGAGAAAGCAAAAGAGAGGAGAGGGTGGTGCCAAAGTCTTATTAACAACCAGCTTTTGGGGAAACTTATAGACCAAGAACTCACTCACTGCCTCCCTACCCCACCAAGGGAGGGCATTAATCTATTCATGAGGGATCTGGTCCCCCACCGTGATTCACACACCCTATTGGGCACCATTTCTAACATTAGGATTTTTTTTTTTCTTTAAATTTGTTTTTATAGAGAGCACCTTGCTTTGTTTCTCAGGCTGGAGTGCAGTGGTGGGATCATAGCTCACTATAACCTCAAACTGCTGGGCTCAAGCAATCCTCCCACTTCAGCCTCCCGAGTAGCTAGGACTACAGAAGCACACCCCATGCCCAGCTAATTTATTTATTTATTAATTATTATTATTATTCTTTTTAGAGACAGAGTCTCACACTGTTACCCAGGCTGGAGTGCACTGGTGTGAACACAACTCATTGCAGCCTTGACCTCCTGGGCTCAGGTGATCTTCCTGCCTCAGCCCCCCAATTAGCTGGAACTACAAGTGCATGCTACCATACCTGGCTGTTTTATAGTTTTTTGTAGAAATGGGGTTTTGTCATGCTTCCCAGGCTAGTCTCGAACTCCTGGCCTCAAGTGATCCATCCGCCTTTGCCTCCCAAAGCACTGGGATTCGAGGGATGAGCCACTGTGCCTGGCCAGGAATCAGATTTTAACATGAGATATGGATGTGTCAAATATTCGAACCACAGCAAATTGTATCCTTTATCATGTCCTTTACTAAGATAAAAAACTGGTAAAAACAAGTGAGTTCTGTGAGCTGCTCTAACAAATTAACTGAACCCAAGAATGGGGTCATGGAAACCTCTCATTTGTTATACGAGTGAAGCAGAGTTCTGGGTAAGCTGGGAACCGCCTTCTTGCGATTTGTAGTTGAAATTGTGGCAGAGGGACAGTCATATGAGATTGACCTTTTAACCTGTGGGGTGTCCGCACAAACTCAGATTAGTGTTGGAATGGAATCGAACTGGGACACCCAGTTGGTATCTCAAGATTATGGAAAAAAATCCCCACACATATGGCCACAGAAGTATTCTGCAGTGAATGTTGAACATATTGGAGGGGAAACTGTTTTTTCTCTCTATACACCTAAGGCATGGCCTACTCATGGTGGTGACAGAAGCAAAATAGAACAAAAGAAACCAAACAAGGCCACTGCGATCTATGCCCCAACAACACATTGACACTTCTGCCTTTTTTAATTGGCCAAAGCAAGCCACAGAAACAGTCTATAGTGTTCCCCACCTGAGTCCCAGTGCTCATGTGGGAGACTGCTCCTGTTCTGTCTTCAGTCCTGCATGACCAGACCATTTTCTACCTTCTATTCCTTTATTCCTTTTTATTTCAGTTCAGTTCAATTCTGATCAACATAATTGCATTGAGCCCCTACTATGCACCCCAGCCCACTCCTCAGGGAGCACTGGGAATACAACACACGAAAACAAACTCAGAAACTTCCCTCTAATATGCCTCGACAGGTCCTGGTAATATAATGCAGCGGCTGTTGTAATCAGAGAGCATGTGGGGTGCAATGGGAACATCCAGATGGGCGCTCAGCACGGGTTGGGCACAGAGCAGCCTCCGGGAAGTGACTTTGTAGAGACTTGAAGGAGTTTGAGTTAGCAAGATGAAAATAAAAAGTGCAAAGATTTTCTAGGCACAAGAAACTGTGAGTAAAGAAAATGGCCGTGGAACAATGTGCAGCATGGCAGGAATGAAAGATAATTCATGATCACTAAAACATGAATCAGAAAATAAATTGGTTACATTGTTCTGTTTCCTTTGTCTTGATGGCCATGGAGGAAAAAAACAAAAACCCCACAAAACCACCCAACCTGAAATGGTTCCGTGGGTAACAGGGAGAATAATATACTATATGATAATAAAAATAATAAAACAACCTTACCCCTTCTCCTCTCTCTAAAGAGTATCCTGACTTTCCCCACTTGAACTTCTCCCTTTCTCCTGGTTCTACCCTCATTATGGTAGAAGGCAGTAACCAAGATGGTGAAAACTGTTAGAGAGTGAAACCAAGATCCAGGAAGCTTGGACAAAAAGCAAACGGGAAAGTAGCCGGTGTAGATGAGGGCTTTGGAGAGTTTCAGAGGTGGGATGTGGCTGTGAGATAGAGTTCTGGGGAATAACCGCCCTCCATGTGGCAAGAGCAGCAATGGGGCTGGGATTTTCAATGAGGTTTTATGGTATATTATTCATGTCTCCCCTGTCCAACCACTCATTAGAATGTTTTTGTAAGATTACAAAAAAAAAAAAAAAAAAATTAGGGTTTTCTTTTAGACGGCATTTCCTGATAATACAACTCTTTCTTATATTTCCACATATATATTTCTGTGTATATTTAAAATGATTAGGAGTGGTTGTATGGAAATCTAGTTTCCACATTTTCCCCAAGTAATATTGGTATTCTTTACTACTATGAGGACGTCCATTCAAAAGTCAAGTTCTTTTCCAGAACTAGGTTAAAAAAATATTTCCAATAATTTTAGCAAATATGTCTGATTTATCTTCAAAGTTGACTAAAAGAAACGTATCGAAGTCATCAAAATGCTTTGTACATCAGAACCTAAAAGAGAAGGAAAGACATTCCCCTCCCTATAGATATAAATACCAATCCACATATTTGAGCTCAATTCTGCTTCAATGAACTGAAAATTGCATATACTATGTTGAATTGCATTCAAAGCGTTGAATCATTTTCTCTACATCAATACATCTTCAAAGAAACTGACATGGGAAAAAATCAGACTTGTGAAAGTCATTGAATTTCAATCAGCAATTCATTACACAAATTTCAAATGTGGGAGCAATTATGTCTAAGTTTTCTTGGAATTGAGTTTTATCAGAGAAGTACAAATGATTCTATATAGGCTTCAACTATCTCATGGCCTTTAAGGAAACTTAATTCCCGTCTGAAGTATTCACATTTAGTTCTGACTGCTGCTCTTCCTGTGGACTTTCTGAAGGAAAAGAACTAGTCCTCCCACTTCACAGACACAAACCCTTTCACTGCTTGTCTGTTTTTCTTCTTAATATTTTAAAGGGAATATGTGATTTAACAGTTACATATATTTCAAAGTTAATTTCAATAACATTGCTGTGAAATCTAATAACTACCTTTTTTCTATTTGCTCTTCATATTTTTTTTTTTTTTTTGAGATGGAGTCTGGCTCTGTCGCCCAGGCTGGAGTGCAGTGGCCGGATCTCAGCTCACTGCAAGCTCCGCCTCCCGGGTTCACGCTATTCTCCTGCCTCAGCCTCCAGCGTAGCTGGGACTACAGGCGCCCGCCACCTCGCCCGGCTAGTTTTTTTGTATTTTTTAGTAGAGACGGGGTTTCACCGTGTTAGCCATGATGGTCTCGATCTCCTGACCTCGTGACCTCGTGATCCACCCGTCTCGGCCTCCCAAAGTGCTGCAATTACAGGCTTGAGCCACCGCGCCCGGGCCCTGCTCTTCATATTTTTATACATTCTGAGAGGAATTGCTGAAAAGGATGGGGAATCTGAGCTGTGTATGCATAGCATTGATTTCAGTGAGAAAACTACACATTTTTGACCATACAAAAAAAAATCTTTCCTTGAATTTTGGTGATAGTTGCCTAGTTTTTAAATTACCCCAGCAGAAAAATTATGTCAATGATGAACCTAAACAAAAGGGTGAGTGGCATGTACTTAAATGTCACGTGGGAGTGAAGACTACCCAAGGATTGTCTAGATACTAGATAGTTCAACCAGGTCTTTTTTTTTTTTTTTTTTCTTTTTTTTTCTTTTTGAGGCAGAGTCTCACTGTCTTCCAGGCCGGAGTGCCGTGGTGAACTGGGCTCACTGCAAGCTCCGCCTCTCAGGTTCACGCCATTCTCCTACCTCAGCCTCCCGAGTAGCTGAGACTACAGGCGCCCGCCACCACGCCCGGCTAATGTTTTGTATTTTTTAGTAGAGACGGGGTTTTACCCTGTTAGCCAGGATGGTCTCGATCTCCTGATCTCGTGATCCGCCCGCCTCAGCCTCCCAAAGGGCTGAGATTACAGAGGTTAGCCACTGTGCCCGGCCCAGCCAGGTCTTTCTTTACTCATGACAATAAGCGCAGACTTAGTGCACCTGCGTATAAACTGAAACCACAAGTGGAGATACAAATAATTTCTCCCTGATAGAACAGATCAGGCCAAACATTTATGGCTTTGTGGGGCATGCACTAATTTTGTATCTAACTCAGGAATCTCACCACTCCATAAATACTCAAGCTTCTAAAACACACTTTGAACCAGTCATAACATCTTACTGCTCTCCGTCAATTATGAGTTAAATAAAATTTTTTACATGTGATCATTTTGTATCTGTGTGAGAGACATGACTTTTTTTCCTGAAAATTATACTTAAACTTTCCAACTTCCTAAGGCAGTCAGAATCCTTGAAAAGATAAGACAAAGATAATGATCCAAATAAAATTTTCTGCAAAAAGGAAGATTTAAAATTGAATGGAAATTTTAGATCAGTCAATGAACAGGTAGAATATTAATATGTAAGCGAGAGAATTTGGTCTGATCTGAGCATTGTTAGTAATAAAATTTTTTAAGTTTTAAGAAGTAGTTTAATTATTCCAGAATTCCTAATTTCTTTTAAAAGGAAGCTATCTCATACATGGAGTTCTGCATTTCAAGGAATGAAATTGCCTTGCTCACAATAGAGGCATATATATGTAAATATAAAGCCTAGTAGTGGAAGCAGAACTTGATGGGCAATAAGTAAAATTCTAAAAATAAAGGAACAAAAGTGTGTTTTTCAAAGTGAGTACTAATTTGTTGGATGCCGTCTTTAAATGCTTAAGATACACAAACAAACTCAAAGGAAAAACAAAGAAAAATAAATTGTGATGGTTATCTTCCATTTTTAAAGATTTTTATTTACCTTTCAGATAACATGAAAACATTTCCCAGATAATAGTTTATCTTTTTAACAGAAGTTTGATATTTCAGCAATAAGTCTGTGGAAGAAGCTTTTCCATCTGACTGAAAATTAATTTTATTTCCTACGTATTTTTGGCAATAAGAGGACACCTCATGATTTGTGGACATTATGTTATGTGTTTTGTGACATTTGATAGGAACATGACACTAGGCTTGGTGAACATTTAAGGGCGTTTCCATCCGGATGCATAACCCATGGGCTGAATTCCTGATGCACAG
Organism: Rhinopithecus roxellana; assembly: GCF_007565055.1. Taxonomy (NCBI): domain Eukaryota; kingdom Metazoa; phylum Chordata; class Mammalia; order Primates; family Cercopithecidae; genus Rhinopithecus; species Rhinopithecus roxellana. The sequence goes on from NC_044569.1 coordinate 23,825,763, forward strand.
GGCTAGTGTGTGAGACAACTCAGCAATGTGTAATTAGTGTGTTTCAATAAAGAACGTGTCTCCTTGTGAAGCATGGGGCATTTAAAGCACCCATGATTTAAATTTTTATTTATTTCTGCCTTTATTATTTTATTACTAGTCTTTTAAAAATATAAATCACAAGTGATTTATGTATAAAACCAGTCTACTTTTAAATTTTTATTTATTTCTACTTTTATTATTTGATTACCATTACTCTTAAAAAAATAAAAGTAGTCATTTGCATATTTTTAGATTTACTAGTATTACAGAGTACTTGCATCAAGAAAGTTATGTTTCAAGAAAAATGTTCAGGCCGGGCGCGGTGGCTCACGCCTGTAATCCCAGCACTTTGGGAGGCCGAGGTGGGCGGATCACCGTCAGGAGATCGAGACCATCCTGGCTGATATGGTGAAACCCCGTCTCTATTAAAAACACAAAAAATTAGCCGGGCGTTTTGGCGGGTGCCTGTAGTCCCAGCTACTAGGGAGGCTGAGGCAGGAGAATGGCGTGAACCTGGAAGGCGGAGCTTGCAGCAGTGGGCCGAGATCACGACACTGCACTCCAGACTGGGCGACAGAGCGAGATTCCGTCTCAAAAAAAGAAAAAAAAGTTCATTCTATTCTTGAGTTTCTGAAAATACCTCTCTGTTACATTCATGCATGAGAAATCATCTGGCTGCGATAGGATTCTTTACCTCTAAATTGAATGTGTGGTGTGATGGCCTGCTGGCATTATATGTTATAAGGAAGTATTAAGCAACAATGTTTTGAAACTGCTTTGGCAGCACTATTGATCTAGATATAAGAGACTTAGAGCATGGGTAAATTTGAATACCTGTTTTTTAAAATAAGTTTTCCGGCCGGGTGTGGTGGCCCATGCCTGCAATCCCAGCACTTTGGGAGGCCTCCGAGGCAGGCGAATTACTTGAAGTCAGGAGTTCGAGACCAGCCTGGCCAACATGTTGAAACCCGGTCTCTACTAAAAATACCAAAAATTAGTTGGGCATAGTGGCGGGTGCCTGTAATCCCAGCTACTCAGGAGGCTGAGACAGGAGGATCACTTGAACCTGGGAGGTGGAGATTACCGTGAGCCGAGATGCACCACTGCACTCCAGCCTGGGCAACAAGAGTGAAACTCCCTCTCAAAAGTAAATAAATAAATAAAATAAGATACATTTTTCATTTGTTAAATGAAACAGCTGAGCTAAATGATCCCTACAGAACATTTCAATTTCCAAATTTTATATTTTATGACCATATTTTATGTAGCTCCAGAATGCACTAGAAGTCATAGGCATTAAGTAGATGTTTAGTAAATAATGAATAAATATTGAGGAGAAGTTCTTCTTTGGGAAGACCTGTGTTTTCCTCTGCCCACTTGATTGTTGGGTAGAATTATTTTCTTTTGGGGCAGAGAGAGATTACATTGTATTTCCTCTTTCTTTTAAAATTTTATTTTATTGTGGTAAGGACATTTAACATAAGATCTACTCTCCAAGAAGTTAAGTTCACGATACACTATTGTTGACAATAGGTACAACAGGTACAACAATCTACAGCAGATCTCTAGAGCTTTCTTATCTTTCTTAACTAAAACTTTGGGCCCATTAATTAATAAGCCCTCACTTCTCCCTCCCTCTAGCCCTTGGCAACTACCATTCCATACTTTGATGCTATGAATTTGACTTTATATAATTCCCATGAGTGGAATAATGCCGTGTTTGTCCTTCTGTGGCAAGCTTATTTCACTTAGCATGTCCTCAAGGTTCATCATGCTGTCATTATTTCAGAACTCTTTTTGTAAGACTAAATAGTATTTCCTTATGTGTATATACCACATTTTCTTGATCAATTTATCCGTGTATGGTTGTTTATGCATCTTGGCTATGGTAAATACTGCTGCAATAAATACTGTTGCAAGATCAGTTAAGATCTTGGTTTTAATACTTTTAGATAGTTGCATATAGGTAAGATTGCCGAATCATATGGTAGTTCTATTTTTAATATTTTTGAGAAACATCTATATTGTTTTCCATAGTTGCTGCACTATTTTATATTCCCAGCAATGGTGTCCAAGGATTCTAAGTTTTGTACATTCTTGTCAACACTTTTTTCTTTTTTTTGATAATAGCCATCATGACATGTGTGAAGTAATATCTCATTGTGTTTTCAATTTGCATTTCCATGATGACTAATGGTGTTTTTCATTTGTCTCTTGGCCATTTGTATGTCTTTAGAAAAATGTCTATACATGTCTTTAGTCCATTTTTAATTGAGTTATTAACTTTATTCTTGATATTATGGGACTTTCTTATATATTTTAAAGATTAACCCCTTATCAGATACATAGTTTTCAAATATTTCCTCCCATTTTGTAGGTTGCTTTTTCAATCTCTTGATTATTTTGTAAATAGCTAAATCAAGCTTGAGAAGCAAGGACAAACCTGAAGGAATTATACTTCCTGATTTCAAAATATAATAGAAATCTATAGTAATCAAAACATTATGATACTTGCATAGAGATGGACGTATAGACTAATGGAAGAGGATAAAAAGTACAGAAATAAACCCACCTTTATATGGTGAACTGATCTTCAACAAGGATGCCAAGAACACACAATGGAGAAAGAATAGTCTCTTCAACAAATGGTGTTAGGAAAACTGGATATATACATACAAAAGAATGAAATTTGATTCTTATCTTACACTGTACACAAAAACTAACTCAAAATAGATTGAAGACTTAAATGTAAAACCTCTACAAGAAAAACCGGAGAAGCGCTCTGTGACATTGGTCTTGGCAATAATGTCATAGATGTGACACCAGAAGTACTGACAACACAACCAAAAGAAGCAAGTAGGACTACATCAAACTAGAAAGTTCTGCATGGCAAAGGAAATAATCAACAGAATGCCTGGTGGAATTTCATCTTTTGAAATCAAAAGATCATAATCTTGTGCTTTGAAATGCAGGAACATCAAACTGTATAAGAAATGCATACTGATGTTAAAATATGGGCCAATGTATTTCAACATATGAGGAATATTTTTGGAAAATTCTTATCAATATTCAGGAGACTTTATTTTTTGGTAACATATAGATTAAATTAAAAAATAAAGTGAAATAAAACTGAAAACCACTTGTATTTTCTATTCCTCCAACTTATTATACACTAGATGAGGGCATGTCATTAGGCAGTTGAGGTAAACTCCAATTCTGCCACTTCAAAATAAGACTATTTAGCTTCTCTGAATCTTTCCTTCTTCCTCTATGATCTAGAGATAAGAAAACCTGCTTGTGATTAACATACATTCAAATGAAGATTTAAAAAGTATCAGGTATATATTAGGAATATAGGAGGTATTTAATAATTACATTTACAAATTCTGTAAGGGGATAGCACAGGTATTATCATCAACATCTAATAGATAAAAAAATGGAAATCACGAGCGGTTTTGAGATTTTCAGAAAAAATGTTATGATAATATAAAATCCTGACAATGACTGGAGCACAAGTTTCTTGACTCCAAGGCTCGAATGCTTCATTTTCCTACAAAGTATGGGAGGTTATTGTTGGGTATAGGCCGATATTTTTAACCTTTATTTGTTCAAATGTGTTCAGATGTCACAAGAGAGATTTTGACTATCAAAGTGAAAGTTCAATACTTCTATCATTATAAATTGCATTTTATTCTGGATAGTGTAAAACATACTTGTAAAAATAGAATAATCACATACTTGAACTCATAAAGAGCAAGGTCAAAGCAGAATGCCAAATATTTTGAGTCAGATATTAACAATATATCAAAAGCTGTGATAAATAGGAGAAATATTTAAAGCAACAAATAATGTACAGGACATTCTTTCATGAATATGCTTCTATATAGAAAATTAAAGTAGATGGCATAAATTTTACATGCTCAATAAAAAAGTAAACATAAATGGAAATCTTTTATAGCCTACATATTTTAAAAATAAAGAAGCAACTTAGGTTATATCTAAAAAATAAATAATACACATAAAAGAACAAAGCAAAAAATGTACAAACCTGACCCAAGGTATTTTGTCTAACAGTAAAATACTTCATTTTAGAAAATATGAAAATCTCTCTCATTTTTTAAATTCTTGGTTTCTTTGGGTTTTTATGTGTAATCTATTGCTAGTTACAAAGTTCCCTCAAACAATGATAATAACAATAATAAAAACCCTTGATGAAAATTAAAGTATACATTGAAAAATTTTATGAGTACATACCTCCAGTATATATTTTGCTGGGGAGGTAGATTTAAGTTTATATAGCCTGTACATTGTTGTCAACACAAATAACAACAAGGCTGAAGTGAGGCAACAAATCTGTCTACAGGATCACAAAGAAAACATAAACAGTAGGAGGTCTCATAGCTATTTAAGGAACATCATGGGCTTTGAAAGCGTTTCCAGGTGAATCATGGTGGTTTGTCTCCCAAATGCTCTAAAATTATTTTTTAAATGTTGGCATTTTCACAAATGTTTTAACAAAATATCCTTTAAGCATATGCTATTTTGTGAAGCAGCAATTGGATTATTTTTCTTATAAGTGTCCATAAACAGTTGGAATTTATTGCCAATGAAAGACAGAAAAAGTGCCTGAGTCAAGGATATGATGATGTTACTGACATAGATACTGACTACTACAAGAGATTAATTTATATCACTTTGAAAAAACCATGTGCTAAAGCTATGTTAAATCTGTCACCTGGGCACAGTGTGGAGAATGAAAAGAATTCTTTGCTAAGAGCCTGGGATGCAGGGTCAAATTTTCCTTGACTGTACTGCTCATATAACCTTAAGCAGGATGGTTAAGGTTCCAAAGGAACTCTTTTGGTTACCTGAAAGGCAACCCCCCAGATAATCCCTTGAGGTGCCTTTGCTGTTTTGCTCTGTGATTCTATCATTTTGCTCTCATTTTCCTAGTCTCAAGGATTAGACATTTCCTAACTTAGAAATCATGGTGCGTCTGCTGTACATCTTCCTTTGTTTCGTCTTTGGGTTGTCTTTCATGTCTGAGCAACCAAGTCCAACATATTTTATATGTGGAAGAGAGATCTCTATGCCATCTTTTTGGTTCCCAGAAAATGCCTAAGAACCCACGTGCTGGAAAAAACAAAAATCACGTGAAAAGCTATTTTGCAACACAGTAAGAATTTCTACTTCAAGTTGGGTTTATGACATGCCAGTCCATAATCTACAAGCGGGGAAGATGATGAAATAAGCCTTACAGGTGGACTCTAGCAAGAAAACTCTGAAGTTGCCATTGGAAAGCAAAAGATACATTATGAGGCAAGTACCATGATTATAAATTAGATGGAAACCACTCTTCTCCAGCCTTAGAAAGAACCACAATGTGAGAAGCTCTGATTTATAAATGATTGAGTTTATGAATAAAATACGAAATTTTTGTCCTCTCAGATAGTTATTACACAGCTATAAGCCTTGGTAAACATTTAATTTATGTAATATAAGATTCTTCTAAAAATTTGAAGATGACAAAGATAACTTTAAGTTCTTTCAATAATTAGATAATAGAATCTATGAGCTATAAAAAATTCATAAATCAAAGCATTATGATGTAGAAGTTGATAAATTTTAGAGCTTGTTCAGGTTATAATATTCATCTTATTTCAGAGTTTCCTGCACACCCTCAGTGTTGCTGCTATTGAATAAAATTTCAGAATTTTGCCTAATAAAAATGTTCTTAGCAAGTTTTTTGTTCTGCTATTGGGCTCAAATTCTGTATGACCCAGTATGATTACTTTCTTGTATTTTTATTTAGGTGATTGCAAAATAGCTAGTTGATATGTTCTGTGGACCAAACCTTTATGAATCTGAAGACCATAATGAAAATTAATGAAAATAGTGTTCCTTCATGTGTTCCTTACACCTGAATGCAAGAAAATGCACATATTTTCCCATTATCCAAGCAGTTTTTTTTTTTTTTTTTTTTTTTTGGAGACAGAGTCTTGCTCTGTTGCCCAGACTGGAGTGCAGTGGCACTATCTCAGTTCACTGCAGCCTCTGCCTCCCAGGTTGAAGCAATTCTCCTGCCACAGCCTCCCAAGTAGCTGGGATTACAGGCACATGCCACCACGCCCAGCTAATTTTTATATTTTTGGTAGAGACAAATTTTCATCATGGTGGCCAGGCTGGTCTGGAACTCCTGACCTCAGGTGTTCTGCATGCTTTGGCCTCCCAAAGTACTGGGATTACAGGTGTAAGCCACCATGCCCAACCCCAAGTAGTTCTTGAAGAGAGAAATCATGCAGAACAAAAAAAAAAAATGATGACTTTTGAGAGTCAAATGAATGGTTACTGGTCATCAGCGCTTGTAAAAGGAGCAAAGGGTGAGAGAAAAATAATAGATTTGCCATTTGACTCAGATAAGAATGCAGCTATTGCATATCGGAGAGAAATATTACAAAATCAAATCCAAATGTTTGGTAAATATAGAAGGGCTATAATGGCATGGAAGTGTGTTGCTAAGTGAAATTAACTGAGTGTTCAGCACACAGTACTAAGAATTGGGTTGTGATGTCATACTGCTTTCACTCAAATCCTCACTCCATGATTTACTAATTATAGAATCTTTGGGAAAATACTGTAGTCATCCTTTCATCTGAGGTTTAGCTTTCCATGGTTTCAGTTACCTGCAATCAACAGGATCCTAAAATATTAACTAGAAAATTCTATAACAAAACACTTTCTAAGTTTTAAATTACATTCCATTCTGAGTATTATGATAAAATCTCATGCTATCTTGCTCTGTCTTACCTAGGATGCAAATCATTCCTTTGTCCAGTGTATCCACACTATAGGTGCGACCTTCCTGTCACTCACTTGGTAGCCCTCTGGGCTATCAGATTGACTTGTATAGTATTACAGTACTTGTGTTAAAGTAACTCTTATTTTACTTAATAATGGTTTCAAAGAGCAAGAGTGGTGATGCTGGCAAATTGGATATGCCAAGGAGAAACAGCAAAGTGTTCCTTTTAAGTAAAAGGGTGAATTCTCAACTTAATAAAGAAAAAAAAATTATATGCTGATGTTGCTAAGGTCTACAATAAGAACAAATTGTCTACCAATAATATTGTGAAGAACAAAAAGAAATTTGTGCTAGTTTTGCTGTCATACCTCAAACTGCAAAACTTGTGGCCAAAGTAAGTGATAAGTAGTTAGGATGTAAAAGGGATTATATTTGTGGGTAGAAGACATGAGCAGAAAAAAATCTCAATTGATGGCAATGTGTTGAACCAGAAAGCATTGAGCCTTTATGGAAACTTTAGTAAAGGATCTCCTGAAACAAGTGACACCAAGCCATTTACTGCAAACAAGGGATGGTTACACTGATTCAGGAATACAGAAGGTCAATAGTAACCTAATGCTATGTCACAATGCCTGTCATTCACTTCACTTCCTCTCATCACATAGGCAATATATCATCTCATATCATCCTAAGAAGAAGGATGGGGATAGTATAATAAGATATTTTAAGAGAGAAAGAGATAGAGAGTAAGAGAGAAGCAGAACACATTCACATAACTTTTATTGTAGTATGGTGTTATAATTGTTCTATTATTATTTATTGTTAACCTCTTGCTGTGCCTAATTTATAAATGAAATTTATCATAGGTATGTATGTATAGGAAAAGACATATATAGGGTTTAGTCCTATCTGTTGTTTCATGCATCCACTGAGGATCTTGGTGCATATTCCCTTCAGATAAGGGGGAACTGCTGCAATATGAACTTTAAGACTCAGTTTCCTTATGTGCATAATGGAGATAATATATACCTCATAAATGAGACAATGCATAGAAATTGCTTAATACCATGCTGGGCACAAAGTAAAAGCCCAAGAGATACTAACGTAGCCAAGAACATTCTAAGTGCTTTATCTCATGTATCCTCAGCGATACAATGAGTTAGGTACTATTGTCATCCTCCCCATATTATCAGTGAGGAAACCAGGCCAGCGAGAGGTTAATAACTTGCTCAAGGTAACAGCAATAGCCCTTGGAGGGGTTTAGATTCTAATCCAGCATTCTAGGTACATATTTCTCACTACTGTGAGGCACACAGAAGCCACATACTTACATGCCTGCAAGGGGCTGTTGGTAAGACAAATAACTGAGATAACCAGTACAAGTCAAAAGAGAATGGGTGCATTCACTTTTTACATTTTTTGATATTGTGCTGATCTGGCAAAGAAATTTCTGAGGCCAAATTTAGCCTGCAGCTTATTTGCAGTCCCTGAATATCAAAGTATTTGAAAGTAAATTTCCATCCTGGCTAGGCTGGCGTTTGCATACTAATGGAATGGTTGGATTTCCTCCATTTCATGGGCCCCAAGTGTTCACGAGTGTGGAAAATGAAGGAAAGAAAATCTTAGCACTGAGTAAGTGATATGGAACATTCATTTTCCAGAGGGTACTTATTGTCTCTTCTTTAGTAATGAGTGGGCTCCTTCTTTATTTTAATATCCTTGATAAACTGTATAACATACAGGCAGGCATTTTGCAAGTCTTCAAAGGTGGAATGGAAGTGTGACTGTTTAAAAATAAATTAATGAGAACTAGAATGAGTAGATTTATTTTTGGACTGATTGACTGAGGGGTTTTCCCAGCACTTCTGAAAACATATCAAGTTCTAATAGGATTTTAGAGAAAAGTAACTGGAGACTTAGAATCACTGCACTGGATTGTAGACCTTATTCTGCTTTGAGTCATTTTGTGAGTTAAGACAAATTTCTTAACATCTTGTCTATTTCCTCAGCTATAATTAAAATGGTCTGAGGAGGATAGTCTTTAGATTTTCTTCGATTCTAAAATGTCTCTATGTCCATGCTTTTACCTTAATCTTCATCCTTTATCAAAATTCATTTTATGGTGACAAGTAGACTTTTGGGTGCCTTTGGTATAAATCAAGTTGTGAGAGTTAAAAATTTAGAAGAAATAATTTAAATGGTGACATTTTATCGAGCTTGATTAAATCTTGAAATACATCTGTCCTGAGTGTTGTATTGTACTGACTCATTTAAAATATTCTAGGTAAGTAACATGATGTATAAATATATGGAAAAATTAACCATAATCTGTATTTAAAATGTAGTCTATATTGTTGTTAATTTATAGAATTAGTAATGCTTAAAGACAGGTGTCACGACCTTTTAGGAGTTAAGCAACAGATCTACTGCCCTCGAATGAATACTGTGCAAAACCCAGCTATTTCAACAGTTCTTACTCTATTCTGTTAGTTCAGTCCTTGAGGTCAAGAACTTGTTTTGCACAGTATTAATGTAATGTATTTATGCATGTACATAAGCATGTATATATGTTTTGCCTTCATAGCCATATTAAAATACATGGTCAATGAGGTCAGGAATTTTTGTCTAATTTATTAATTTCTGATCCCTAGACCTTAGAAAAGTAGGCACACAATGTATATTTTTAAATACATGAATGAATTGGAGAACTTAACTTCACAAATATCATATCATTTAAATTAATCAAGAATAATTAAGAAATTATTGCTGTAAGATGGTGTTTGACAATGAAAGCAAGTGTTGTGCAAAATAATCACACTAAATTAGTAACAGCACTAATCGAAATTACACTGTCTTAAACTGACTTAAGCCAATTTGATGGTCAGGACCTTCAGTAAATATTAGCCTTCAGTGGATGTAGTTCACAGCAACATGCCTCACTCTCATATCATTGCTGTAAGATGGTGTTTGACAATGAATATGTTAGATGGTGATGAGTGTTACAGAGAAAAATAATGCAAAGAGAGAAGGCAGAGAGTGTTGTGGGAATGGGTAGCTGCATGTAGTTTTAAGCAGTATAGTCAGGGAAGAGCTAACTGCTACACTGACATTTGAGCAAAAGTCTGAGGAATGTGAGAGAACAAGCTTTGTGAATGAGGTGAGTTCCAAGAAGAAATAGTTGGCGTGCAGTAAAGGCACAGATGAGGAATCTCAGTAACAAGTCCTGTATAGCTGGAGCTGAGTGAGAGGGGAAGGGTCATAGGAGATTAGGAGGAAATGGGGGGCCAAACTGTGTGGAACCTTGTAGATGCTTTCGTTGATTTTGGATTTTATTTTGCATGAAAAGGGAAACTGCTAGATTATTTTGAGCAGAGGAATGAGCTCTTTCCATTCATATTTAACAAGGGCATTCTGGTGTTAGATTGTGAATAAATAGATGGAAGGGGGGCAAGGGCAGAAGCAGGGAGATTAGTCTAGGAGGCTGTAAGGTTCACCTGGGAAATCATGGGGGTTCAGACCAAGGAGCAATGGAGAGTGTGAGAAGGGTTTGGATACTATGTATATTTAGAGGGCAAAGTTGTGAGGATGGGTTGACAGATTAGATGCGGTCTGTGCAAGAGTGAAAGGAGCTAAAGATGACTCCAAAAGCTGTTGTCAGAACACACGCAAGGTTGGAATTGCTGTTATGTAAATAAGGAGGAAACTTCAGGAGAATCAGATCTTGGGGGAAGCTCAAGAGCTTCGTTTTCAACATATTAAGTTGGCAGTGCCTATTAGACATGCAACTGGACAATTCCAGTCATGTACGCTCAACTGAGTAGACAGTTGAGCGTACATGACTGGAAATCAGGGGAGAGGTTTGGGTTTAAATGATATATATTGATCATCAGCACATAGATGATATTTAAAATGTTATGAAACCAGGTAACTATGATCAGCTTAAGTGTGAATGCAAATAGGAAAAGGAAGAGACCCCTAAGCTGAGACTAGGAACACCTCAGAAATACGAGAGAAGGAGGAATAAGGATAAGAAACAAGAAAGGTAGCGTGAATATTATTTCAAGGAGGAAGGAATGATAAATTCCATAATGGTGTCACATGTCATTTCCTTCCTCTTTGATCTTTAAAAGTTAGAGTGGATCTATTAAAAATATCTTTTAGGAACTGATATCACCTGAAATATTTTGAATATTTGAAACCCAAGGCTCCTCAGTCCATAAACTAGGTCAGGGAGAAAGAATTTCTATATTTGTAAAAATGTATTGCATTTGAGGGAGCCATGAAACCTGAACACCTGAGCAACTAAAATATTGGTAAATTCAGATCCTTTTAGTTTTTTCTCCCTTTTCATGGAAGATAGATTTCTATAATATTTATGTGAGGTCAGCTGGGTAGATCTATATGCCCTCCGCCAGAGAGCTCTGGAAATTACAGTTTGCTGAGCACCTGGGATGTGGAGTTGACAATCTGACAACTATTGAGAAGTGACAAGAAGCCCTGCAATATTAAATGTTTTCCACAGGCACTACCTAAGGGCTGAACATATGTTTCTCTATTGATGAAAATGCATCTGTTTCACCCTTGGATGTAGCCATTTTTTAAATGTTCATTGGTAAGAACTATAAAGAATGTCAACATTTTCATCAAGAATTGGAATATGAACCAGGAAAACATGAGTGAGAAAATATCTCATTTTTTCTAGTATTTTATTATGAAAATGTTCAGTTGAATATTGAATATTGAAAGAATTTTCCAGTAGAAACCTGTATAGCCACCACCTAGATTTTACCAATGGATTTTTGTTTTAAGTGTTTTATTACATATTTATACATCCTTCTACACATTCATCAGTTTATCTTTTTTGTTTTTGAATGTATGTAAAAGTAATTTACCCACATCAGTTTTCTCCCAGATACTTTAGTATGTATATGACTAATTACAGGTCAATATTTGTTTATAGTTTTTCTTTTGATTTATATATGAAATGGACAAATCTGAAGTGTGTATTGACTGAGTTTTGCTACTCTACCCCCGTCAAGCTATAGAATATTGCTATCACATTACCATCATCTGAATAGTTCTCTTGTGCTCTTTTCCACATATCCTCCACTCCTATTCCAAAAGTAGCCTCTGTTCTGATATTTTTTCATCAAAAATGAGTTTAGCCTGTTTTAGAACTTTGTATAAACAGAATCCTGCACTATTTTCTCATTCATGTAAGGCTTATTTCATTCGATATGCTGTTGAAAAACATCTTATTTGAAGACAGGATACCTTTCATAAGGAAGCCAAAAGACTAATTAATTTAACTCTAAAGACCCAGTCAAATAAATGGTTCAAGAAAAGGTACACAGAAATAGGAAGATATTATTTCTTTTGTCTGTGGCTTTCAGAGTAATATTGGTGTGTGTATTGCTGTAGGTAAAATCATCTTGAAATACAAATACATATTCTATTTAAGAAGAGCAGGTGAGGAAGAAGGCTGATATATATGGACCATCTAATGAGCACCAGATATTTGACATGTGCTATTTTATTTAAACTTCATACCCCAAAAGAAATATTATCTTCATGTTACACATAAGCCATGTACTCCCAATTACACTCTGTTTCCCAGAGCTTTCTGCTACTCTGTATTAGGGAAACCAGGGCTCCCTGGCTAAGCTGTCATTCCTAGATAACCTTCCTTGCCTTCTCCTCATTGTTTTCCAGTTGCCTCATTTTCTAGAGTTTTGCTCCAGACTAGGTGGTAACAACTGGTTAATTACTTAAACTGCCATGGGTTGATGTCCTGTAAATGTTGTTATCCCATCATTTGTTTCTTATGCTAGATATATTTATAGGTTGGTGCAAAAGTAATTGGGGTTTTGCTACTAAAGGTAATGGCAAAACCACAATTACTTTTGCACCAATCTAAATAGGAAGGCTGTGGGAGACAATGTCTTTATCTGAAGGAGGAACTCAATGGTCAGAATTGCAGGCTCTTCTTTAGATAGGTGAAATACATTGAAATAGGCAGGGATTTGTACATTTCTAACAGGTATATTTACTAACCTTATCAAACTTTCTAGATTGTTGCTCATGGTTTCTAGATGTATGCTTGTTTCCATATTCATCATTAGGAATTCAGGTATTTGAGACCCAGTTCAGGACTATAAACAAGAGTTCCAGTAACTTCAGACCAACTCAAGTTGCTTAATTAAAGCCTATATAGTACCCACATGAACAATATATCTAGGACTTGATGTTTTTATTCCTTGACTTCCTTAGTTTCTGTAAATTCTTCATTCTGCCTCCCTCAACTGTGGTCATATCCTTGATCATCACAATAATTCATAACTTCCAGACCTTGATTTCAAGGATCTCACTCACTGACCACCACCTTCCTCCATTCATCTCTATCTAGCTCTGCAAGACCTTCAAGTTATTGCTCTTAAAACTTTTTTTTTTTTCTAATCATGTTTTACACCTATGGTTCATACCTTTTTCCTTGTCTACTCGGGGTACATAGTCCATACTTACAATCACTCTGTACCCTGCTACACTTGTCTGGAAGAAGCCCATATTTGGTTAAAAATAAATAAATAAATAAATAAATAAAGGCAGTCATCCACTTACTTCATGCCACTCTTTCCAGCACCCAGAAAATGATGTAGCAGTATCTACTAAGGGATCTATACATATTCAGTGAATGAAAATGGATGTATGGTTGAATGTATGTAGTATATCAGGTTTATCTTGAATCTAATTTTCTCCAGGATATCAAGAACTACTTGGGACTGGGTGCCGTGGCTCACACCTATAATGCACTTTGGGAGAATGAGGCAGGCAGATAACCTGGGGTCAGGAGTTCCAGACCAGCCTGACCAACATGGTGAAACCCCGTCTGTACTAAAAATACAAAAATTAGCTGGGTGTGGTGGTGCGTGCCTGTTGTCCCAGCTGCTCATGAAGCTGAGGCAGGAGATTCTTTTTAATCCAGGAGATGGAGGCTGCAGTGAGCTGAGACTGTACCACTGCACTCCAGCCTGGACAACAGAGAGAGACTTCGTCTCAAAAAAACAAAACAAAACAAAAAAAGAATTACTTGGGATGATATGGGTGAGACTAGTTAATACCATGAAGAGAGTACCCTTATGGTCTGTTTGTTTTTTTTTGTGTAACTTCCAACGGCTGCTCCATTCTGCAGAGGTTATCACCAACAGCTCAGAGGTGCAACACATTGGAAGCTTCTAGATACCACCCCTTGGCAGTTGGCGGTTGCTCAGCATCCCAGGGGGCTCCTTTCAGCAGTTTATCTCACTTCCGTTGGCAGTGGTTTCTTGGAATATCCTGTGCTGATACTGGTGACAGCTCCAAGAAATTCCTAGTAAAAAACGTATGGTGATCCTGGTGTCCATCCAGGATTGCTTCTTTCCTCATAAAGCTTCTGGCTACATTAAATCAGCACAGTTCAGAGTCTCGCAAAGACAGCTCCAGCTTTTTCAAAGACAGACTATTTTTAAATATTTGCCTTTCATGAAAATTATATATAGCACCCCAAAGTGCCATAGATTAAGCAATGAGTTTAGGAGCACAACATATGCCACATTCCTTATGAGTCTTCTGTCCAATTTTGGTGCAGGGTGATCTCTTGTTCTCTGAAGGACCTCTTTACAGAACATGATACATGGAGTCCATCACTGCTTTCTGGTACTGGCTAAACTTGGGCATCAAGAGAAGAGCCCACTTTTTTCCCCATGTGTTTGCTCATGGGGTTCAGGTACTTGAATTTCATCAATAGCCCTAGACAAAACGAACTCCCTAAAAAGTTAGAAATGCAATTAGAACTGAATTTGTTAGCTCTGGGTTAGTTAAAAACATGTATACAATACAATCAAAATGGTCTATGATGTGTGAGAAGTTTAAGCAGTCTTTTCTCCTTTGGACTAGATCAGTTTCCCAATTTTGCCTGATTAATCACTGGAAATGCTTGTTAAAAATCAAAACAAAATGTGGAAGCCCAGGCTCATCCCCCTAGAGGTTATAATTCATTAGCTTTGGTGGTATTTGTTTTGGGGGTTTTGGGAGTCAGCTCTAATAGCAATAGCCATAGATGATTCAAATGATCAACCGCATTTGAGACATTCTAGATAAGAAAATGGGAATGATGTCATTTTGCTTGCTCTTCGAATGTTCTCATACACTCACACTCTCAGGAGAGCAGAAAAGTCATCCTTTTTTCAGACTTCTTTTTTCTATCTGGAAGCTGAGTGGGCCAACAAAATTTTACAAGTGAGCTACCAGAGAATAAATGATTGTCAAATGGTAAAAGATTGCAGAAACTCAATTTCAACCCTAGATAAATGTGAATTCATTACTTATTCATTAAGGATATTAAGGCTTGCATAAATGACTTCAAATCCTACGAATGAAGATAAATAAAGTACAGTGATCATTGCATAGGATCAATGCTTAATAATGCACACAGTTGTTTAGGGAATATGAAGGATGTCTCTGATGTGGGAAAGTGTAAAGCCTCAATAGTGTCTCTTTTCTGCTAGTCTACATGAGGCTTTCCCCAGAAATCAAATCTCCTCTCCCTCTCCTCCACTGCAATGGAAGGTTTAATGCTGATGGTCCAGTTTTAAAAATGAGTCTCTGAGATACAGGCATGATTGGCCCAATAGATTTTTCAGAGAGAAATGAGATTTTGAATTGTTATCAAGATAGGAAAGGGCGCAAAATATTGGGAGATGTTGAGGTCAATGCAAGCCTTGGACACAATCTGTACTTGCTTTAGATGGGAGTGTTCATGAGTGGTAAAAAGAACCACCACCATGCAAAGTGGAGAATCAGGAGGGGTCTGGGCAGAATCCAAACCTCTGCTGGCTCCAAGATCTTTTCTTTTGTGTTACTTACTGCCTTCTTCTTCATAATGTGGCGGGGCATTAGAAGCACAGTCGCACTCCAGGCAGCGACTGTTTGTGTGAGTAGACTTGGTTTTGTTGTACATATACATAATGCATGAAAAAATGCATGTAACATGTGCATATTTATATACATATGTTCATAACATACATGTATGCACATATGTATATACATGTTTATAATGCTATGGTGTGAATGTTTATATCCACTCAAAATTTGTCTGTTGAAACCTAATCCCCAGTTTGATAGTATTAAGAAATGGGGCCTTTGGGAGGTGAGAAGGTCATGAGGGCTAACAAAAGAGGCCTGAGGCTCTTTTAAAAATAAGCCTGAGGGAGCATGTTTGCCACTCTCACTATGTGAGGATACAGTAAGAAGGCTTTATCTATGAACCAGGAAACATGTCCTCGCCAGCCACCAAATCTGGCAGCAGTTTGATCTTGAGTTTCCAGCTCTCCAAAAATATAAGAAATACATTTCTTTTGTTTATAAGCTACTCCATTTATAGTATTTTTTCAGCAGATTGAATGGATTAAGACATTGTTTAACATTGTCACAGGGTCAATGAAAGAAACTTTGAACAAGATTAAAGCTTCTTACTCTGCTTTTATATTTTTCAGTTTGTTTTTGTTTTTACATTAAATATATCCATTATCGGATGCTTTCAATCTCTCTCTCTCTTGTTTGTTTGTTTGGATTTTTGAGATGGAATCTTACTCTGTCACCCAGGCTGGAGTGCAGTGGTGCAATCTCGGCTCAATGCAACTTCTGCCTCCTGTGTTCAAGCAATCCTCCCACCTCAGCCTCTGAGGTAGCAGGGATTAAAAACATGTGCCACCAAACTCGGCTAATTTTTGTATTTTTAGTAGAGATGGGGTTTCACCGTGTTGACCAGGCTGGTTTCAAACTCCTGACCTCAGGTGATTTGCCTGCCTCGGCTTCCCAAGCTGCTGGTATTAACAGGCGTGAGCCACCGCCCCAGCCAATGCCTTCAATCTCTCTACATTCTTTCCTCACTGTAAGGAGTAGTACAAAATTTGAGGCTAAGTATTTTCCCCTTAGAGTAATATTTTCATTTTATTTAGAGACAATATCTTAGCTAAAAGCAACGAATATATTGCTTCATTGCAGTCCTAATGCTCAGAGGAGAGAGAGAGAGAGAGAGAGAGAGAGAGAGAAAGTTTCTGAGGTAGTACGTTGGTTTTGCTGTTGAAAGATAAGGATAAGTAGAGATTCTCCTAGAGATTCTATGTCTGACGGAAGTGTGGAAAGTTATTTAGACACAATGAACACTGCTATACATAAGGCAGCACAGAAACCTGTAACAACATGGCAAATTCTTTACTTCACACTTACATTTTGAATCTGTAAATATTTTCAGACCACAACTTAAGGGCATGTGTGATCAACAGAAAAACGTATAATCTTTGCTTTCATTAGAGAAGAAAGTTGCATAAACTTGGGCTTTTATCAGCTTTCTGCATGTTAAGTGAAATATTTATGTAAACTGATTTAGATTTTTATCTTAACTCTTATGCACATTTAGCATGTTGGTGTTTACTGATTAATAAGTTAGATACAAGTTAGTTTAAATTGGAAAAGTTGCTCACATATTTATATCACTTTAAATCCTTCACTACCTCACTATTTTTAGGCAGTGATAGATTAGAAATAGAATAAATAAAATGAAGAGTAGAGAAATAGTTTAAAAATATTATCCTACTACATTGTTATAAATTGTGTTATTATATATTAAAATTTTTTCATAGACCTAAGAGGTCTTTCCTTTCTTCGAATGTTAAAGAAAATTCAGGCATTTTGTGGGTCCTTAAAAGTATTGTGGGCCCTCAGCACTGTGATTCTAGGCCTAATGGGTCAGTTTTCCTGAAAACTCTTAACTCTTTGGGCACAGCCACTGTGATTTTTTTTTCAGGTCTCTTAAACATGGAATGGTATTTCAATAATCAGTTTTGGGGGCTTTTAATGTCTTGTATCCTCCTCAATGGGTGGCAGATTTCACTCAGCTGTGGAGACTTGCCTCAAAAAGTATCTTCTTGGTGAAGTAGAATTAATCATACCAATATATTTCCTTGGCAGTTTGTACATAACTTTCTAGAAGTGAAGGTAAACATTATCTTATCATTGTAAACACTCTTATAATATTGCTTACCATATTTCCCCCTTGTTAGTCTTATTTTTCAAAGAAGTTTACAGAAAAATTGAGCAAAAGGCACAGAGATTTTCCATATAGTCCCTTGCCTTACACAAGCACAGCCTCCCTCCACTTCACAGTTTTGAACCAGAGTGGTACGTTTGTTATGATGGATGAACCTACAGTGACATCATTATTATTCAAAGTCGACATTAGGTTCTAGTCTTAGTGTTATACATTCTGTGGGTTTGGGCAAATGTATAATGACATATATCTGCCATTATAGTATCGTAAATAGTTTCACTGCCATAGAAATCCTTTGTGCTTTGCTGTTCCCTCAACCTGTAAGCATCACTGAGCTTTTCAGTGACTTTATGGTTTTACCTTTTCAAGGATGTCATATAGTTGGAATTATACAGTATGTGGCCTTTTCCAATGGACTTCTTTCACTTAGTAATATATGTTTAATGTTCTTCTATGTCTTTTGATGTCCTGATAGCTCATTTCTTTTTAGGGCTGAATGATATTTCATTTTGTTTATTTGGGTGCTAATGTAAATGACATTTTGTTTTTAATTTCAGATTCCACTTGTTCTTTGATGATATATAGGAAAGCAATTGAATTTTGTATATTAACCTATTAGTCTTTTTTTTTTTTTTTTTTTTTTTTTTTGAGACGGAGTCTGGCTCTGTCGCCCAGGCTGGAGTGCAGTGGCTGGATCTCGGCTCACTGCAAGCTCCGCCTCCCGGGTTCACGCCATTCTCCTGCCTCAGCCTCCCAAGTAGCTGGGACTACAGGCGCCCGCCATCTCGCCCGCTAGCTTTTTTGTATTTTTTAGTAGAGACGGGGTTTCACCGTGTAGCCAGGATGGTCTCATCTCCTGACCTCGTGATCCACCCGTCTCGGCCTCCCAAAGTGCTGGGATTACAGGCTTGGGCCACCGCGCCCGGCCTTACCTATTAGTCTTATATCCAAAAACCTTATAACGTTTTTTTTCCAGGAGTCTTCTGTTGTTGATGATGATGATTCTTTTAGACTTTCTACACAGACAATCATGTTGTCTATGAACAGAGTTTTAGTTTCTCCTTCCAAATCTGTATATATTTATTTCATTTTCTTATTACATTAGCTAGGACTTCCAATACAATGTTGACAAGCACTTATGAGAGGGGGGACATCCTTGCCTTGTTCCTGATCTTAGAGGGAAAGCTTTTAGTTTCTCACCATTAAGTATAATGCTAACTCTAGGTTACTTGGTAAAAGTTCTCTAGAGAGTAAGGGAAATTTTCCTTTATTCATAGTTTGATAGAGTTTTTGTCATAATGGGTGTTACATTTTGTCAAGTGCTTTTTCTACACCTATTGATATTATAATGTAAATTTTATTCTTTATTGTTGATGTGATAGATTACATTAATTGATTTTTGAATGTTGAACTAGCCTTGCAAACCTAGAATAAATGTCTCTTACTCATGTTGCATAAGAATCCTTTTTATACATTGTGGAATTTGATTTGCTAATATTTTGAGTATTTTTGCATGTTTACGAGAAATATTGGTCTGCAGTTTTTCTTTCTTTAGTGTCTTTATCTGGTTTTCATATTAGGATAATGATGGCTTCATAAAATGACTTAGGGAGTATTTCCTCTGCTTCTGTCTTCTGAAAGAGATTGTAGTGAATTGCTATAATTTTTTTCTTTAAATGTTTGGTGGAATTTACCAGTAAGCCCAACTAAGTTTGCTACTTTCTGCTTTGGAAAGTTATTCATTACTGATTCACTAACTCTAATAGATGTAGACCTGTTGAAATTGTCTATCTTCTTGTGTGACTTCTGGAAGTTTGTGTCTTTAAATAATTGATTTATTTTACCCAGTTATCCAATTTATGTAATAGAGTTGTTTATATTATTATTTTATTAACCTTTTGCTACCTATGGGATCTGTAGTGATTTCCTATATTCCATTTCTGATATTAATTTGTGTTTCTCTCTGTTTTCTTATATGATAGGGGCTTATATATTTTACTGATCTTTTCAAAGAACTAGCTTTTGATTTTGTTCAATTTCTCATTACTTTTCTGTTTTCAATTTCATTGATTTCTGCTCTAATTTTATTATTATTTTTTATTCTGTTTACTTTGGATTTAATTTCTCTTCTTTTTCTAGTTTCCTGAAGTGGATGCTTACGTGATCGACTTTAGAACTTTGTTCTTTTCTATTTTTTATTTTAAGTTCCTGGATACATGTGCAGGACTTGTGCCATGCTGGTTTGCTGCACCTATCACCTAGATAGTAAGCCCTGCATGCATTAGCTATTTATCCTGATGTTCTCCCTCCCCCTACCCCCACAACAGGCCCCCAGTATGTGTTGTTCCCCTCCCTGTGTCCATGTGTTGTCATGGTTCAGCTCCTACTTACAAGTGAGAACATGCAGTGTTTGATTTTCTGTTCCTGTATTAGTTTGCTGAAGATAATGGCTTCCAGCTCCAGCCATATGCCTGGAAAGAACATGATCTCATTCTTTTTTATGGCTGTATAGTATTCCTTGGTGTATATGTACCACATTTTCTTTATCCAGTCTGTCACTGATGGGCATTTGGGTTGATTTCATGTATTTGCTATTGTGAATAGTGCTGCAGTGAACATATATGTGCATCTATATTTATAATAGGATGATTTATATTCCTTTAGGTAACACTCCTCTATGAAAAGAGTAATGGGAGTGCTGGGTCAAATGGTATTTCTGATTCTAGACCTTTGAGGAGTCACCACACTGTCTTCTACCATGGTTGAACTAATTTACATTCCCACCAACAGTATAAAAACCTTCATATTTCCCCACAGCCTCACCAGCATCTGTTGTTTCTTGACTTTTTAGTAATTGCCATACTGACTGACATGAGATGGTTTATCATTGGGGTTTTGATGTACATTTTTCTAATGATCAGTGATGTAATATATGCATTCAATGCTACACATTTTTTTAAGCACAGCTTTCACTACACTCCACAAATTTTGACAAGCTAAATTTTCATTTTCAGATAGTTCAGAATGTAGTTCCTATTTCTTTTGAGATTTCCTCTGAGTCCATGTGTTACTTAGAATTGTATTGTTTAATCTTGAAGTACTTTTCATTTTTTTCAGCTAGTTTTCTGTTATTGACTTATAGTTTAATTCCATTGTGGTCTGTGATTAGAGATTGTAAAATTTCCAGTCTTTTATATGTTTAAGATGTGTTTCATGGCCAAAAATTGGTCTATTTTGGTGTATATTCCATGGGTTTTTGAGAAGAATATATATTCTGCTGTTATTGGGTAGTCTACAAATGTCAATTATATACAGTGATTGGTGGTAGTGTTCTGTTGAGCCATGTCCATATTGATTTTCTATCTGTTGGATCTCTCCATTTTACATAGGGGTGTTAAACATTCTATAATATGAATTCATCCATTTCTCCATGCATTTCTGTCACTTTTTACCTTATGTATTTTGGCGTTTTATTATTAGGTACATACATATTGAAGATTGTTATGCCTTCTTGGAGAATTGACGCCTTTATCATTATGTAATGCTGCTCTTTATCCCTGATAATTTTCTTTCCCCGGCAGTCTATTCTGTCTGAAATTAATATACCTTATCTTCTTTTGTTCTCCTCTCCTCTCTCTTCTTCTCTATCTTCCTTCTCTTTCTCCCTTCCCTTCCCTTCTTTCCTTCCCTCTCTCCCTTCCCCCTCTCCCTTCCCCCTCTCCCTTCCCGCCTCTCTTTTTCCTCCCTCTCTCTTTCCTCCCTCTCTCTCTCCCTTTTTTCCCTCCTTCGTTCCTTCCTCCTTCCCTCCCTCCCTTCTTTCCTTCCTTTCTTTCTTTCTTCTCTTTTTCTTTCTTTCCTTCTTCTCTTTTTCTTTCTTTCCTCTCTTTTTCTTTCTTTCCTTTCTCTCTCTCTTTCTGTCATACTTTAGAGACAGAGTTGCTATGTTGCCAAGTTAGTCTTGAACTCCCAGGCTTAAGCCACCCTCCTCAGCCTCCTGAGTAGCTGGAACTACATGTGCCACCCCAATCTGCTTTCTTTTGATTAGTGTTAGCATGGTGTATTTTTCTCCACCCATCACCTTTAATTTATACGTGTCTTTATGTTTATAGCAAACATAAAGTTAGGTCTTGTTCCTTGACCCACTCTGACAATCAGTGCCTTTTAATGAGTGTTTTTAGACTATTAACATTTAAAGACGTTATTGATACTGGATTATTATCCATTGTATTTCTTACTGTTTTCTATTTATTCCCTTTGTCCTTTGTTCCTATTTTTGTTTTCCACTCTTTTTCTGCCATTTTTTATTTTAGTTGAGCATTTTATATGACTCGATTTTCTTTTCTTTCTTAACATATTATTAATAATGTCTTTTTTTCTTTCTTTCTTTCTTTTTTTTTTTTTTGATCGAGTCTTGCTCTGTCACCCAGGCTGGAGCGCATGATCTTGGCTCACTGCAACCTCCGCCTCCTGGGTTCAAGTGATTCTCCTGCCTCAGCCTCCCTAGTAGCTGGGACTACAAGCGTCTGCCACCATGCCCAGCTAATTTTTGTATTTTTAGTAGAGATGGGGTTTCATCATATTGGCCAGGCTTGTCTTGAACTTCTGACCTCGTGATCAACCCGCCTCGGCCTCCCAAAGTGCTGAGATTACAGGCGTTAGCCACCGTGCCCGGCCCTTTTTGGCCTTTTTAAATAGCTTCCCTGGAGTTTGCAATATACATTGACAACTAATTAAAGTCCACTTTCAAATAACACTATACCACTTCACAGACACCTTTTAATAGTATAATACTACAAGTACCTCATAATAACAAAATATTTTAATTCCTCCCTCCCACTCTTTGAATCATTGCTATAATTTATTTCAATGTATACATATATTATAATCATTTAATACATTGCTACTATTATATTGAACAAACTATTATTTGTTATATCAATTTAAAATTTTAAGAAAGGTTTTTTCTTTCCTTTATTCTTTTTCTAATACTTTTTTAAACATAAATGCCTATTTATGGCATATATAATTTTCCTTCTCTCTGAAAAACTTCTTCTAACACTTTTTGCTGGCATGTCTACTAGCAACAAATTCCGTTAGTTTTTGTTTGATTGAGAAAGTCTTAATATCTTCTTTGTTTTTAAAAAATATTTTCACAGGGCATAAAATTCTAGATTGGTATTTTTTTCTCTCAGTACTTTAAATATTCACTCCACTTTATTTTCACTTGCATGATTTCTAAGAAGTCAGATGTAATTCTTATCTTTATTCCTCTATAGGTAAGATATTTTTTTCCTCTGATTTCTTTCAAGAATTTTCTTTTAATTTTTGATTTTTCTATAATTGGGATATAATATGCCTATGTATGTATACACATTCATCCTGCTTGGCGTTCTCCAGACTTCTTGGATCTGTGGTTTGGTGTCTGGCATTAATTTGAGGAAATTCTCAGTCATTATTGTTTCAAATATTCTCTCTTTCCTTCTTTCTTTTTTTTCTTTCTCTTATTTGTCTTTTCCTTCCTTTCTTCCTCTCGCTCATTCTCCTCCTTCTTTCCTTCCTTTTATACACATTACACCTATGTTATGCCTTTTTTTGTCCCACAGTTATTTTGGGGTTCCATTTTTTTCAGCTTTTTTTATCTTTGCTTTTCAGTTTTGGAAGTTTCTACTAATATATCTATATCTACATATAGATATATCTATGTATCCACGTATAGATATAGCTATGTATCTACGTATAGATACAGCTATGTATCTGCATATAGATATATTTATGTATCTACGTAGAGATATATCTATATATCTACATGTAGATATACTCTCAAGCTCAGAGACGTGGTATATATAGACATATTCTTTATATATAGACATACTCTCAAGCTCAGATTCTTTTCCCAGCTGTGTCCAATTTACTAATAAGCTCATCAAAGGCATTCTTCACTTATGTTACAATGTCTTTTTTTAATTAATTTTCTTTTTGAGTCTTTCTTAGAACTTAATCTTTGTTCTTACATTACCCATATGTTTTTACACATTGTCATTTAAGCCCTTAGCATATTAATCATAGTTGTGTTACTGGAAAAGGGTCCCAATCCAGAACCCAAGAGGGGTCTCTTGGACCTCACACAAGAAAGAATTCAGGCTGAGTCCATAAAGTGAGAGCAAGTTTAATCAGAAAAAAAAGGAATAAAATAATGGCTATTCCATAGGCAGAACAGCAGGGTGGACTCTTTGAGTAATTATAGTTATTTCTTGATTGTATGCTAAATGAGGGGTAGATTATTCATGAGTTTTTCCAGGAAAGGGGTGGGCAATTTCTGGAACTGAGGGTTTCACCCACATTTAGACCATATAGGGTAACTTCCTGATGTTGCCACGGCATTTGTAAACTGTCATGACACTGGCAGGACAGTCTTTCAGCATGCTAATGCATTGTGACTGGCAAATAATAAACGGTGAGGATGACCAGAGGTCACTTTCATCACCACCTTGATTTTGGTGGGTTTTGGTCGGCTTCTTTACCACAACCTGTTTTAGCATCAAGGTCTTTGTGACCTGTATCTTGTGCCGACCTCCTGTCTCATCCTGTGACTAACAATGCCTAACCTCTTGGGAGTGCCGCCCATAAGTCTCAGCCTTATTTTACCCAGCGCCTATTCAAGATGGAGTCTCTCTGGTTCGAATGCCTCTGGCAGTTGTTTTAAATTTCCAATCTGATAATTTCAATATCCTTGACATATTTGAGTCTGGTTCTGACGCTTGCTCTATCCCTTCAAACTAGCTTTTGTGCTTCTAGTATCTCTTCTGATGTTTTTTTAAAAGTTGGAAATGACGTACTCCTGTAAATAGGTCTTTGGTGATATGGCAGTAAGGTGTAGGGGGAAGGGGAATATTATTCTGTAGTCCAATGACTAAGTGTCAGTCTTGTAATAAGCCTGTGCCCTGTGCTTTTGGTATGACAGGATGACTGGAGATGGCCCATATTGCTTATGTCCCTTCCCCTAGGTCAATTAGGCTCTGATAAAAACCCCAATGGACTGGACTCTCATAATATAATTTCTTTCTTTCTTTTCTTTGGTAGGCCTTGTTAAAAATAACAGAATGCTTTAGTGTATTTCTGAATGTATACTTTTTCTCTCCTCCTGCCAGAACTATGAAGGAATTTCTCTCCAGTATTCACTGTGAGGATCTAGTAGTGCTCCAGGAAGTAAAACTCACAGAAGTATGAGGGCCCCTGTGATGGCTAATTTTATGTGTCAAATTGACTGGGCCATTGGGTGCCCACATATTTGGTCAAATATTGTTAGGGGTGTGTCTATGGGAGTGTTTCTGGATAAAAATTAACATTTGAATTAGCAGACTGTGCAGAGCAAATTGCTTCCCCGACTCCCTACTGTGAGTGGCCCTCACCCAATCAGTTGAATACCTGAATAGAACAAGAACACTGATTAAGAGGGAACTTCTTTCTGACTCCTTGGGCTGGAACATCAGTCTTTTTCTGCCTTTGGTCTTGAACTGAAAGCTTGGCTCTTCTTGGCTGTCATACCTGTGGGCTCAAACTGGAACTTACCCCATTGGCTTTCCTGGTTCTCAGGCTTTCAGACTTAGACTAGCACTACATCGTTTGCTCTCCTGAGTCTCTGGTTTGCGGACTGCAGATCTTGGGACTTCTCAGTTTCCATAATCATGTGTGTCCATTCTTATATTAAATGTATTTATATATGTACATCCTGTCAATTCTGTTTCTCTGGAGAACCCAGGTTAACAAAGCACCATCCTCCTGGAGTCTTTAACGCTCAGTCTTGTCAATAATGAACCTGTAGCAGCTCATCAATTACAGCCCAAGTTTTCCTATACCAGTACTGGCTCCCAAGGAGACTTCTGCCTGTGAGTTTCTGTTTCAGTAAGTTATAATTTTCGATATTCACATGTCTGTCTTCCAAATTTGAGGGCAGTGATTTGCACTGTGACTTCAGTTCTCTGACAGATCTAAGAATTATTGATTTTGTAATGTTTGTTCAACTTTTTACTTGTTGGGACAAAATGATGACTTCCAAGCTCCTCACATGCTAGACCAGCAACCAAAAGACTTCCACATCTGTTTTTCAATAAATGTTTTACTTTGGAATACTTTTTGATTTATAGTACAGTTGCAAAGATAGTACAGAGTTCCCACATACCTATCACCCAGTTTCAGTTCCCCCTACTATTATTATCTTGCATTAATGTGGTACATTTATCAAATCTAATCAACATTAATTCTTTACTATTAACTAAACTCCAGGTTTTATTCCTGATTTCACCAGTTTTACCCAATAATTTTTTTTTCTGTGCCAGAATTTCACATTTTATTTTGTTATTATGTTCCTTAATCTCCAGTCTATGATAGTTTCTCAGGATTTTCCTTGTTTTTCATGACCTAGATGGTTGTGAGGAAGAATTGTCAGGTTTTTGTAAATTGACCCGTGCTTTGTGTTTGTCTTTTGTCTTTGTTTTCCTCGAAAAGAATATTGCAGATGTGAAGAGTCTTATTACCTCATATCTGGGGTACCACATTAATTTGTTGCTTTACATCTGCATGTCTTTATCTTCATTGAGGACAGGTCTCTAAGTTAAATTAACCATATTTGTATCTCCTTAGCAGGCAGAGCAATGCCTGAAAGGTATTAAGTATCCAGTGATGTATTTTGCACCAACCTAATAACACATTATTCAGTCGACTGTCTCTCTTGCTTGACAAGAAGCCTCTTAAAACTGAAGACCATGTCTTGTTTATTTGTTCCCTTATCTCCTCAGCACTAAGCTCAGTGCTTCGTGTAAATAAATACTAAATGAATATTTTCAATTTTATGTTAAACTCATTTTTGTAGCTATTTTCAAGGACCTGTTACATTTAATGTGTTCACACAGAGAAAGTAGTTGGCAAGTCAAATAATCCTATGCTTTAGCTGATAAGTGGTTGTTTTTTGTGGGAAGTACAAATGAGCCACAAATTAATGCTCTTTTCTGTTTATGGATATCAGTCCAACTTGATATTTGTGTAACAAATACTTACAAAGTCCTTATTTAAGCCCTGTCTCTTAATGGTGCCCTCAGGGTCTGTACTAGGAATTCTTATTCATTAGCTGTTCATTTCTTTACTAGCAGACAATCTAAGTGTTCCTGGCTTAAGTTGAACTTGGCCTAGCAATTTATGATGGGGGGAGCTAAAATCATAATAGTGAAGGTGATACAGAAGAACTCCATATTAAAGAACTGATAAAGATAAACAGGGTTGGCGTATAGAACAAGGCACAGTCTAAATGCCTTCAATGGAGGAATATTTACATAAATTATGAAAAATTCATATAATGAACTATTAAACAATCATTAACATTTTTGTTTAAAAATATTTAATGGCTTCTTTAAGTTTTTGTTTTTAATCAGATGCATAATATTTACCAAAAAGTTAACAAAGACTTGTAAAAGTAGAACGTAAAGAATGCCCCAAATTCAACCCACTCTTTTCTCTGTTTGTGTGATATTTAAGAGACAGACAAGCTGATGTAGTGGCAGAAGAAAGGAATAGACAGAATGAGAATATACTGGTTTCAACAATATTGTTTTGTAGCATTTCGTTTTTTGTGTGAGTGATCCACACATTTTTGGATATCGAGTTTACTCCAAATAATAGATTTTGTTGAAAGTTGAGATGCTTCACAATTTCCGGACTTAAAAAAGTATGAAACAGGATAGTTAAAATCAATTTAAGTTTAAAAAAAGTAAAATAAGGTAGCAAGATATTTTTTAAGTGACTAAAATATTTAATCGTTTTGATCAGTTTAATATTCTATTTAATACCATAAATTATGAATATCAAAAATCAATGGTTATGGTTCAATAGTTTGATTTTAATGTTAACTCTTTCAATATTTAATATATTAAAAATATCTTATAGTGGGCCAAAATTTACACTAGTTAAAAGAACAAGGACTAGGTGTATTTATTTTCAATTCATTATGAGTTTCATAAAATTATTTTTTGTTTCCCCTCTTGCAATTGGTTCCTTAAGGTCTTTTCTCTGTATTGTTTTATTTTATAATATATTCACTTATGTATGACTACCATAAGGTTCCGTAAACAAATAATACTATACCAATACTATTAATAACAACCATTTAGTAAGGTATTTACTAAATGCAAAAAACTGGACTTACGGTTTTACAACAATAGCTGACATAATCTCTACCGTAATTATTTAGGTGTTATCTATACAATTTTGCTGATGAGAATAATATATTCACTTATGACTATCATAAGGTTCTGTGAACAAGTAATAGTATACTAATACTACTATTAATAAATCACCATTTAGTATGGTATTTACTAACTGCAAAGGACTGGGCTAATGATTTTACAACAATAGCTGACATAATCTATGTAATGATTATCTGGTCTAGGTATTGTCTGTATCATTTTGCTGGTGAGAAAATAGGATAGGATAGACTTCCAAAGGTCATATCGTAAATGACAGAGGAATTAAAACTGAGGTCTTTAGTTCTACCTAGTCCCAAGCTTTTTCACAAGGCTCTCTATGCTGACTCCCAAAACATCTTATTGGAAATACTTTTTCTACCTATTATGTCATCTGTTAGGGAAGCCATGTGTCTCAATGTAGTGTGCTACAGACGGTGAATGTAGCTCATGCTTATTTTACCTCTTTCCCACATTTCATCCATTATCTCAACTTTTATTCAGCAAAGACATCATGATATAGCATATAAACATTGTTCTGTGGATACACAGATCAAGTGAGGCTCCACTATTTAGTAGTATTTACTTCATAATTTTCACCCTCAAATTCCTACTCTAGTGCTTTCATAGCTTACATTTGTGAAGACTAAATAAGAGAGGACTCGTATAAAGCACCTCACACAGACTTCACACACACGTTGAGTACTGCCTTAGTTTCCTTCTGTTGCTGTAACAAATTATCACAAACTTAGTGCCTTAAAACAAAAATGAAAATCTTACCTTTCTGGAGGTCAGAAGAGCAATGTGGGTTTTATAGGAGATAAAATCAAGATGTTGGTTTTGCAGGACTTTTCCTTAGTTCAGCTAAAGATGGGGTTCTTATCTGTCCCACGGCCATGGAAATTTAGGCTCGTAGATGGTTTAAAGGGTGAGTAAAGCAGGGTTTTATTGAGTGAAAACGGAAAAACATGGGGAGAAACAGGGATCCTCTGCAAGGCTAGAGTCCCGTGCTCGAGCGCTTCCTGCCCACAGCTTGCATCCCAGGTTCCACACAGGAAGAGAAGGGGCCAGGTTCCCCTCTGCAAAGGGCACGAACTTCCCCGGGACTCTACCCCAGTGGGCAGGCTGATTGGAGTTTTTCTGGGGAGCCCCCTCCCACCTGGCTGTCTCATTGTTAAGCTCTGTTCCTTCTGGAGGCTGTAGAGGGCTATCTGTTCCTTGATTTTTCCAGCTTGATTTTTCCTGGGCTTGCGGGCTCTTTCTGCAATGACATTACTCAAGCTCTGCTTTCATCAAAGCGTCTCCTGCTCAGCCTCTCTATGTCTCTTTTTCCCCTATAAGGACCCTTGTGATTACACTGAGTTCACTCATGTAACTCAACCTACATCTCAAGATCCTTAATTTAATCGCATATACAAAATCTTCATATACATATGTGTGTGTGTATTTTACTTTTTGCCAACACGGGAACATAGTCACAGGTTTTGGTAATTAAGGTGTAAATAACTACTTTGGGGGCCAGCCACAGTTCTTCTTTTCTCTTCCTCCTAAAATGCAAGTCAGATGTCATCCGTTTCCATCTTCAAAATTACACACACACACACACAATGACTAGGTAGTATCTGCACATAAACCTCAAACATTTTAGAATAATATTGAGACCTTCTGTGATTCAGTCCATCCATTCTTTCCTAACTCAACTCTTATTTTTTCCACCCACAATTTCCAGCTTTTCTTCTACCTATATTAGCCTGCATGCTATTCTCTCAATACCAGCTACCAAGCTCTTGCTTATATTGTTTCCTGAGGCCAGAATTTATCCCTCTCCTCCCGGCCCCAACAACATATATGGCTCAACATTTCCCTTTTTAAGGAAACCTTTTCTGTTGACTCTAGCTGAAAAGAATCACTCACTCCTCAACATGACACAAGTCTTTTCCCACTCTATTCCTATACTTATTTCATTCTCCTTGGCATAACATGTGTTTCCTGGGCCACTATTGCCTTGGGGAAAAAAAAAATCCTACTTTTACCTTTCAGTAAGACAGCCACAAAACTGTTCATACGTTTCTCTTCCTATTGCAATTTCAGCATCTGCAAGCCCTTTGAAAACTTCTCCTCTGTATTTCTGGAAGACCTATAAGGCTGTCTAGTATCTGTTTGTTTAAACAGTGTCTACCATCCATGTAGAATCTACCATTTTCTTTCTCACATTAGCTCTTCAGATCTCTTGTATTGAGATTTCTGAAGATGGTGCAAAGGACCTATAGATACTCCAAAGCAATATCCCAACCCCCCCTGTCAATGCTGCCCTAGGTATCCTCTCCTGACATCACTTTTGCTACTGTAATAAGATTTTTCAGTGTCTTTCGTTGGTGAAGCCTGTCCACCTTTGTTGTACACTCTGAAAGCAATAGTACCTAAACTTCTCACCTCTGACTCTTGAAAATTCAGGTAACTCATCAAGAATTTGGTACCCTAGCTCTTTCAGTTTTTGTAACAGTCCCTCTGGTCCTATGATTGGTCACACATTCATAAGAAATGGGTTGTATGATCATCTGAATGATCATCCTTGATCCATGCTCAAAATAACTTGATCCTCAGGCTTTGTTTTCAGATCAGTCTGGTATGTTGTAACCCTTTTTTCCCTGAGATTTCAGTTATTTTACTTAATGATTTTCAGTCACACATGCAGCTAGATTCCCAGTAGACTTCCTCTCTAATCTTTGTTATACCCAAACATACATGAATATTGGGGTGCTATGGGTCTGAGGTTACTTTATGACCCATTTTATTATTCTATTCTGATTTATTGTTTATGTGTCTTGAGAGCAGGGGATAGTTTTGGCATCCACCAAGCATTCTTCGTGTCATGTGTTACACAACCTAGGGGCTAGATAAGTCATTTTTGAATGAATATAATTGGGCCATTTGTAACAGAAACTTTTCTTCCCATGCAGCTAAAATAAGGGTTAACTTCATTGTTGGAGGAGCACAAATAAAGCATACAACAAATTCAGATAGCCAGCAGATCCTGGAGCTCCATCAAAATGTTTCAGGATGTTTATTCGGATCTGCCGTTTTCTACATGCATACACAGGCACACTTAGAGTTGATGTGCCCTGCGAGAACTGGCATTCATCAAGATTTCTAAGCCATTACTTTTTCTATGGACCCTAGCCGATGCTTCCTTCAAAAAATGTGAAAGGCCTGCTAATTTCTTCTAATGAAAAGGCAACAGAGGCACGAATTTGGAATCAGAAAAGTCATTCAATAGACCATATATGAGGGGGTCAACCCCCTAAAATAACATGAAAACACATTCACCAGATAATAATTTTCCGCTAATAATCTATAATAAATATGCATATTTAACTCCCACTGCAAAGGAATTTTAAAATTTAGCAGTCGTCTATTTTGAATTTATTGTACTCTTTTCCAACATGACTGATACAAATAGTAAATGACAATATGGTTTATAGTAAATTCTTTTTATTTTATTATTGCATCTCCCGAAGATGTGAAAGAAAACAAACAAACAAACAAAAAACATGCCTAGGGATTTGTGAGAAGGACCAGAAGACAGAGCTTAACAGTGGCATTAAAGTGCTAGAAACTTGGAGACAAGCAGAGGGAAGAGAATGATGATTCTGATTTCAAAGGCCCAGCACCAGAGCACAGAGTGCGTTATTATTAAGCTCAGGACACCCATCCTCTATTTGGGGCTTCTATAAACACAAGACTGGGAAGGTGAGATGTAAGGTAATATTACTTTAGGGGATGCAGGGATGCACCGTGTCAAAACTAGAACCACACTACACTCACTCCCCAACATGGAAACTGTGAGAGGTAAACTGCTACAATTCAGTTTATTTATCAGAGAATCACTCAGCAGAGCAAAAGCTTATCCAATAAAATATTATCAATCTATCTCAACCAAGTCTTCTTCTGCATACAGTGATCACAGGCACATACTTTGTGTTGGGGCTAGAAGACCCTACCTTAACCTGCAGTGAATGTTTGCCTAGTAGATGTGATATGTATCTTTTCTCTTGCTGGAGACTGCCTGGATTTTCACTGGAGATTGGATCCCATAGGAGGGCTTTGGTGTAGGTGAGGTTCAGGCCCTGGCCAGAGGGCTGACTTTTTCTTGTTAGAAAGGTAGATGTACAGCACGTAGTCTATAATACAGACAACTGTCTTCGAACTCTTAAAAACTCAGGATTTTTATTCTTGACGGACCCTAATGTGCTTGTACTAGTTTTGCTAGTGCACGTGCTGACTCACTCTCACCCTATGGTGATAGGTTTTATGTTTATGCAACGTGATGTGTTGATCCAGACATGTATTTGTCTTCACTGGGCAGCTCTATGGGTTGGTCTTGATAGGTCTATATTAGTTTCCTGCAACTGTTGTGACAAATCACCATAAATTCATGTCTTAAAACTACAGAAACGCATTTCTGTCACAGTTTTGGAGGCTGGAATTTCAAAATCAACATGTGTGCAAGACTATGCTCCCTCTGAAAGCTCTAGAAAAGAATCCCTCCTTGCCCCTTCTAGTGGTGGTGCTCCTGGCAATCACTGGCACTCCTTGGCTTGTAGATGTCTCACTTGAATCTCTTCCTCCATCTTCACATGCTCTTCTTCCCTCTGTGTGTCCCTTCTGTTTCATATAAGGACATGCGGTATTGGTTTCAGGGTTTACCCTTGTCTCATCTTGATCCCTAATCAATTACATTTGCAGGGACCCTATTTCCAAATAAGGTCACATTTGAGTTTCTGAGTTGACATGAATTTTTGAGGAGACACTATTTAACTCACTTCAGCGTACTGTGGCCAGAACTGGGACCTAGAATCCAGCCACAACACTGGGCAAACAGGCATTTCAATATACCCAGAGCCCACAGCATAAGCAGCCCACTATTAGCCCAAAGGGTTTCTTGGTGAGAGAACGCCCTCCATCATGACGCTACTGCCATCTGCAGGAAAGTAGACAGATATAGGCGGTCTACACATGGAATGGTTCTCTCAGAGGTAGGTGGCCTACGTTCTTTGCCATCACATGTAGCATCTGTGTCTTCAGAACATTCACTTACTTCTCTGGACCCCACCCTTGCTGTATCCCCTCCCTGGGAATCTGCAGCGACATTTGGGAAGAGAAAATGTTGCAAAACACTGAAGTTTTTGTGAGTTAGGCAGATGAGATTTCAGACTATCAAGATTAGGGGAGTTGCAAAGTACATGACTACATTTATACTTAACTATTTAGAATGTGGAATGAAGAATCTTTAAGGTATAAATGCTTTGGATAAATCCACCTTTTATCTAAACAACTGCAAGGGAAATTTAAAACGATCACATGCGGCAAATAATTTACACGGACACTTTAGGCAGGGGTAGTGGGTGCCTGAATTGTTTGGATAATAGCCTTATTTCTCCTTTTAACCTTTGTGGCAGGACAATTTTTGACATGTTTGATCCTGGAAGTCTCTCACTTTCTCAGTGTTTCTTTTATGTGACTCCTCAATAAAGACTTGGGGAAGCTCAGGAAGCAGGTGGTTTGGAGGTAGAAACGTTACATGTTTTGTTTTGTTCTAATTACTTGCTTGCGGCATATGGAGAGAGATAGTCAATTAGGCAGCTAGGATACCCACCACTAAGATCTTTATAGATTCAGACTTGCACTTGCATCCTGATGGTACACAAAACAGGAAGCTATTTGTTTAAGGGATCCTAACATTTTAACTGCCACCACATCTACCCCCTCTAGAATGAAAAGCAAGACTTGTTTAATCACCCACAGCATCTCTAAACAACAATTAAGAACAGGATGTGAAAGGCACTGAGTCCAATTCAAACTCCAAAGGCAATAATTAATGAGAAGCTGAGGGGCGCTGCTGATTATTGTAATTTCTTTTGGTTCTGATGACTGACATCAGTAGATTGGATATGCACTGTGCATTTCATTATTTATGTCAATGCATAGTGTTGATACACTAAATATGTAGGATCAAGATTGTAAAGTTTTTTGTGGTAGAAAATAATGTGGATGACTAGTTTATAATCAGTAAGTTGTAGTTTCCTGTGAAACATTGACAGAATTAAGTAGAAATAATTTACTTGAATAAAAAAGAACATAATTGGTGAGTAACAAGATGCTGGCAGAGAATTTGTGAGAGCTCTTTTTCACTGAAGTTTGAAGTTGTTCATTTGCGTAGTGAAGTCGTATTGAGAGTTGCATGTGTTCAGCCAAACATGGAGGGCTGTGTCAGTGGTTCAGGACTCTCCACCATGGACATTTGTCTGCGTTCAGACCCTCTTGGGTCTAAGCAGAAACTAAGAGGCCCTGGCCCAGCTCTCATAACCTGTTTGTTTGTGTAGACTTGACCAGGGTTTTGGTACCAGAAAATCTGTCTATAGCACCAACATCATTAGAGACACTGAAAATTTACTTTCAGCTGCCACCACATCTAGCCGGTATGTACAATTGGCATGTAACACCTCACATACCGAAGGGCTATGATTCTGCTTTACAGCTTTATGTGTGGAAGATTTAAAAATCTCAAGTGATGTGTTCCTGCTACTCAGGCTTTTGAACTGCAGATTCAGCAACAGCTCAGAGAATGTTTGGTGGGTTAAAACCAATGGATTAATCCAAAGTGTAGAGAAAAATTGGGATGATATATGTTTTTTGAACCCCAGGCATGCATTGGTTTTGGGGTTGAAGCAGATGCTTTGAGTGCCTGGCCATATTCCCAGGAACCACCCAACTCCCAGTACTCATGATTCTTGGCCTGGGACCTTGCTCTCATGCCTGCCTGCCCCACGCACATGGCAGGTCAGCAAGCGAGGATGTAGATCCACTGCCTTCACCCCAGCAGCTCTCAACCAGTGACTTGACAGGAGTTGGGAGATGAACACTCTGTAATCCTGCCCTGGGGATAACTTCCAGATACCTGTCCTCACTGGTTCTCTGAGCTCTCCAGTGGGACTGAGCTTCCATTGCCCACAGTGGTTATTTAACTGATATTACAAACTTTGTTGCTCTTCTCTCTCCTGTCTCCCTTCCCTGCTCCTTTCTCAGAGCTCCGTGGAATTACCTCCCCAAGTAAACAACTTGCACTTGAATGCTCATCTCAGACTGTGCTTCCGGGGAGCCCAATCGCAGACATATTTTCCCTTTTACCTTGCCAGGTTCATAAAGCTAGTTAACGATGAATGGAAGCAACACCCGGTAGTGCGTTCTGGGAGCCTGCTGTGTGCCTCGACTGTGTTAGGAGCTGCACAGAGTGTTTCTGACCCTCAGAAGTACTCAACAATGAAACTCACGAGTCAAGTTCTCAGCCCACATCCTTACCCAATCTCCTTGCATTTCACTTGCCCATATTAAATATTTATATGAGGTGTATTTTGAACAACAACAAGCAATATGAATGCACCAGTTAGCAGGACTTTCTCCTCTGTCATCAGAAGTCTGTGCCCAGGCAGAAATGGGGCTGACTGTGTAAGGCTCACTTGAGGCCCCAAGTCATTCACTAAAGAGGCAGTTAGGAATCAGAGAGAGCAGGAAACCTCCGGCAAGGCTGGTTCATTAGTGCCTCTGCTGATTAATCAAGACCTGGCTGCCACTTTGTTAAATGCCTGGAGGTGGAGTTGGAGGCAATCAGCCCTGTGGAAGCTGCTTGATTGCTTCTCGAAGTGGCAGTTTGCTTTTGGACACTGGACTTGTTCTTGTCAGATCCGAATTGTGACCTTCAGTAAGAACAATGACCCTGCCTCCAAGTGCAGAGTCTATGGGCATACTATATGGGAGTCTGTTATACAGACAGTCACATATGAAGA
The DNA here is from genome assembly GCF_007565055.1 of Rhinopithecus roxellana. Taxonomy (NCBI): domain Eukaryota; kingdom Metazoa; phylum Chordata; class Mammalia; order Primates; family Cercopithecidae; genus Rhinopithecus; species Rhinopithecus roxellana. The sequence continues at coordinate 23,861,745 of NC_044569.1, forward strand.
AACAGCCGCAAAATCCCTGAGTGCAATTATATTTTGGTTTCATAAATGCAGCCCAATTATTGCATTTGTCTTCCTTTTGTATTGAGCTTGGAACAGGCACTCCCACTAAATGTGCCAAATGCTTTATTTTTGTCTCCATTTTTAGAGAGTACATCAGGAAAATGAAGTGAGCTCCCCCTCCCTCCCACAGTAAACAACCACATAACTGTAATAAGAAGCTTTTTGAATAATTTATAATTTGCAAACAAAAATTCATCTGATTATGCTGAAATGACAGACACTCTGCATAACAGTGTGTATTATCAAAGAGAACTTTTTTCTTTTTTCCATTTTGGTGACTGATTATTTACACAAATTGAAGAGAAATAGCTATGTACACTATTACCTTTAAATTATTTTTTAATCTACCTTTTAATCTTTCAAAACTATACAGGAACAATATAATTATTGTCTGCCAATCACTGACGATGATGCATTCAAAAGCATTTTCCTATGCGGATGAACAAAAAAGACATTCAAGATAATGCGCAGTTCATTGCTTCTTTTTTCCTGGGAAATGGGTGTTTCTGGGTTTTATACCATCAGTGACTCATGACTATTTTATGCTGTTTTCCTTTGTTACACGGACAGAAAGCATTTAAGACATACAATTTGCTGTGTCGTCACACCACCCCTTCTTGTCTCCTCTTGTCTTGGTGTCAAACATGAAAATGATGGAGCTCTTATTTGTTTTAAAGCAAAAGTCTTTGATTAAAACTGATGGTTTGGTTGGAGCCACTTTGGGAGCTAATCAGACAATATAGAGAACAGAAACATTAAATAATGCTGGGGTAAAAATTGTACAATTTGGAAGGATGTATGAAGTTTGGCTCATAATTTTGGCACTGATGATGAATCCTTTGAGGGCCCCTCACTTATGTCCAGGTGATGAAATCCCATACTGTTTGATTGTTCTGAAAGTACATGTCATATCTGCATTATAAACGATAGTTCTTCTACGTTTTCAGAAGACCAGTTATTTTTCTTGAGACAGTTAATTTGTTTTCTCAAATTATCTAGAACAGCAATCTGCTTTCTCCATATTATTATCACTTAATTTCACTTCAGGTTGGTTTTGGTAAATTTCACTGGAGTTTGCCAAAACTTAGTTACTGGGTTAAATAGGTATGCATAGTGTAGATTCAAGTCCAACATCTGCTTTTTCAGAACATTCTACTAAAAGCTGTCAGGAATTAAGAATGTTCAAAACTGTACAATATAACATCTCTATCTTCTAGAATTTGAGAATTCTTTAAGCAACAGAAAATCACTTTCCATAGACCATAGATTCTAACAATCTGCAAAGAGAAAACCTCTTTCAACACACTCTACTGGGTATTTTCCCCCAGGGATAGAGGCTGCAGTGGCAGGTGCACTGCTCGTCATCAGCTCAGGTCCTAAGAAAGCTATGGGAAACCGACCAAAGAGAAATGCAGGGTTCATGCTTATCTGAAGCCAGGTTTTTAGAGGAATCTGGCCAAGTCTTTAGCATCAAGCATGGATTTAGAAATCATCTGAGAATCCACTGATTCTGAAGTCTATATGTTCTTTCTCCAATAGGAAGTTCGTCCCAGTACCATATGGGGCCGGCTGAGAATTCTGTCACCACACCAGCACCAGCACCCATCTCTTCTTTCTTGTCTGAAGTGGTTAGAAGAGGGACATGGGCTAGCTGTGAGATTAGCACCACTCATTGGGATCAGATGTGCAGGCGTCCATTATTCCATCATCAGGGATGTGCATTCTTGACCTGGAACCATTTGGTATCAATATTATATTAAGAAATTCCATTAGACAAACATTTCTCTGGATATATTTTCACTAATATTTTACTTGGAAAGCAGCCACTGCTCTTTTTAGACTTTTTAAACCGCTGTCAGATGATTAAACTTTTCATTCTGTAATAACTTAGTGTGGATTTAAACCATGCCATATCTCCTAGATTCCAAATCATCCCATCTCTCCCCTACTAGAACATTTAATGGTTAGGAGTAGGCAGACAGCCTACCAAGGACTTCTCAAATAAGAATGTCAAGAAAGGAGACGCCTCCACATTTAACAATGGCTAATGCCATCCCTCTTAGGAATTTGATTTCATTATAAGGAAAAAATCTTTCCTGCATTGGTGAAAATTGCATACATGATAATGTATATATTTTATTTGCCTTTACTCTGTCAGGGGCTTCAATTTCTATGGAAAGGAATATCTTTTGAGTCTATCTTAAGTGATGAAACATGTCAAGAAATTCAGAATTATCCCATCTAAAAGAAAATCCACCTCCTACCCCCGCCAAAAGAAGCTCAGACTCAAAGCCCAATAGACTTTCCTTTGTCCCTCTGTGTTGAGCATGCCTCAGCCTCCTGAATCAGCCCCTGGAGGACATTGAGGTTGGCTTGATGTCAGTTCTCCAGGGCAACAGATACTCCTGGAAAGAATGGTGTGTTTATAATTTTTATCCTTCTATTATTGTTTAATTACCTTCTGATACAAACAAGCGTCCTTGTGAAGGCCAAAAATAAACAGGATGGAGTTAGGACAGACACCATCATAGTAAGACTTATAGAGATAGACATTTCATTCCAAAAATTGAGTCTTGAATATAAAACTCTCTTTTTGGTTATCTAAGCACTAACTCCACATACATAGGAGTCTACAAGTCTAATGTTTCCTTCATGACTCTTATTCAAAATTAGGGTAATGCCAGAGTATCTATTAAAGATTCAGGGTTTGGAGTTTTATTAATGTTTGAGGTTCTTATTTCTGTTGACGAACAACGTGAAAAAAAAGATAGTGAGAAGACAAGTAGTGCCAGAGTAAAACACAACTATATTTTCTATCATTTCTTTTTTTATTCATTTAACTTTAAATAAAATAGAGCAGAGCATCATGTATTTTCATGAAGGTGGAGGTGAATGGAAAAGGAAATGGTTTTATAATGTCGAAGATAGAAATTTGCAAATCATTTCACATTTAGCTTTTCCTCTTTACATTTGAAGCTTACTCATGGGAGAAGGAAAAAAAGTATTGATAGCACTTAGTTCCTTAAAGAGGTTGCAAGTATATTTGAGAACATGCTCTAACTAGAAAGGAAACCTGGAAGGGGAGGATTGAGGGGGACAGAGAATCTTTGTGAGAACAAGATAAGATCTTGTGAATGGCCCGTAGTAAAGCACCTGGTACATTGTGGAAATTAAGGAGTGTGGTCTCTTTCCCTGAAAGAAGAGAGGAGAAAACAGCTTTCAGGGATGGGGGGTGGGGTGGGGTCAGAGAAGTGCTTTTTCACTATGGAGTTAGTGAAACGGTCTCATTCCCCAATAATTTAGTCTTTGTTTTTCCTGGCAAAAGTAAAGATCTTTCTGATCAGTCTTCTTGAATAGTGTATTTTGCTGTTCTAAAGCATAAATAACAAAATTTTGTTGTTGACTTTTTTTTTTTCATTTCCTTCAAGCAATAGCAGTGATGGGTAGAAGAATAGAAAGAACAGAAGGCTATGTGAGAGCAATTGGAATCATATTTATTAAAATAATGATAGCAGCTGTCATGGACTGAGCCCTTATAATACACGGAGTGTTATATGCAGTATTATACTTCTTAGAACAAGTGAAAACTGGGAATATTGCCCTTATTTTACAAATGAATAAAACCTTCAAAAAATTCAAGCACATTGTTAAAGTGATAACAGTGTACAAGTGACAGCTAGGATTTTAACTGGAATCTCTTGAACCCCAAGTCATTATTATTTCCACAGTGCTTTCATCTTGTCAATGATTCATCTCAGCCAGACAGAAAAACACCTCTAGCCATCAAAATGGAATCAGGACCTTGCGCTCATGCAGTGTTGACCAGTGTGCCCATATCTGGCAGGGTTTGGTCTCCAAAAGGGTTGCTGTCACAACTGGGCAGTGGCTGTTGAGAAAAAAATAAGAATGAAGAGGAAGAGGTAACAACAGGCCCCAGAAGAGAACAGGGCAGGAACAACAAGAGTGAGGAAGTTAGGAAGAGGTGACCTGCCATCAACTGCATATTTTCTGTGGTCCTTCCTAAACTCCTAGTCTGCCCCTTCATTGTTATCAGAGGGTCACAGGGAATGCTCTGTCCCATTCCCTATCTTTTTTTTTTTTTTTTTTTTGAGACGGAGTCTCGCTCTGTCGCCCAGGCTGGAGTGCAGTGGCCGGATCTCAGCTCACTGCAAGCTCCGCCTCCCGGGTTTACGCCATTCTCCTGCCTCAGCCTCCCGAGTAGCTGGGACTACAGGCGCCCGCCACCTCGCCCGGCTAGTTTTTTGTATTTTTTAGTAGAGATGGGGTTTCAGCGTTAGCCATGATGGTCTCGATCTCCTGACCTCGTGATCCGCCCGTCTCGGCCTCCCAAAGTGCTGGGATTACAGGCTTGAGCCACCGCGCCCGGCCTTTTTTTTTTTTTTTCTGAGACAAAGTCTTGCTCTGTTGCCCAGGCTGGAGTGCAGTGGCATGATCTCGGCTCACTGCAACCTCTGCCTTCGGGTTCAAGCGATTCTCCTGCCTCAGCCTCCTGAGTAGCTGGGATTACAGGTGTGCGCCACCATGCCCAGCTGATTTTTGTCTTTTTTAGTAGGGACAGAGTGTCACCATGTTGGCCAGGATGGTCTCTATCTCTTGACCTCGTGATCTGCTCTCCTTGGCTCCCAAAGTGCTGGGATTACAGGCGTGAGCTACCATGCCCGGCCCCCATTCTCTATCTTTTTTAAGGTACCACCTATTGTTATTTAATAGATACTCTATATTTTGCCCATGAAGAAAGAACAGAATCTAACAGTGACACTATTGACTATTTTCTGAGGCAAGTGCACACCCAGTCTCCATTTTCTAATTCCCTGTCCCTGACGCCAATAGCATTCAGCAACCCTTGGAACTGTGCACCTGATGCTGGCACAGAGCACTAGAAGGTGAGTGCTTGGGGTCATGCACTGGAAGGTGAGGATATTAGTACTGTCTGCCCAGAAAGACAAAGCAACCCACAAGTGGGCTTGTTTTATACAAGACTAAAGCCTCATCCATCTACTGGCCTGCTCAGACCCACCCATTCAGTTTCTCTGGTGGTTTGGAATGGAGTCTCTGTGGGTGCCCTATGGAATTTTGTTGGGGTGATGTGAGTGCCTCCAAATAGCTGGTTTCTTGAAGTCAAAGTGCTGAAAATGAGGAGGAGGCTAAGAAGGAAATGCAGAAGCCTGTGTAGGGAGTGTGGGAACATGACCCTCTGTCTGCCTTGTTAACACTACCAATATTTGTGAGAGGAGTAACGGGAACAAGCATTTGATCAATAGTCCAGAAAAGCTTGGGGAGGACAAAGAAAGAGAGGGCAGTTAATTCCTGAAGTCCAGCTGCTGAAAGGGTGTTTGTTTTACCTTAATCAGTGGTGCATCACCAAGGGATTATGAGCACTGCCCAGAGGTGCTCTCCACCACTGTCTATGTTGGATCCCCAGTGGCTACTCCAAAGAAATATGCAGTGTAAGTGCATACTGTGCTTGGTAAGCAAATATAGCTCTAAGTCAAGTCTCCAAACTCATTGTTCCACCACATGGAACCCTGCTGTAAAGACATTCTGAGGTAGTCACTGGTGTGGACATAAAGGCTAAATTAAATCTAACATACAGATTCAGTGAGTGGGTATCAATTTGTTTACAGATGTATATACATGCTGGTAAATTTATGCATAGACAAGGCACAACTCACAAATATACATTCACATTTCCACTGTCATTCTATCCCTGCACAAAGTTTCCTAAGCTCTATTGTTTCTCAAAATATAGTCACATTTAATTACCACGATATTTAAGATAAATAAACCATTTTAAATTGCATCAATTCTAAACAATTCTTCACTTTATCCCATTTTGGATTGGGAGTTGAGTTTACAATTGCTGTAAAGTCAACATTGTTTAAGGGATCTGTCTGGGAGGATGTTGGATGCCAGCAGAGAAGAAGCTGGCTGGGGATGAAGAGAGATTCTGGTTCATTCCCTGAGCATGATTATTGATTAAATTTCAAATAGGAAGGGCACCTTTTGTTATCAGCAGAAACAGAAATCTCTCCATAACAAATATGAAGTATTCTCTCCATAACTATGCACAGATAATTTGAGGAGGCCCCTTTTATTCTGATTTGACATTAGGACTGGTCATCACAAGTGAAATTAACTACAAGACAAAGTTGGAAGCAATCTTGAACATTAGGCGGATATGTTTTAAACACCAGACTCTGATGCTTTTTAATAAGAAAATGATTTTTAACGGTGTTTTTTTTTTAATGTTCTATTGCAAAAGAAAGAAAAAAAAGTATAAATCTTAGGGATGATTTGGTAGGACATCTCAGCCTCCCAGCACTCTGTGTACTGGAGGAAAACGGTATGTAAACCTGTAGACAGGTGATAAAACTATTAGGCATGCTTGAAATAAGTGATGTCTATAGTTCTATTGGGTAGAAGCATGAGTATGACATTTTATAAAATCATTTTAATGTAAATTTACATGAAGTGTTCCAGAGAAAATTAAAAACCAAAGCCATTGAGAAAACCGCCACTCACAACCATGCTATAATAGTAATCTTACCATCTGGACAAGAAGTGCATTGTTTTGTGAGTTTGCAAAAGAGAAGGGAATACATTTACGGTAAGCATACATTAATATGCAATTAAACCCATTATCTTGCTGACACGAGAAGTGCTTGTATATGTGGAAATGATGAATGGCTGTAACTCACAACCTTTGCTCACTTACCCTCGTTTCTGTCAACTGTTCACTATAATAATGAACAGAATATTTACCACCAGTAGCTACAAATAGGATTTGCCTGAAAATATGATTTTTCTCCTGGAAAAGTTGCTATTCAATTGCTTTTAGAATACTTTTAAGTTGTATATGTAATTATTTAAAAGCATTTTATGTGTATTTTGTTTTGTTTTTGAGTATTTGCTCAAATAGGGTCTGTTTCCCTTGAGGGTATTTTTAATGCTAGAAATATCCTTGAAACTTTTTCTTTTGTGTGTGTGTGATTTGGTAAAAATTTCCTGTGCTAGCCTGTCACTGCTGTGACCTTTACTACAGTTTGTTGAAGTTAAAAAAAAAAAAAAAGATTTTATAGATACCAGATTTTACACCAAGGTTTGAATCACCAGGTGCCTACGTATCTGAGTATTAAATAACGGTTCAGATTTTGAGGAATCAAATTTGTTCATTATAACTTGTGTGCCCATAATTATTCTAGGGTTATTCCGGGCCTCAGTGTTTGACTTCCAGGCATTTGTATTTATTAGCTAGAGGTAAAGAACATAAAATAATTAGAAAGCAGTTAAATTTAACTATACCATACTGATTTTAATTGCCAAGAATAACCTAAAAAGAAAGAAAAGTATGGATGGAAATTAGACTTTGTGGGGGAGAAGGGCCTATTTTCACTCTTGAACTCTGTTATTATTTATTTCTTAGTAACTACCAGGGAAGTTTTACATAAATCTATTTATACATATGGTACTGTGTTATCTATCATTTGAGTAGGTCAATGAGACCACTGGACTGTGAGCTGCTTCAGGCAGAAATTGAGTCTTATTTTTATCCCAAGGTGCTGGTTCAGTGATGGTTACATAGTAAGAATATAATAAATATTTGATGAAAAATGCGTGGGTGAATATTAAATACATTGCTTTTTATTTTATATTTGCATTAGTCCATTCTCATGCTGCTAATAAAGATGCGTTCAAGACTGGGTAATTTATATAGGAGAGAGTTTTAATTGACTCACAGTTCCATAGGGATAGGAAGACCTCAGGAAACAATCATGGCAGAAGAGGAAGCAAATACATCCCTCTTCAAATGGTGGTAGGAAGGAGAGGAATGAGAGCCCACTGGAGGGGGAAGCCACTTATAAAACCATCACATCTTGTGAGTACTCACTATCCTGGGAACAGCATGAGCAGGATGAGGGTACCCGCCCCCATGATTAAATTACCTCCATCTGGTCCTGCCCTTGACACATAGGGATTATTACAGTTCAAGATGATATTTTGGATGGGGACACAGCCAAACCATATCATTATTCATCATTTTAAACTAAAGTAGTCCATTCATATAGTAAACAAGTCAATAATCACATGCTTCAAAGAAGTGATCTGTGTATAATAATGCAATTAAGTTGTTTCTTTCAATTAAACTCTTTATGGTAATCATGGCAGACTGTTTTCCAAAGATGTCCTCCACAAGAACTCCTGTCCCACATACTCTTGTCTAATGTGACCTTGCCATGTCCTCAGCACATGGTTGAGTTTGCTTCTCCACTCCCTGGATCTGGGCAGGCCTTATGACAGCTTTCACCATGTACAGTGAATTCATACTATGACAATTCTGGAGTAACTCTTACCTGGCCTGGGAGCTTCTGCCTTCTGCCTCTTGGAAGCTTGCTGTTGTACACGTAGTGAAACTATCCAGAGTAGTATCCAAAGTAGTGTCCAGAGACTACTTCACTGTGAGATGCTTAAGCTGCATGAAGAAGGTCTAGAAAAGGAAGCATCAGATGGAGAGGCAGGCAAAGGGTTACTGACACATTAGAGTATGAGTAAAGAACGTATTAGGGTTCTTTAGAGGGACAGGACTAATGGGATAGATGTATATAGAAAAGGGAGTTTATTAAGGAATATTGACTCACAAGATCACAAGGTAATGTCCCACAATAGGCTGTCTGCAAGCTGAGGAGCAAGGAAGCCAGTCTGAGTCTGAAAACATCAAAAGTAGAGAAGCCGACTGCGTAGCCATCAGTCTGTGGCTGAAGGCCTGAGACTAACTGGCAAATCACTGATGTAAGTACAGGAGTCCAAAAGTTGAAGAACTTGGAGTCCGATGCTCGAGGGCAGGAAGCATCCAGCAAAGGAGAAAGATGAAGGCCAGAAGACTCAGCAAGTCTAGTCTTTCCATGTTCTTCTGCCTGCTCTATTCTACCTGCACTGGCAGCTGATTAGATGGTGCCCACCCAGATTGAGGGTGGATCTGCCTCTCTCAGTCCACTGACCCAGGTGTTAATATCCTTTGGCAACACCCTCACAGACACACCGAGGAATAGTACTTTGCATCCTTCAGTCCAATCAAGTTGACACTCAATATTAACCATCACCAAGAACCAGTTTTGGAAGTCTATCCTTCAGCCCCAGGTGCTCTAGATGACACCACATGGATCCAAGACCAATTTCCTAGCTGAACTCTTCCTAAATCCCAACCCCTAAAATCACTAGTACATTAAAGTGGTTAAGACACTAAGTCTTACTATATAGTTTGGTACACAGGGTTAGATGACAAGAACATTAATGAAAATTTTATGAACAATGAAATTTAGAAAAAAGAACAAACTCAAAACCTGGTCTTAGAATTCCAAATCGCATGTTGCTTTAACTTTAGCACAATACTTTCTAATAATCCAATCAAATTTGTGTTTCAGTCTTGACAAAGTGTTTCCCACATGTTATTTCACTTAATACTCATGCATGCCTTCTCAGATAGCAATTTCCATTATAAAAATGAGGTAACTAAAGTTAAGTGTTTTCCCGAAGGTATGACAAAGAAGAAAGAATAATGCTACTCTAAGTTAAGTCTTTTAACTCCAAAACTTATTTCCACTTCTGTTTATTACAGATGTCTTTCTACACTAAGTAAATAGTGGTGGTTACAATCTAGATTTTGAATCGAGAGGTTCAGATTCTGGCAACGATATGCTAGAAGGTCAGATAGTTTCCTACCTGTGTGACCTCCGGCAAGTTACTTATCTTCTTTGTGCCTTATTTTTCACATTTATTGAACACTTACCTTATGGAGTGATTATAAGGATTTACTGAGATAATACATGTAAAGCTCTGAAAATAATTTGGTGCACAAAGAAATAATTTAGTCAATATTAGTTCTTATTGTTTGAAGATGATCTGACCTACGTGAACACACACGGTGAGGACACATCCATCTTACCAGGATTTGTGTTCACTGAATCTGAAAGTCATCCCCAGTTGAGGAAGGCTGGGGCACTAGGAAATAACCACTGAGTTCCTCTCAAAGCCTTGCTGATCTTCATCTACAGATCAAACTTAGTAGACAAGATAAGCACGGAGTTGGGAAGGTAGGCATGGAGGGAAGGCTGCTTAGGTGGAGAAGAGACAGTGGGAAGAGTTAGCAGACAATTAGAAGGAAAGAAAATGGGCCAAGTAAGTGGCAGTGAAAAGAAGAACCAGGAATTTGGGTAGTTTCTGGAGCAACCAAAGCAGCATTTTGGCATAGACATGAGTATGCATTAGTCTACTGGAGCTGCTATAACAAAATACCGCAGGCTGGGTGGCTTAAACAATAGTAATTTATTCCTCAGAAGTGGAATAACCTCCTAAGTTCACATCTTTATTGTTCACAGTTCTGGATCCTGGAGTCTAAATCGAGCTGTTGGCAGATGTGGTGTCTCCTGAGGATTCTCTCCTTGGCTTGCATATGACTGTCTTCTCTCTGTGTCTTCACATTCCCTTTTCCCTGTGAGTGTGTACTCTGATATCTTCTTCTAAGTGCACCAATCCTATTGGAATAGGGCCCCATCTTTATGACTTTATCTTTAATTACCTCTTTAAAAGCCCTGCCTTTGGGGGTGATGGCTGTATTAGGGTTCTCTGGAGGGACAAAACTTACACACACACACACACACACACACACACACACACACACACACACACACACATAATATATATATAAGAGTTTATTAAGTATTAACTTACATGATCACAAGGTCCCATAATAGGCTGTCTGTAAGCTGAGGAGCAAGGAAAGCCAGTCTTAGTCCAAAACTCAAGAACCTGGAGTCTGGTGTTCAAGGGGCAGGAATCATCCAGTGTGGGAGAAAGATGTAGGCTGGGAGGCAAGGCTAGTCTCTCTTTTTACCTTTTTCTGCCTGCTTTATATGCTGGAAACTGATTAGATTGTGCCCGCCCAGATTAAGGGTGGGTCTCCCTTTCTCAACCCTGACTCAAATGTTAAACTCCTTTGCCAACACCCTCACAGACACACCTGGGATCAACACTTTGTATTCTTTGATCCAATCAAGTTGACACTCCATATTAACTATCACATGGCTTCAATCTATAAATTTGGTGTGATACAATTTAGTCCATAAAAGGAGACAAAGAGTTCATGCACAGTCTGGTTGACCGGTCACTGTAGCTATAACTCTCACTTCTCAGGAACATAATTTGGCAGCTTTTTTGTAGGACTCACTTTTTAATGCGGTTCTTACTCTGATGTACCTCTGGAGCAGAAATTGGTGGTGGTGGGGGGGGTGTTCAGATGGAAACAAGCATCTCAACATTTATTGCTACTGCTCACCTCAACATAGACTCTATCTTCCTATTCTTGCCTTTCACCATCACTCACCTTAAACAAGATACTTACTCAAGTAGCCATATAGAGTGTGATCAGATCTTTGTATCAGTAGCTTTCCAGTTTCTGACAGACAGATTTCTACATCTTTAGGATCTCCATCACGTAAAAGGAATGCCATATATGGGAAGGTAGATTTGACACACTTAAAATGCATGTCTGCAAGACATAACACTTAAGAAAGGCTAATAGCGTGAACTATCTGCAGGCTATTTTTAAAGAGGCATGGGTAAATCTATTACTTTTAAATGGTAATACTGTGAAATCCCCATTGTGAATCATGTTTCTTGTTCAGTTGAAAAATATATTAATGTACCATCACCTACCAGAGCTTATTGGAATCCCTGTGCCTTGTGGATGAACCCAAATCCCCCAAACAGGTTAAATGCAGGCCTTGCATTTGCCATTCTGTGTGCTTTCTGTCCTTGTACCAGCTCATATCAGAAATTGTGGGACTCTGCGCTCTGGCTTCCTGCTCTTGACACATGTACATTATGTAGGATGCATGGTAAATATTGCCAACAGCTTATAACCTAAGTATCTAGAGGTGGTCGTGAAAAACACTCATCTCTGTTATTTTACATTTTTTTAAAGCACATTGACTCTTAGAAGGAATGTCATATTGTAACCAGATTGCTTTTCTCTATGTATAATTTGTTGGAAAAATATAAGGGAAGGCTACTCTGCATTTGTTCTGAAATGTAAACAAAGGTGTGAACTTAGGAGGTTATTCCCCTTCTGAGAAAGGTTAAAAGTATCCTCACCTAACCCTAAACCCCTGTTCACTACTCTATGGTCACTAAATTGGATGGCTATTGGATAGTATCTTTTGCTTGGGCTCTCATTTCTACTCTTTATACATCTTTATACACTGGCACCTACTCTACTCCCATATTCAAAAAATGTCTCTAAATCTAATTTTAACATGTCTACTGCATAAATACCTGAGCCCATCTTTTGAAAAATGCAAGTACCTTTAAAATATGTGCGGGTGAATAAAAGAGATAGGGGAAATGAGGAAATAGAACTATAAAAACTAAGGAGCAATTTGCAATCAGCAGCACAAAACAATTTTTTTATTCCAGCCACACTTCATATTTAGGGTACCTACCTTAAACCTGCCACTGCATTAAAATCCAGTGCTTCCAATTTTCTATTTTGAGAGAGAACAAAAGTAAAAAAAAAAAAAAAAAAAAAAAAAAAAAAGTGGAGATCTTTTGTAATCAAAATAGCAACAACAATAAACCTCACAGTTAATTCAATTTATTTTAATATACTTCACATTTATTGAGCACCTAATATCTCCTAGGTATTGCCCTGGTACAGGGAATATGGATATTGACAAGACAGAACAAGGCACTTGACCGTTTGAAGCTTACAGTGGTGTGGGGAGAATAGAGATGGAACAACCCATTCTGATGGGATGCATGTTAAGTGGCAGAGAGTGTTAGGAGCTATGAGAACACAGAAGAGAGGAATTTAACCTATATTCTAAGGGATAAGGGATACCATCATAGTTCTGGGAATGGATTAATTTGCTCTTCTGATCATACACCAGGGGATGGAGCTTGGCTTCCTGGTGCTCTTAAATACTACATGTTTGGCTATGTATTTACAGAAGAATACAAGTTTGTGGTTTGTTTCCATTCGGTTTTGAAACCAACTGAATCATATGAAGAATTCTTTCCTCTATCTGGATAGTCCACCTTTAGCCTAAGATGATGTGGGGTTAAAAATCCCCTTCTGTGTGCTTGAGTGGAATGATCTAGGACTTTTCACCCTGCTTCCATGTCTGAGACACTTCCCAGGGGCCCAGGGGAGGGTATGTGGGTGAACTTCCCATGGTGCTTTGTCCCATGAAGGATTTACTCCATGAAAGTGCTGACTGGCCAGAACTGGTCTCAAGGCCTCTATATGTTATCTGAGGCTCTACTGGTTCCTAGGAATAGCAGTGAATAGAATGAGCCTTGTTTTTGATGTCTGTCTTCTGCCTGTCTCTTAAACTCCATATTGCCAAATTCTTTTCATATTTTTAATATGAAACACAGAGTGAGAAGGTGTCTGATTGCCCTAGGTGATTTTCACGCTAGAGGATACTATTCCTGCCTGTTAGCTATAGAACATCATCTTTGGATCTGATGGCCATTCCTGACCCAATTACTGCCCATCCCCAAGTAAGGAAAACTTCATAATATATTTCCAAACAGGGTTGCTTAATTCCAAAGGGGAAAGCAGATATAATGAATATTATCTTTGTTACAAAAGTAGAAGTACAGAGCTCTTCTCTTATTTCTGATGGTAGAAGACCAATGTTTGCAGGGCTCTATCTGGTTTATAGCACGGTGCATTGGTGCACCCAAAGAAAGGGACTTCTTAAAGTTTTCAGTGTATAGGAGTACATATTTTTAATATTTATGCTCTTCTGGAGTGCTGTCAGAATCAGGATTAATGTGTATAACACAACCTTTCAAGAAACTAAGACCCAATAGAAACATATCTTTAGTTCACTCACAGGTTATCTCAGAAAAATAACATAAAATATTTATTTTCTTTTCAACCAGAACCACTCAAGCTACTGGTAAACTGTCTTATTATCAAGTTACAGTAAAATGTCTACTTAACATAAAAGTATAGCAGATGGTATATGTGCATATTGTATATGGAAAAAGAAAATTTTAGATAATCCAAAGCTTTTATATTTCCTTTAACGTTGCCACTCTCTTGTTTATCATCAAATTCTTGGCTCAGAAAAATAAATAACACAAAATTGGTGAACCTTATCCACAGAACCAGAAACAGGAAGTAGAAATTCTTAGGTTTGCTTCTAACATTGAGGAGGGAAGCAGGGGCGAGTGTAAAAGTGTTAGGTTGGTGCAAAATAATGGTAAAAACCACAATTATTTTTGCACCAACTTAATACAAATGGAAATTCAAATACTGTATGCATATTCAGAAGCTATAAATTAAGCTAAAAAATGTTCAGTAAAATATTTTTCACCCTCTACATTGACAAGCAAACTATCATAATACTTTGAAGGAAGATTCAAATAGAAAATCTCTCAAGTATTTTAAGTTCTTTGCTGAAACACAGTAGTGAAGGAGGGTCAGCCTCTGGCCTCTGCTCCCCACAGATGGATGGTGCAGCCACCATCTCCTCCTGCCCTCAGCTCTTTTCTTACCCACTGATGAGCCTCAGGCTCTTATGTGTGGACACCCCAGCCTGCATGCCCGACACCCACCCAAATGACTGCTATTTGTCAATGTTTTTGATTAAACAAAAATATAACACATTCATAAACAACACAGCCCACTCTAAGAGGGAAGACGTGTCTATACCAGCCTTAGGGTTATGCTGGGGCAGCTTGAAAAGAGAATTGTAGGGCCCACAGAGTTTGCAGCATGGTTATAAGTGGGATGGGTTCTGTGGACTCTTTGCCCACAGAGAGAACTAGGCGCAACAGGAGGGGAACCAGAGGAGGGCCCTTTGAAGGACCTTGGGTAGGGACCCCTGTTGTCTGGGGCTAAGAGCAGTACCCTTCTCCACAATCACTGTGTTCTCCAATAATATCAATAGCCACTTTACTCAGTTGCTAATACCTAGTAGGTCACTGGATGGGCTCCATTCCTTCTAGTGCTATGTAGAGGCTTATTTTAGGTCTTTCCACTCAAGTAAGGAAACTGCTGTGTACTCTGTGGTTTCTGCTACCTAGTACCTTACCAGGTACTTGGAGGTAAGGAAAACAAATATGACACTAAGGGTTCAGTGAGGCCAGTTTTTCTGTATAGAGGAATATGACTGTCTGTCTACACATTGGTAGAAATTGATGTAGACTTAGATGTACTCGTGCCTAGAAATATGTGAAAAGTGACTTTTTTTCAGAGGTTGTATCACAGACTCAGGTTTTAGAGTAAGAATTACTGTTTAACAAAATTGCATGCAAAAGAGAATGAAATCAGGTGAACATAAATGGAAGATGGGCAATTATCACCTTTCATTTCCTTGATTGGCCTTGTTAGACCTACAGCTTATAGTCCCCTAACAGAGAAATGAAGTATTAGGTTTTCTTAGATACATTAAATCATGAGATAAGCTGATCATGGCAAAATGCTAAAACATTATGGAATCATCTGTGGTGTTAACATTGAATTGTTGATAAGAACAATTTTTAAAGAATTTTTAGACTGATGCTAATGCCCTGTATTAGTCTGTCCTCATGCTGCTAATAAAGACATACCTGAGACTGGGTAATTTATAAAGGAAAGAAGTTTAATTAACTCACAGTTCCACATGGCTGGAGAGGCCTCACAATCATGGTGGAAGGTGAATGAGGAGCAAAGTCATGTCTTACATGGCGGCAGGCAGAAAAAGCTTGTGCAGGGGAACGCATTTGTAAAACCATCAGCTTTCATGAGACTTATCCACTACCATGAGAACAGTATGAGTGAAATCACCCTCGTGATTCAATTATCTCCACCTAGCCCCACCCTTGATACGTGGGGATTATTATAATTCAAGAGGGGGATTTGGGTGGGGACACAGCCAAACCATATCACCCTCTTTTAATGCAATCATGGTGTTTGGCCAAAAGGATTAAAATGTAATACATCATCATTGTGTGGAGACTAATGGTTTCTTTTGCAGGCTATCTATGCGACATGTATTTCTGTCTACTATGGAGGCTGATTTTCTTCACTGTTACCAGGTTAAAAGAACAACAACAAAAAAATAGTTTAACTGATGATTGAGTCCTGAGATCCTGGGCCACTTTGTATGTTTGTGCTTATCTATAAAGTGGTCTTTCAGCCTAAAGCAAGATGTTTTATTGAAACACTAAGTGCTTGTGGATTCCTTTCTCACTGACTACTCTTTTTAGTATTATTTGCTGGCATCTTGTCTTTGAGTGCTTATCTAGCCCTCTATGTATTATTTATTTTTCCTCCTAGCCAATTTTTTTTTTGTCCAATCTATTTAAATAGCATTCTACCCACTGCTGACTTTTTAATAGGTATCTCTGGCCCTGACTTTTTCTGAGTTCCAAACTCCTCTATGTAACTATCTGCTTAACATCTGCACTAGAGTAAATAATAGAATATTGAACTCAACATCCAGTCAAGCTTTGGATTCCTACATAGTCCTTAAACATGCTCCTTCTTTCATCTTTCTCAGTATTCCCTGAAGTAAAAAGGTAAGAGTCAATTTTTTTCTCCTTCATTTCCCTCATACTCCACATCTAATCCATTGGAAAACTGCGTTAATCCTTTCATCAACATCTATGCTGAAGTTGACCACTTATCACCACCAGCGCAGCCACTATCCTAGATGGGCTACCATGTCTTTCCATGAAAGTGGCCCCCTAGCTGGAATCATTGATTAACTCTTTCACCTTATGGTCAACTCTCCCTAAAGCAAAAAACTCTCCCTAAAGCAACTCTCCCTAAAGCAACAAACTGTAAGTCACAGCATACCACTTCCCTCTAAAACACAAAGCAAAACATAACAACAAAACACGATAAAACTCTCCATGGCTTTCCTTCACAAACAGAAGAAACCTTTTTTTATCATGACCTGTAAGACCTTATTTGGTTCTCAATCTCCTTTCTCATCAATCATCATTTCTCCATTTGATTCAGCCTTATGATCTTCCAGAAATGGGCCAATCTCACTTGCATGTCAGGGTCTTGGCACTTGCTAGAATGTTCCTCCTCTAGATCTTTAGCTGACTCATTCCCGTCTGTCATCTTGTAAGAGAGATACTCTCTAACCTCCTTAACAGAGTGCCCAGCCTTCCCTCTTGAACACCTTACCCTATTTCATATTTCTGACACCATATTATGTATTTACTTGTTTTCTCTGTCTCCTTTATTAGAATTAGCTTCCATGAGGTCAGGGAAGTTATCTATTTTTTTTTAAATTGCTGTGATCTCAGGACAAAAGGCACTTCAATTAATACCTCTTTAATGATGCATGAACAATTTGAACACTCAGGCTGTATGTATTTTTTCTTCCGGTAAACAAAGATTCCAAACTTTCCACTTAAGTTCTAATCCCTAGGATTTACATTTTAATTTTAAGTCAGTTTGTAGATTTAATAGTAATTGGTTCTTTCTTCAAAGTTTCACAGTATTTACATGTGTGGTTATTATCTGACATTTTAAAATGATAGATATAGAGAGTGCTTTTTGCCAGATGAAAGTACTTCAACTAATAACAAGAGGTTCTAAGATACAGTAATTTCTTAGAAATGTTGCTCTATGAGTTTTGACTAAAGCCAGTGCATTCTCACTGAGCAGACTCCTAAGTTAGATTAAATTACTCCTACACTGAAGGCATTTCTGAATCACTCTAAGGGGTGAAATTCTTCTTAAGTTCATTTCAAAGAGAAATACTTATTTTCTCGCTTTCCTCATCATTTATCTGACCTTCTCTACTGGAAGAAACAGTGTATACTTATGGTTAACAGGAATGTCAAACAATGTATTTAATTTCATTCTAAGTGTGTGGTATCTTTATTTACTTTATAGAAAAGAAGACATCTCTAAAATTTAAGTTAGTTACTCCTACTTGCAAATAATAAACTTAATTTCCCATGCCCACTCCATCCCTTTTAAGGCAACAGCTTGTAAGCCATTTACCTGTCAGAGGATACCTGTTTGACTCCTCCCTCAGGTGTACTTAAGGAAGCTGAGGGTCCCAGATAACTCTACCTGGAGCCAAATAACAACTTTGCTACAAAAGTTACAAAACATTTTCACAAAGACTGATTCTGTAAATTCAAAGATGCTTCAGAATCACCTGGAAGGCTTGCTAAGGACAGATGGGTAGACCCCCCTGCAGAATGTTAAATTCTGTAGGTGCTACAGTCTAAAAGGTTTGTGTCCTCTCAAAATCTGGGTGTTAAAATTCTAGCCCCCAGGGTGAAGGTATTAGGAAGTGCAGCCTTTGGGAGGTGATTAGATCATGAGGGCAGAGGCTTCATGAAGGAGATTAGTGCCCTTGTTTGTTGTTTGTTTGTTTTTGGATTTTTTTTTTTTTTTCCATTGAGATGGAGTCTGGCTCTGTCACCCAGGTTGGAGTGCAGTGGACTATCTCGGCTCACTGCAACCCCTGTCTCCCAGGCTCAAGCGATTCTCCTGCTGCCTCAGCCTCCCCAGTAGCTGGGATTATAGGCACCCCCACTGTGCCCAGCTAATTTTATTTTTATTTTTTATTTTTGGTAGAGACGAGGTTTCGCCCTGTTGGTCAGGCTGGTCTCAAACTCCTCACCTCAGGTGATCCTCTCGCCTCAGCCTCCCAGAGTACTGGGATTATGGGCCTGAGTCACCGTGCCTAAGTTAGTGCCCTTATAAAAGAGACCTGAGAGAGGTCACTTTCCCTTTCCCTCATGTGAAGACACATGGAGAAGCTGTCTGGACGACCCAGTGAATCTACTGGCTCCTTAATCTTGGACTTCACAGCCTCTGCAAATATGAGAAATCAACTTCTTTTTGTTTACCAGCCATCCAGCCTATGCTGTTTTTGTTATAGCAGCCTGAATAGAGTAGACAATAGATCTAAGTCATTCCCTACCTGCTTCTGGTTGACGGCCTTACTTTGAGAACCACTGCCCTAGGCTACCCTGAAGGCCAAGTTTGCATTGTAACTTTTAGACTAGAAATTAATTTCCTTTTGATTTCCCTGAGAATTAGGATTCCTTAGAAAAAGCTCACAGGGTTCTTTCCCAACTCAGGATCTAGAATAGTGAGTAAAACCTGACCAAAAGAACTGCGTCCTTTCCTGTTCTGATAACCTTCACTTTGTTAAGATAAGTCTGCTCCCTTTGTGGATAACCTACTGTGAACTGAGGCAAGAAGTTTTCTTATATAAATGTTGAGTATCCTGTACATGCAAAATAGTTTGTGGCCTAAAAACCCTAAATAATGCCACTTTTTCCTACTGTGCCTATTTTATGAGGTGGGGAATAGTAGAAACCTCAAGAATTTCAATAGCACAAAAGAGCTACTAATTAGTTTTGATTGCTCTGGAAATGTGAGAAGTCACCTACCGTAACATTCCTCTTGTGAGCAAGCAGGGAAGAAGGGGGATTTGAGGCCACTGTATGATATAACAGATCTTTTCAGCTCACTTGGGTAGGGTAATGCATCGAGTCATAAAGAAGTGATTGAAAAGTGGAACAGATTTCCACCTCTGTAACCGGGACATTATCCCAGTGCCTAACGCTTGTGAAGGAAGGTGTATCAGTGCGGACATTATCTGCCTCCTGTGTAAGTTTGTTCTGAGCCTACTGGGGAAGAAATTTAGGCCAGATCTACCTTGGGGGAAATCAAGATTCCATTAGAATATCCCTTACGCCAGGAATGGGAGTTAAAAGCATTCCTCTTATGAGGCTTGAGTGAAGTGGAGGTAGAGAGTGCAATCATGTCCAGTACAATCCTAAGTATAAAGGTATATTTTCTTTTTTTTTTTCATACAACAAATGTGCTTTCTAAATATTTGGAAAATGAAATTTTTTCATTTTATTTTTAGTTGACCATAATTGTACATCTATATGGGACACAAAGTGATATTTCAATACATGTATACAATGTGTAATGATTGTATACAATGTGTAGTGATTATAATGTGTAATGATTGTAATTAACATATCTACCACTTTGAACAATTATTATTTCTGTGTGTTATGAACTTTCAAAATTCTCTCTTCTAGTTTTTTGAAAATACACATTAAGTTGTTAACTGTATTTACATAACTAATTATATTTTTAAAAATGCTACAGGGCACTATAACTTATTCCTCCCATTTGGCTGTAACTTACTATCTGTTAACCAATCTCTTCTTATCTTTCCCTTGTATCTTTCCAGCCTCTAATAACCACAATTCTACTCTCCATTTCTATGTGCTCAATTCTAGCTCCCACATATGAGTGAGAATATATGATATTTATCTTTCTGTAGAAGCATCCATTTTAATGTCAATAAAAGACATAGAAATAACACTTATTATATAATATACATCTGGAATGATGGCTAAGATAAGAACATTATTTTTGTTTAGGTAAGCTGTGTTCAAGCAAGTTAGACACTTCCATATAAAATTTTCAGACTTAGAGAACATCATTTAATTAAGTGAATAATTTCATCAAGTGCATATCCATTAGAAAACTAAATGATTCATGAAGGGAGTGATGTAGGGAGCAACACCTAAAATTGATGTGATTTTTAAACCTACCTATCCATACTTTTTCTGTGAAGTCAATAAATAAATAGGAAAAGTAAGTAAGTAAACACATAAAGAAATGTGGTCACCTAGCACTGTGGCAGAGACTCTAGACTTTATTTACTAATTGTAGCCCCTATCCCTGGTCACTTGCCACTATATAGACATTGTACATGCCAGATTTATTTTGAGGCAAATGCCATCATTTTGAAATGCCATCATTTTGAAAAGCCTTGTTTTTAAAGTAAAAATGTGTTCACATTACAAAACCACTATCACAAGACATTTCTATTAAAAATAGTCCTGCTGCTTGTATTTAATGCTTTCTAGACTGCAGTGTAGCTCAGAGGGGGAGTGTGAAGCACATGAAGGCATTAGAGTAATCATTAAAGATCAAGGGATTTCCAATTATCAAGTCACACTTAGTAAACAATAGGCTGAGATAAATGAAGCATGGCTTGGCAGTTTCATATTCTGAATCAAATATTTTCAAGAGAATAAGAAAAAAGATGCTTGCACCTTATAAAAGATATAGACAATTGTCAACGCATTTGAGAAAGAGGCTTATCAAAACTCTCCAGTAATTCCTTATTTCCAATTCTTTAATAGTTAATAGAAGATATTATATAAAATGTCTCCCTGTGATAAAGAATCCAGGGGTGTATTTGCAAGACCATTTTCCATATTCTGATTCCAAAGCTGCTATTCCAAAATAAGGTACATTTTAACCCTATCATTGGGAATCCAATAAAGCCTCAATTAACTAGATTGTGTTTCTTCTGTGCTTAATTTTAGTAGAGAAAATTCACAACAGAATTAGCTGTAAGAAAGGGTTTTTTTTTCAAAAGAATAACTTTTCAAGGTATGTCCTGGGGTCGAATAGATAGAGACCAATCTTCTTTATTCTTTATATTTACAACTACAACAGTGTACCTCAATTCTGAAGATTCCAAATGATTCCTACAAGGCACAACAAGATATTCACTTATCATGGAAAGATTCAATTATGTTTGCTGGACAGCATCTGCTAAGGCATAAAGGGGGAATAATGTGTTTTAGGAACATTTCCAACAGCATTAGAGAAAGAAAATGGACATGGCTGGGTGGTCTCATTGTTGTAAAGTGGTGAGCACAGTTCATTGCAGAGAAATGCAAAGCTCTCAGGAAATGTTTTAGTTACATAATATTTAAAATAAAACATTGGTTAGGGTGAGTTAATTGGGAGCCAGGTAATCTTCAAGATTGCTCCTAGCTAAGTCTTTCCATTCTACGTGGTGTTACCTGATTTGGGAAGACTTCATCACCTCTGTCTGTGAATGAAAAGAGCTTGTTTCAGTTTCTGAAGCCATATTGAATTCTTACCTAGGTTTCTGGCTCACCCATCAACAAGTATCCAGACAGTGGCATTAAAAAAATTGTGCTTGCCAATTTATTCAGATCCAACCAACACTTATTGCATTCCTACTGTGTGCATTAACCAAGAACATTTATATACGTTAAATAATGTAATCATTCAAAAATCATCTGAAAATTAACATTTTTAAGTCAAGAAATGAATCTTCGAGAAGAAAATTACAAAATAAATGGCAAAATAAGAGCATGAAAGTTTTTTAAAAATTGATTACAATTGTGGCATTTGTTCCTCTATACTACTTACTGAAATATGGCACAATGGAACTTCGGCCAAAGAGCCTCATCTCAACCAGATTTCCTATCCTGTTTGGTGTCCTTGGCCATTTCTCAGTTCTAAAGGCTGAGGACTTCTCTCTTACTCAGCTCAGATACTACCTAGTATATCCTCCCTGTATTCAGAATCACATCTATAATACATTGACGTTTTCTGTGGTTCTTACTTTTATGAGCACACCATGGCTGAAACAGCCTTGCTTTAGCGCTTGAGTGCCTGTCAAAGGACGTTTAACTGTTGCAGCTCTGCTCATTCCTTTGGTGAGAACTTGGTGCTAACTCACTCTTTTGAAGTGCACCCTTGGGAAAGAAATTTGAACTGCCTTAGGTGAGTAAATCCTTATGATCCTCTGGTTCATTGTGCATTCTCATAAATTGAGTCAATATTGTTGAAAGCCTTTTATAAACAGGAATAGTCCTGGGAGTTGATTATGTGAGAATGATTAAGACAATATCTCTAACTTCTATGAATGCATATAGAGTGCAAAATAATAACCCATAACTGCAGCCTCTTAAGTGCTTTACTAAAAGCACATGTGGAACACTATAAGAGGTATGTTATGATATGATTAATTCTAGTTAATAGAATTTCAAGAAGGGCTTCAGAGAAAAAGTGGCAATTGATTTACGCTTTGAAGAAGTAGTTGCTTTGGCCAGGTAGAAAACAAGGGACAGAGCAGTATAAGAAGAAATAATGACAAATTCAGGAGGCCTAATGGGATGATTAGAGGGTTGGTCCATGGATTAGTTTGCAGGACCCTTCATTTCCTTTGATTTGGATCACAATTCAAGTCACTAGGGACTGGTTGAGAAAAATCCGAAACCTCTCTTGGGGAATCCCTTGTACTTTGGGCTTGAAGACACTTGTAGAAGTAGTGTCCTTGGAGCAGCCGGACTTTCTATATTTTTGTGTAGTCAACTGCCATGTCTGTCATTAACTATTTTATGTACACTCCACCCAATTGCTGCTATAGAATGGTAAAAAGTGAACATTAAAATAATCAGTATGCAAATAAAGCTAAATTCCCAAATGACTTTGTGAAAAACTCCCATTTTCTTTTTCCATCATTTGGTGTATATTCCAGTTGGTCACAGTTAAATTCTTGTTGGTTTCTAATTCTGCTGATCAATATACCCAAATTTTAAAACATTTTTGGATTGTTTGTGTGTGATATACCCTTTGTATTTCACATCAGAACTGAGCATCCATATATTCCAGTATGTTAAAAGCAGAACTTAATTCTAGAATGTCTTCCCCTAATGTCTCCTTGCATCAGAGAGGTCCAGGATTATTTGCCAAACGTAGTCATGTGAGAGGAATATATTTTGTTTCCTGTTCCAGAATTGCTGTTCATTAGGAGCAAATGATGACACACTGCTTGTTGAAAGTAGTTGATTTGTAAATGCCCCGAGTCTTAGTCAATTCAGACTGCTAAAATGAAGTAGCATAGACTGGATGGCTTATAAACAAAAGAAATTTATTTCTCACACTTCTGCAGGCTAGAAATCCAAGATCAAGATGCCAACATCGGTTGGGTTCTAGTGGGGTGCTCTCCTAGGCTGCAGACTGCCAACTTCTCATTGTGTCTTCCCATGGCAGAAAGAGGGCAAGAGAGCTCTCTGGAGTCCCTATTATAGGGTCCTAATTTCATTCATGCGGGTGCTTCATGCATAACCTAATTACTTCTCAAATGTATCATTTCACAATATCATCACATTGGGAGATAGGATTTCAACATATGAATTTTGGGGAGTCACACCCATTCAGACTCTTATACCATGGAAACTATTGTAATTAGAGTTCTTATAAATGGAAGTTTCTTTAAAAAATGTCTCACTTCAATTAGCATTATTTTCCAGATAATTAACCAGAATAGTATTAATTATATCTAGAATATTCAGAGAAAGAACTTTTTAAAAATTTTCAAATTTTATTTTAGGTTCGGGGTCTACATGTGCAGGTTAGTTACATGTATAGATTTTGTGTTGCTGGGGTTTTAAGTACAAACAATTTCACCACCAAGGGAGTGAGCATTGTACCCAGTAGGTAGCTTTTTGACTCTCATCCTCCTCTCATCCCTCCCCCTCAAGTAAGCCTCAGTTATTGTTTCTGTCTTTGTGTTCATGTGTACTCAATGTTTAGCTCACACTTATAATTGAGTACATGTGGTATTTGGTTTTCTGTTTCTGCATTAATTCACTTTAGTATAATCACCTCCAGCTGTGTCCAGGTTGTTGCAAAAGGTGTGATTTTATTCTTTTTAATGGCTGTGTAGTATTTTGTGGTATATATGTACAGCACTTTCTTCATCCAGTTCAGTGCTGATGGACATCTAAGGTGTCCGTGTTTTTGCTACTGTGTACAGTGTTACAATGAACAACCAAGTGCATGTGTGTTTTTTTTGGTAGAATTATTTATATCCCTTTGGATATATACCCAGTGATGGGATTGCTGGATCAAATGGTAATTCTGTATAAAGTTCTTTGAGAACTCTCCAAACTGCTTTCCACAATGTCTAAATTAATCTTTTTTCCCACAGGCAGTGTATAGGCATTCCCTTTTCTCTGCGACCTCACCAAAATCATTTATTTTTTGACTTTTTGGTAATAGTCATTTTGATAGGTGTGAGATGGTATCTCATTGTGGTTTTGACTGCATTTCTCTAATGAGTAGTGTTACTGAAGTTTTTTTATATGTTTGTTGGTTGCATGTTTTTTTTTTTTTTTTCTTCTGAGAAGTGTCTGTTAATGTCCTTTGTCCATTTTTTAATGGGGTTGTTTTTTGCTTGTTGATTTGTTTAGATTATTGATAGATTCGGGATATTAGACCTTTGTCAGACACATAGTTGGCAAATATTCCCCCATTGTGTAGATTGTCTGTTTATTCTGTTGATAGTTTCTTTTGCTATGCAGAAGCTCTTTAATTAGGTCCCATGTGTCTGTTTTTGATGCAGTTGCTTTTGAGGACTTTGTCATGAAATCATTGCCAAGGCCTATGTTGAGAAGGGTATTTCTTAGGTTTCTTCTAGGATTTTTGTAGTTTTAGGTCTAACATTAAGTCTTTAATCCATACTGAGTTGATTTTTATATATCATATAAAGAAGGATTCCTGTTTTAACCTTCTGCATATGGCTAGCCAGTTATGCCAGCACCATTTATTTAATAGGGTGTCCCTTCTCCATTGTTTGTTATTGTCAATTTTGTCAAAAATCAGATGGATATAGGTATGCAGCTTTATTCCTGGGCTTTCTAACCTGTTCAGTTGGTGTAAATCTAACTTTTTGTAGCAGTACCATGTTGTTTTGGTTACTGTAGCCTTGTAGTGTAGTTTGAAGTCAAGTAATGTAATTTCTCTAGCTTTATTCTTTTTGCTTAGGATTGCCTTGCCTATTTGGGTTCTTTTTTTAATATGAATTTTAAAATAGTCTTTTCTAGTTCTGTGAATAATATTATTGGTAGTTTGATAGGAATAGCATTGAATATTTAAATTGCATTGGATAGTATAGCAATTATAACAATATTGATTCTTCTAATCCATGAGCATAGAATATTTTACTATTTGTGTTTTCTCTGATTTTTTTCAGCAGTGTTTCATAATTCTCATTGTGAAGCTCTTTCACCTTCCTGATTAGCTGTATTCCTAGGTGATTTATTCTTTTTTTTTTTTTTTTTTTTGAGATGAAGTCTCGCTCTGTTGCTCAGGCTGGAGTGCAGTGGCTGGATCTCTGCTCACTGCAAGCTCCGCGTCCCTGGTTTACGCCATTCTCCTGCCTCAGCCTCCTGAGTAGCTGGGATTACAGGCGCCCGCCACCTTGCCCGGCTAATTTTTTGTATTTTTTAGTAGAGACGTGGTTTCACCGGGTTAGCCAGGATGGTTTCGATCTCCTGACCTCGTGATCCACCCGTCTCGGCCTCCCAAAGTGCTGGGATTACAGGCTTGAAGGTGATTTATTCTTTTTGTGGCTATTGTAAATAGGATTGAATTCTTAATCTGTTTCTCAGTTTGGATGTCATTGGTGTATAGAAATGCTGCTGATTTTTATACATTTATTATGCATTGTGGAACTTTACTGAAGTGTTTATCAGTTCTAGGAATCTTTGGGCACACAATAATAGTGGAAAACATCAACACCCCACTGGCAGTGTTAGATAGATAATCGAGGCAGAAAACTAACAAAGATATTTGAGATGTAAACTTTGACACTTGACAAAATGAACCTAACAGATATCTACAGAATACTCTGAACAACAACAAAATACACAATCCTTTCATATGCACACAGCACATACTTTAAAACTGACCACTTACTTGACAAAAAGCAATGCTCAGCAAATTTCAAAAAACCTGAAATTATAGCAACCACACCCTCAGAATACAGGACAATAAAAATAGAAATCAACATGAGAAGATCTATCAAAACAGTACAATTACATGGAAATTAAACAACCTGCTCCTGAATGACTTGGGTAAACAACGAAATTAAGGCAGACATTTAGAAGAATTATGTGGAACTAATGAAAACAAAGAAACAGCATACCAGAATCTTTGGAACACAAATAAAGCAGTGTTAAGGAAAAAATTTATAGTGCTAAATTCCTACACCAAGAAGTTAGAATGACTTCAAATTAACAACCTAACTTCACACTTAGAGGAACTAGAGAAAAAACAGGAGCAAACCAACCCCAAAGATAGCAGAAGAAAAGAAATAACCAAAATCAGAGCTGAGCTGAATAAAATGGATACCAAAAATCCATATAAAAGATCAATGAAATCAATAGTTGGTTATTTGAAAAAATAAATAAGACTGACAGACCACTAGCTATATTAATATAGATAAAAAGAAGATCCAGGTAAACACAATTTGAAATATCAAAGGTAACATATCCACCAACTCCAAAGAAATACAGAAAAGCCCTCAGACACTGTATTAGTCCATTCTCAATCTGCTATAAAGAACTGCCTGAGGCTGTGTAATTTATTTTAAAAATAAGATATTTAATTGACTCACAGTTCTGCAGGGCTGGGGAGGCCTCAAGAAACTTAAAATCATGGAGGGAGGGTAAGCAAACACATCCTTCTTCACGTGGTGGCAAGAAGGAAAAGTGCTGAACAAAGTGGAAAAAAACCTCATATAAAACCATCAGATCTCGTGAGAACTCACTATCAAGAGAACAACATGGGGATGACCAACCCCATGATTCAATTACCTCCCACCAGTCCCTCCCACTGTGCATGGGGATTATGGAAACTACAATTCAAGATGAGATTTGGGTGGGGACAGAGTCGAACTGTATCATTCCTCCATGGCACCTCCCAAATCTCAGGTCCTCACATTTCAAAACCAATTATACCTTTCCAACAGTCCTCCAAAGTCTTAGCTCATTCCAGCATTAACCCAAAAGTTCAAGTCTAAAGTCTCATCTGAGATAAAGTAAGTCCCTTCTTCCTATGAGCCTGTAAAATCAAAAGCAAATTAGTTACTTTTTAGATACAATGGGGGTACAGAAATTGGGTAAATACACCCATTCTAAGTGGGAGAAATTGGCCAAAATAAAGGTGATACTAGTTCCATGCAAGTCTGAAATCCGATAGGGAAGTTATTAAATCTTAAAGTTTCAAAATAATCTCCTTTGATTCCATGTCTCACGTCCAGGTCACACTGATGCACAAGGTGGGTGCCCATGGCCTTGGGCAGCTCCACCCCTGTGACTTTGCAGGGTACAGCTCCCCTCCTGACAGCTTCCATGGGCTTGTGTTAAGAGTCTCTGGCTTTCCAGGTGCACAGTGTAAGCTGTTGGTGGATCTACCATTCTGGGGTCTGCAGGACAGTGGCCCTCGTCTCACCACTCCATTAGGCAGTGCCCCAGTGGGGTCTGTGTGTGGGGGCTCTGACCCCATATTTCCCTTGCATGCTGCGCTAGCCGAGGTTCTCCATGAGGGCTCCACCCATGAATCAAAATTCTGCCTGGACATCCAGGTGTTTTCCTCTGAAATCTAGATGGAGGTCCCCAAACCTCAGTTCTTGACTTCTGTGTTCCCACAGGCTCAATGTCATGTGGAAGCTGCCAAGACTTTGGGCTTGCAACCTCTGAAGCAATGGCCTGAACTGTACCTTGGCCCCTTTTAGCCACAACTGGAGCTGAAGCAGCTGGGGTGCAAGGCACCCTGTCTGAGGCTGCATAGAGCAGGGGAGCCCTGATCCCAGCCCAGGAAACCATTTTTCTCTCCTAGGCCTCTGGGCCTGTGATGAAAGGGGCTGCCCCGAAAATCTCTGACATGCCCTGGAGACACTTTCCCCATTGTCTTGGTGATTAACATTTGGCTCCTTATTACTTATGCAAATTTCTGCAGCAGCAGCTTGAATTTATCCCCAGAAAATGTTTTTTTTTTTTTTTCTTTTCTATTGGATCATCGGGCTGCAAGTTTTCCAAACTTTTATGGTCTGCTTATTCTTGAATGCTTTACAGTTAAAAATTTCTTCTGCCAGATACCCCCAATCATCTCTTTCAAGTTCAAGATTCCACAGATCTCTGGGGCAGGGAAAAAATGCCACCAGTCTCTTTGCATAGCAAGAGTGACCTTTACTCCACTTCTCATCAAATTCCTCATCTCCGTCTGAGACCATCTCATCCTGGACTTTATAGTCCATATCACTATCAGCATTTTGGTCATTCGACAAGTCTCTAGGAAGTCCCAAACTTTCCCACATCTTCTTTTCTTCTGAGCCCTCCACACTGTTGCAACTTCTGCCTGTTACCCATTTCCAAAGTTGCTTCCACATTTTTAGGT
This sequence comes from Rhinopithecus roxellana, assembly GCF_007565055.1. Taxonomy (NCBI): domain Eukaryota; kingdom Metazoa; phylum Chordata; class Mammalia; order Primates; family Cercopithecidae; genus Rhinopithecus; species Rhinopithecus roxellana. Next base: position 23,890,900 of record NC_044569.1, read on the forward strand.
ATCTTTACAGCAGTGCCTCACTACCTCAATATCAATTTACTGTATTAGTCCATTCTCATGCTGCTACGAAGAACTGTCCAAGACTGGGTAGTTTATAAAGAAAAGAGATTTAATTGACTCACAGTTCCACAGGGCTTGGGAAGCCTCAGAAAAGTTACAATCATGGTGGAAGTGGAAGCAAACACATCCTTCTTCACACGGTGGCAGGAAGGAGAAGTGCTGAGCAAAGAGGGAAAAGCTCCTTATAAAACCATCAGATCTCATGAGAACAAACTATCACAAGAACAACGTGGGGATAACTGCCCCCATGATTCAATTACTTCCCTTTGAGTCACTCCTACAACATGTGGGGATTATGGGAACTACAATTCAAGATGAGATTTGAGTGGGGACACAGCCAAACCATATCAGAGACTATTATGCCCACCTCTATGAATACAAAGTTGAATAATTAGAAGACTGGATAAAATCCTGGAAACATACAACTTTCCAAGATTGACCCAGGAAGAAATTGAAATCCTGAAAAGACCAATAATTAGTTCCAAAATTGAATTAGTAAAAAACAAAACAAAATGAACAAAACAAAACACCTACCAACCAGAAAAAGCCCTGTATCATACTGATTCACAGCTAAATTCTACCAGACATAGAAGAGCTAGTACCAATCCTACTGAAATTATTTCAAAAAATTGAGGAGGGACTATACTCAAATTCATTCTTTTAGACCAGCATCGTTCCGATACCAAAACTTGGTAAGGATACAAGAAAAAAAGAAAACTTCAGACCAATATCCCTGATGAACACAGTTGCAAAAATCCTAAACAAAGTGCTAGTAATTTGAATCCAGCATCACATCAAAAAACTAATCCACCATGATCATGTAAGCTTTATTGCGGGGATGCAAGCTTAGTTCAACATTCACAAATCAATAAATGGGATTTGTCATATAAACAGAACTAAAACCAAAAAGTATATGCCCATCTCAATAGATTCATCCCTTCATCTTAAAACTCTCAACAAATTAGGCAGCAAAGGAACATAACTCAAAAAATAAGAGCCACCTATGACAAACCCACAGACAACATACTAAATGAGCAAACACTAGAAGAATTCACCTTGGGACCCAGAACAAGACAAGGATTCCCACTATCACCACTCCTATCCAGCATAGTACTGGAAATCTTAGCCAAAGCAATCAGGCAAGTGAAAGAATTAAAAGGTATCCAAATTGGAAGAGAGGGGCTGGGTGCAGTGGCTCATGCCTGTAATCCTAGCACTTTGGGAGTCCAAGGTAGGCAGATGACTTGAGCTTAGGAGTTCAAGACCAGCCTGGACAACATGGTGATCCCTGTATCTATCTATCTATCTATCTATCTATCTATCTATCTATCTATCTATCTATCTATCTATCTATCTATCTAATATGTACGTTCACACACACACACACACACATACAAATAGGAAGAGAGGAATCATGTAATCTAGAATAGGAACCATGGAAATAAATAAAATAGATATGTCATCTGCAAAGATGACATGATTCCATACCTAGAAAATCAGAGAAAGAACTGTTGCACATCAATGAAGTTTCCAGAAAGCCAAAGCATGTCTTATGAAAACTGAATGATTTTATTTTCAACAATTCTATATTTAAAAAACAATAAAACAACTTTTCAAAAATATATCATATAGTATGTTGCCTTTCTAGAGTTTGATCATAACTATGCCTTTCCTTATTATTATTGATATAAATTATTGTACAGTCCTAAATATAGTGGTTGTCATCCATGAGGTTCTGTTTTCCCGCTTGATTAAAAGTCTTTGGATTAGGCAGTGGCTCATGTCTGTAATCCCAGCACTTTGAGCGGCCAACGCCAGAGTATTGCTTGAGGCCAGGAGCTTCAGACCAGCCTGGGTTAAAAAGTGAGATCTCATCTCTACAAAATATTTTAAAAAATTAGCCAGGTACAGTGGCATGCACCCGTAGTTCTAGCTACTACAGAGGCTGAGGCTGGAGGATTGCTTTCACCTAGGAGTTTGAGGCTACAGTGAGCTATGGAGTGCCACTGCACTCCGGCCTGGGTGACAGAGTGAGACCCCATCTCTAAAAAATTGTTTTGAAAAAAGTCATTGGACTTCTTCTATCTCTTTGGATGTTTACTTGTAATCTGCTAGTTTCTGTCAAGTACATTTTAATTCATTTCAACTAAAGCCAAAACAAACAGTTAATAATTACCTTATATATCCTAGGTGCTGGGTTAAAGGCTGAGATTGCTAGGAAAAATAAGAAATCCTATGTTTCACTATCCTCTGTAACCCTCGGCAGATTATGAGACACGATATATTGTAACTTAAAATCCCTTTTATGATGTTAAATTTTAAAAGCCAGACACAAAAAGACAAATACCCAAATACTACGTGATTTCACTAATATGTGGAATGAAACAAATGAAAAACAGAAATGAGACCACAGAAGCAGCAAGTAGTGAGAAGGAAAGGAAGCGGATGATGGGGAGAGGTTGGTCAATGAGTCAAAAGTTACTGTTAAGAGAGGAGGAATAAGTTGTGGGGCTCCATTGTATAGTAGGGTGAGTATGGTTAACGGTAAGGCATTGTACATTACAGAATAGCCCGAGGGGAGACCTTTGAATGTTCTCACCACAAAGAAATGATACACGCACGAAGTGATGAATTTGCTAAGTACCTTGATTTGATCATGATACAACATATATATGTATTAGTATATTAAATTGTGCTTTATAAATATGTAAAATTATAATGTGCCACTAAAAATTTTTAAAAATCCTTATTTGGGGTAAATTTCTGTTTATTTTGCGAGCAAATGTATAGGCTCCACTATAGCTCTTTCTTCATATGTAGATATTTTTTTCTATTATATCTAGCTTCAAAATGTGACTTTTAGGTTAAGTAAACTGTTACTATTTTACCTGCCCCTAAATGCATTTTTTTTTCCTGTTTGTGTGGGACTTAATGGTATGGCTCTTTCTACCTGAGTTCTCGTGGAGCGAGGTGTAGACAGTGCGCCCCAGTCCTTCCTCCTCTTGTGATACTAGGAAATGATGGCATCATTAGTGAGTCTCTAGAAACATCCTGACAACTACCATGCTGGGAAGGAGGTGGCTAGGATAATGAGTAATAAAAACAATGATGACAGTAATAACAGCAGCACATTATGTATCATGATTTTATGTTAAACTCAGAGATATTTTATTCCTTTTATCTGTTATTCTTTTCCCATCATCTGGCAGCATGGAGAGCTCCTGCTTGCTGTACTCTATCAGACAGGGGAAGATAAATCTAAAACTAAGTCAATTAAGTGATTTCAATGGGATTCTCTAGGAGGAGATAACTTTCTGAAAACTCTTTTCCATGCAGTCTGTGACAGCTGTAGTAGAACAGAAACGGCCTGTGCCATATGCAGGCAGAGAGGGCTTCAAACACCATATGCAGGCAGAGAGGGCTTCAAACAGTCCACTCCCCATCATGAGTTTCTTGGTTTCTGCAAAAAGGGGAAGATGTACAAAATTGTCCCATGCTCTCTGGATTCTTTGCCTTCTCATACCATTCCAGATTCATGCACAACAACAGAAACGAAGAGTATGGAAGAGAAAGTGGGTGACGGCATGTTTTTTTAGGATGTCATTGTTGTGAGGGAGAAGGAACAAGGGAGCCCCGTGGCAGGGGTTGTGGACAGGAGAGCACCTGTGTGGAACAACTGGTAGTACATAGATGGTTCTCAGAGGACTGGTCCTACCAGAGAGAGCCAACAAGTCAGTGTGTATGGAGGTGGAGGTGGGGTGGGTAGGACAACAGAACAGTAACAAATTGCTTGTGCTTAGAAAGTAGACCACAAGATAGTCAACTTGGAAAATCCACAGTAGAGGCAGAGGCTGATACTCCAGACTAGGTGGGAAAAGTGACATCTCTATGAAGGCCGTGAGGACTTAAGAATGGCACTGAGACCAGAAACACTCCTCTCTCACAATGTCATAATACTCAGTAAGTACTCCTCTAATTCACCAGTATGGAAATGAGTACTGTGGGCAAGAAAAGATTGCAGGTAAAGCAAGAATGGTGGTACGATGGAGCTGAAATTCACACTTGACCACATTTAAGTTCAATAATGACAAAGTGAGATTGAATGGGTGGGCAACGTGGAGTTATTGGTGCTGTTGCTTTTGACCTGCCAGTATTGGACTCCAGTCCTGGGTGCTGGGTTGCATTGATACAAGAAAATAAAGAAGCTCTGAGTTTGCATGCTTGTGTCCACAGGGATCTGTGGAACCTCCTGATCTTATGTTAACAGGGATGGCTGGGCCTTTGTTCTTGTTTTCCTCACACCCACATGTCCATAGTGTGGAGATTGCAGGCAGTTTTATGCCTGTGGACATCAATATTGAGGACAGTTGCCAAAACCAATCCTGTGGCATTTTTAGGCATCATCAATGGTATTCATTTTTAACAAAATTACATTGAGCGAAACTGTTTAATTGTGTAATTTATTACAGTGTGACAGTTAATGATCCATGAGCACTGTACAGATGGTGCCTCACCTGCTGAACAAGTGTGGATTATGCTACATTTTCAAGAGGAATCAGGCCCAGTTACACTCTTCCACACATTAACAATTTTTCTTCTAAAATGACTATGGGTTCTTGCCAAATTTCCAGTAGTCTGATGTTGTTGACAAATTTGTTGATTTCAGTATTATCTTATCCTCTTAACTATTCTTTACATTTATTAAGCAGAGTGTTTTAATTTTCTCTTTTACTTTTGGTCTGCATCAACCACACTGTATCATGTTTGGTCTTACAGAATAAAATACAAGAAATATGATGTCGATGGAGATGAGTTTTTCTGTCTATGATTAATTTTCTCTTTTACTTTTGGTCTGCATCAACCACACTATATCATGTTTGGTCTTACAGAATAAAATACAAGAAATATGATGTCAATGGAGATGAGTTTTTCTTTCTATGATTTTCTCTTTTTTTCTATTCCTTTCTATTCTATTCTTTTTTTTTTTTTTGACAGAGTCTCGCTCTGTCACCCAGGCTGGAGTGCAGTGGTGCGACCTTGGCTCACTGCAACCTCTGCCTCCTAGGTTCAAGCAATTCTCCTGTCTCAGCCTCCCTAGTAGCTGGGATTACAGGCGGGTGCCATCAAGCAAGGCTAATTTTTGTATTTTTAGTAGAAACAGGGTTTCACCATATTGCTCTGGCTGTTCTGGAACTCCTGACCTCATGTGATCCACACGCCTTGGCCTCCCAAAGTGCTGTGATTACAGGAGTGAGCCAATGCGCCTGGCCTGGCCCTTTTATTTCTTTATAGTAGATTAGAAATTCATTTAATGCACATGTAGTTTTTAAAATATTGCCTATAAATTATTTTAATAATGGCTTTATTAAAATACAATTCTCATGCCATAAAAAAGTACACAATTCAGAGGCTTGTGTTCTCTCTACTCTCTGATGACAATTGTTCAATGAATTTATGTCTTTCGGGATAAAGATAAAAATCTATAACATGTCCTACAAAGCCCTTAACGATATTGCTCTTGTCTCTCTCTATGACTTTACTATCGTCCCCTGCTAAGCAGAGTGCTTGACATATAATAGATGTACAATAAATATGCTGAATGAATGAAGAAATAAATGTCTTCTGCAAGACTTATTTTCAAAGCTGGAGCATACTTATATAATGGGAGAGAAAAATAAGCCACCCTGGAAAGATTTGCTATGGAAAAGAGGACATTATTTTTCTACATTATTTTTCAATCATCCTCCTTCCACTTGGAGAACTGCTGATCACGAGGGCAGCACAGTGACCTTGTCAGACTCCTGCCTAATTCTTGAACTTCTGTTTGAAGCAAGTAAATGAAATCTGTTTCAAAAACTGCTGTTTTTCTTCTGATACTTGAAAACGTGAATTCACCTTTCTGAATAGATTTCGATTTGGGGTAAGATACAAAATAGGCCTTAGATAAAAGTAAGAAAAAGAAATATGAGGTTCTGGACAGGGCAGTACTAAAATTATTCTGTAAATAAATGTAAAGGTACTGTCTAGTTTGGGTATGAAAATATTTTGGTGTTAATTTATTTTTTAATTGAATGAGGCTTGGGAACTGGTATTCGGTGCCCTTGAAGTATATGGGGATGGTGGAGATGAAGAAATTAGCTTTGCTGAGAGCGACTGCCTATGGTAAAAAGGAGACAGGCTACAGAGCACAGAGGAAGGGGACAAAGGGACTTTGAAATATGGATGAATGGTGAGTTTGGAGACAGCGATGGCTGATGTCCTATCATGATATTGAATTGAATTCTCTTTTGTGACTTCTTCCTTCCTCTGCACCACCTTCTCAGATTCAGTCTTTAGTAAGGCTCTTTTAACCATTACAAACTAGAGCAAGCCCTGTCTTAACTCTGCCATGAATAAAGACAGGAGGGACATGATCAGAGTTTGAAGCAGAGCAGGACAAGAGAGAGTAGGAGGAATTTGTGTGATTGCCTGAGAAATTACCGAGGAAAATCCTGGAGCAGGAATTGAAGATTGACTGGGGATGATGAGGTTATTTATGTGATTATCCACTACTCCCAAACACCCAAATCCAAAGGAAAATCACAGAAAAGAATGTTTCTGAAAATAAATGTAGAATGGGTTTTGACATTGTTTTATTTGGAAATTAAAGCTAAAATAGAGCCCAAATCTCCTGACTTACTTTACAGTAATTTGCCTGAGGTTGCAGAAGGGTCTAAATAGGAAGACTTACACAACGCTTTTTGACAACACACTGAAGACACAGATCATAGCACTATGGTCCAAGGTTATAATACCAAATATACACAACAGAGACAGGTGCTACTCATCCTTACACTTCTCCTGCTTTTTTTTTTAAAATATGGACATGTATCACAATTTTCTGCCACAAGAGAGGCAGCCCTCTTGACACTTTCCTCTGTGGCTCCATTAGCTGCTTCCATCTCACCACTAAGGATGTGGAGGGGGTCATGGAAACCCTCATCCTGCAGCCCACAGGTCCCTTCCCAAGCCTGGCTCCCTGTAAAGTATGGGGGCACCATGATTACAAATGGGGTGTGCTTCTAAGGCCAGGTAGATTTGGTGCCTTCTAGAACTCTGTGTGCTCTCACATAGAGGTGATGAGATGTCTGCCGCTTTTCAGAGAACTTGGTTGCAATGGCTGGGTGGGAGGGGTATGGACAGAGATGGACAAAGGGACTTTGAAATATGCATGAATGGTATTGACAGAGACAGGTTCGCCCTGGAGGAAAGAATGGACAGACGCTGGTTCACCCAAGGACCAAGATGGGCTGGCCCCGGGAGAGTGCAGACAGATAAGAGAAGGGCTCCACATGGGGTTTTAGGCCCACAAGCTCGCACAACTTGCCAGGGCCTGGGGCCAGGGACCACTGGGGCTCATGTCCACATGTGCAGCTGCTCCTGGGGGCCCTTGACCATTGACAACCCCTAAGCCACTTCTCCATGATGCCTGGCCTAACCCCCATCCTTTCTTTTTTTCTTTTCTACCACCACCACACATTTGCAGTGGAGTTTGGGGAAATAGCAGGGGTCAGCACAATCAGAGGGCTAATCCTCGTTCTGGGAAAACCAAGGTGTCTCCCCTGCCAGGCAAATATTGCTCACTCTTAAGTGTCATGGTACATGCTGCAGCCAGCCAGCTGACCTAAAGCCACTCTGGTGTCTGTGTCCTCTTGGGGGTCTTAGGATTCTCACAGGAACTCACTCTAGCCAAAGTTCTAGCACAACATTTCAGAAGCAGCTGTTTTCTGGCCTGGCAGATATGATCTGTGCTGTGTTTTTTTCTAACCATTTTAAGCTCATGGAATGTTTCAGGATGGCCCACTGTGATGATGACTGATGGCCAGTCACTTTTGTAATGGCAACTGGGTGCCCTGTGCACTGGCTTAGCCCCATTAACATTTCTCAACCCTCTGTTGGATAGATTACTGACTCTTTTCATAAGCTTTCTGACCTTGTCTTAAGCTTTACAATCCACGGTGATGAATTTATAGAGTGATTGTGACTATGTATGAGTACTGTAACAGAGATAAATGGGCATTTGATGTTGACAAAGCAGAGAAAAAAATATTGTTCTCCACACCTTTTGTTAGCAAACACATGATTCACTATAACTCTTTTTTAGTGATTTATCTATGAATCTTCTTTTCTCGCTTAATAAAATGCCCCCCATTGCTCTTCCAAGGCTGACACCGTGGTTTTGTAATATATTATTAAAGCCATGTCATGCTCAAGAGGCAGTGAGCTTGGCTTCACAGCAGTGTTATTTTACCTTCTGTTTCTAAAAAATGCTCAAACGTTTCCAAGGACATATTAGCTGCTTCTGTATTGTTCCAAACAACTTCCTTTGTAAGCAACCAGACCTACCTAATGCTTTGGAAGTGCGTATTTTTCTTTCATAAAGTTCTCATGTATTTTCTATCAAGTTTGGGGAAAACTAGAAAAAAAGAATCACAGGAGTTGAGAAAATAGTGAACTGTTTTTCTTAAAATTATATCGGAAGAATCATTTTATACAATGGTCTGGACCTAAAAGGTTGAATATTATTACTATTATCCTGCAACTCTTTTGCTGGCAAGCTTGAAAAAGCCATATTCTCTTTTTTAGGGTCCAAAATTAAAGGTATGTTATTTTAATTTCATTTTATTTATTTATTTTTACTTATTTATTGACTTACGTATTTTGAGACAGTGTCTCCTGTTTCTCAGGCTGGAGTGCAGTGCCTCAATCAGGGGCCACTGCAGCCTCAACCTTCCACACTCAATTGATTCTCCCACATTAGCTTCCTGAGTAGCTGAGACTATGGGCATGTGCCCCTATACCCAGCTCATTTTGTATTTCTTGTGGAGAGTTTCACCATATTGCCCAGGCTGATCTCAAACTCCTGGGTTCAAGCCATCAGACCACCTCAGCCTCCCAAAGGAATCAACACTTTTTGGAAGATCTTCGGGGGTTTCTTACATGCAGCTAAGTTGGACACACTGAACAAGGTTTTGAGAGATGCTTAGAGTTTAGGCTCATGGAGATACGGAGAAATAGCCATCCAGGGAAGGTGGCAGCAACTCTGAGTTAGATTTCACAAGAGATTTGGTCAATTTGACCTATGTTGTGTGAGCATGATCAGTAACTAGGAAACAAGGCTAAAAAGAGAGTTTAAAGCCAGAAGAGGTTAATATAAAGTCCCTATTAACAATTTTGATTTTTTGTTTTATAAGCAGAAAATATATTCTACATTTCTACATTGGTTAGATGACATAATTAGAACAGCTCCTCAGGAAGATAAATCTGGCAGTAATGAGTTGGATGGAACAGAGAGAAAATAGGTTGGAAATAGGGCCATCAGCTGGGAGACTGCAAAAGTTCACGCAAGTGGTAATGAGGACCTGACCTCAGAAAATAAGGGTTTCATTAGAAAGAAGGAGGCAGGAACATGAGACCTTCTGGTAAACTGGATTGAATAATTCTAGGTAAATTCAAAAATGCTATGCAGGAAATAATGAATAAATTTAAACAGTTCTGTCATGCAATGTAAACATGTCACTCGCTCAAAGCCTGTTATCTTAATATTACATGACAGTGTCCTCTGGGTTATTTTCCATTACAAGAAGTTACAGTAGCTGATAAGCCTGTGACCAATTTAAAATATAATTGTGGTTCTGTCTTCCTGCGACACAGTTTGAGTTTCAATCCTTTAAGTAAACAATATAAAGAATTTGAGTCAAGTTCAATATTAGGAGTCTGATTCCTAGAAACAGAAAAAGGGCTTGAGAAGGGTTGCTAGCTATAAAGCAAATTTGATCTTCAAATTGTCATTTTCCATCTATGGTGGCATGCTGTTATTGCGAGTGAAGACCTTGTCCCAGGTCCTAGAATGAATGAGGTTTTCAGATACTGATACAAGCAGAGGATATAAATTAAACGATGAAGACATGTTGGGGACCACCAGGTTAATAGATCACTAGAAATTCATTTGGAGAAGAAATTTCATAAATATTAGACTGTTCGCACTGGAAGAGGTTTTAAAGATCACTTGGTTAAGTATACGAGTTTTAGAGTCAAGTCAAAGTGGGTTTCAATTCCCAGCTCCTCCTTGTACTAGATGCGTCGCCTTTATTTCACTAGTAGTCATTTCTGGGAGAAGTTTCTCCATGTTACAGATGGAGACACCCCCGTCTCACAGAATCATGGCAATAATTAAATAAATTCATGATTGCAAGGTGCTTAGCCCAGTATGTAGCAAACACTCAGCATAAAACAGCTGCTATTAGAAGTAAGATGAATGCTATGATTCAGGTCTCCTGAAAATGGACTGAGTCGCCCTCCACAGAGCTATGCCCTCTCCTCTTATATTCCCACTTTAAAGTATTAAAATATTAAAAGTCATGGCAAAAACTGCAATTACATTTGCACCAACCTAATACCTATTCCAGAAAACTTCCATCAATTTTGACATTTATGTTGACATCAGTCTCTATATCAAATTGTTTCCATCATTACTAAAACAGGCTATTAAAGTCAATGCTACACAATCAATCATTTAAACAAATATATTGAGTACCTACTCAATGAAAGGAATATGCTTTATATGATAAATGACATGCCATCATTAAAAACTTAATTATTACCTATTTCTCCACAAAATATTAATCATCATTGTTATTTTTAACCGGAACGAAGGGGCACTGTTCTGTAATGAAGTGCTCTGGGATTTGAGGTGTGGGTAGAAGTCAGCCCCTTGGGTGAGGATACTATTTGCTGCTATCAGGTTTCAGCTGTGGTTTGGATGGAGTCATTCAGGTTATTTAGAATAGGTCTTCAGAAACATGCATTTTATTTAAATATCTGTAATTAGTATCTGATTATACACAACTATCACTAATAAGTGATAGAAACAATACAGTGTCAAAGCAAAATAAGAACTACATGGGAAGAGGAGGGGAAGAATGTCATATCAGCAGAATGGCTAGTCGGGGCTGGACTTTGGAGATCATTACCTTTCATCCTTAGACAATGTGAGGGAGTGAGTGCTCTTATTTTTATTAATGTTTCTTCAAGGAGAAAACTAATACTCAGATGGAAACCTGCCAGTCTCACAGATAATAAGTGGTAGGTTCAGATTTGAATTCAGATTCATTTGACTCTCAAACATCTATTTTTTGTGTATTTTTATAAACCCTATTATTACAAGATAAAACACAGAGAAAATGATACATAAAGAATTCATTGCTGCTTAAAATTTTATAATGGGAACACTTTTAAGTGAATCACCACTCAGGTTAAGAAATAGGAGTTTGCCCTATGCTCTAGAAGACCTCCATCTTCAAAAGTAAACACTATAAGCACTATCCCGGCACTGATAGTAATCACTCTTTGCCTTTCCCTCCCTCCCTCCCTCCCTCCCTTCCTTCCTTCCTTCCTTCCTTTTTTTGTTCGGAGACAGAGTCTCTCTCTGTCACCCAGGCTGGAGTACAGTCACACCATTCAATCTCAGCTCACTACAACCTCTGCTTCCCCAGTTCAAGCGGTTCTCATGCCTCAACCTCCTAAGTAGATTTCTGTATGACTTAATTAGCCAAACGAGCATCCCTAAAGAATTGTTCAGTTTTTTCTTTTTTTTTTAATTTTAAGCTCCATGTCTTTAAGGTCTCATTTAATATACCAAATCCCTTTTCCTTTCTTTAGAGTTTACCTGCTGATCCACCTAGACTATTTATCTGTATGTTTCCATCAGTCTGAATTTTCTTTTTGCATACTCATGGTGCCTTCAGACCACTGCTCTGACCTTTCTTTTCTATCAATTGGCCACTGAATCCAAAGGCTTGATTGGACTCAGATTGGATCCCTTGGGCAAGGCATTAGGGGAGTGTATTTTTTCATGAGGATGCATGTAGTATCTGGGTATTACTTTTATTTTCACACCTATTGATGCTCAATGCCTAAGTTATTAATTCACTGGAGGTTCCACATGGTGATACTTTATCATTCTTTTTCACTTATTCCCCAAAATAATTTTAAAACGAGACACCTGCTTTGTATGTGGTTACTCAGTATTATAGTTTATGTAGAAAAGGAACAGTGAATGCTTGAATTTTTCTTTCATTTATCTGGTTTTAAAATATACTTAATGTTTCAATCAGTTGTAATTCTTGTTCTCATTGAAGCTCAAATTGCTTATTCTGCAATCTTGTTGTATCTGGTTTGACAAGATGTTCCACACTCTTCCTGTGTGTTTCTCAATATCTGGAATCTGTAATTTCTCAAAGAAGTTCTGTTTCTTTTAGTGGGACATGGTATTTCAAGACTGCAGCTTGGGTCTAGAGATGTGAATTACTAGTGGATAGATTAATATTTCTAAGTGTTTTTAGTGTACAGAAATTGGACATAGTTAAAATAACCTGTGATTCAATAATGATACATCTAAATCAAAGGCACAGGGCTGGTGCTTAATTTCTTCTGTTTTACATTTGTATTCCTTATTTTTCACACTGAAAATCTTAATTTTTCAGGTCATAAGAGAGGACGCAATTATAATGTGCTATGACTGCTTACATTATATACATACAAGTTTCAGAACAATGCTATTATTATGTTATCACTGATTATGACTACTCAAAATAGATTTATATATTTTTATATGCTATTTCATTATCCCCCAACCACATTTAATGGTTATACTATATCTACATCATAATATCATAGTTTCACTGTAATCTATAATCCTTCAGTTTTAACCTCACTCTGTATTGATTATATAAGTAATTATGTAGACCACCTGTCCTTATGTTGGTGTTTTCCTTATAAGTTTAGTTGCCTAAAACTTGTTTTATAGTAGATTTCTTAGAAACTGTTCATGGGCAAAAATACTTTTGAATTACTACAAGTTGTATGTGCCACTTATAAATAAAGGGCAATGTCCCATGGATATAAAATAAGTGGTTCATGTTTTCCTTTCTTGAGTATCTGAATTATTTTACCTCACTTTCCTCTGGAATAACATATTGTTGTAAAAAAGAAAAGGCTGATGAAGATATAGTTATTTGTCACTTATGAATCACTGCTCTTTTTGTCTGGATTCCAAAAGAATTTTTAAATTTTATCTTTAATTTCAGACAGCTTTTCTAATTTTTTCCCAGAGCCTTTTATTATTTGTAGGTTGGATCTTCTTTACCTGTCTTCAGAATTTGCCACTCTATCTAGACTCTTTTTTTAAAAAATTTCCTTTGTCTTTATCTTCTCCTCTTAGTATATTTTCTGATGTATTTATTTTAATTTTTGTGTTCCTCCTAGTCCTCACTTCTAAAATATATTTTGTGTTTCTAATTTTAGTCTTTCTAATATGCATTATTTCTAATTCTGATGTATGTTGTTCTTCCATGTCATGTATCATTTTATTAATTATTTTAATCTAATTTTTAATTATGCATTACAGTTTTGCTTAGCTTTTGAGTAACTTTTCTTGGTTTGTTTTTATTGTTTATAAGGAGAATATTCTGCTCTTCGTTATCTTTTTCTAAGCAACTGTTTTTGGAGTTTTATCTAAATGTTTTTACTTAACTTTTTAATGTGAACTTAGTTTTTCTTAACTTTTTTTAGTGGGATGCTGAAGTTAAAGTTCAGATAAGTTTTATGATTTCACTGATGTTCTTCTTTTGTTGTTTTAAGATAGTGTTTAAAAATGTGCAATTTTTTCTTCTGATGTTTCTAGACCCTGCAAACTTTACTTCTGACATTTCTTTTTATTAACTTCTGTTTTCCTTGTTCTATTTCAATCTGAATTCACTTCCTGCAGTTTCTCTGCAATATGGATTCCTGTCCTGGGAAACCCTGCAAGCATGTTTTCAAGAATATACTTGGTCTCTGCCTCTTAAGACTTTATTCTAGGACTCTTTCATTTACCTGTCCTTGGAAAAGGAAATCTCTCCTTTTTTTTTTTTTTTTTTTTTTTTGCTGCTGTTTTCAGATTGGTCTGCTTTTGCTTCCAATGATATTTATTGGTCATTCAAGGGTTCTCCTTTTCCATGGTCTGTCTGGGATCCTGCTACTACTCTGTTTTCCTTCATTGAGATCCTGCTAACATGCGGGGCTTTGATGGTTTATCCCTAACCACTTGCATTTTTGGGTTTCGGTGGATATCTTCACATTTAGTTTCAATGAAAATGTTGGTCCTGGGTGTGTGACTTTGCTACCTAGTCCCTCTTTCATTTTATATGTAGGGTTTTAGAAAGAGCCAGTGTCTACATTTTTACTGCTGCCTCCATATTCCTAGAATTCAATTTTCTAAAACTTGGGCTTTTACAATCAAAATGTTACCTTCTCATATAAATGAAATAAAAATCACAACTCGGATATTTATTGTTTGTCTAACTGAATTGGAATGTGAAAAATAAATTTAGGAAATGACATAATGAAGTAAATTCTAATCCCCTTGATGCCCCCGACGATCTATACCCATTTTTACTAGCTAAGGAAAGAACTTCTTCACTGGGCAAGGTGGTACAGTGGAAAGTGTGTGGATTTTGAAAACAGAGAGACTGAAGTTTAATTCTTCTTATTATTATTGTTATTATTTTGAGGTGGAGTCTCACTCAGTCACCCAGGCTGGAGTACTGTGGTGCAATTTTGGTTCACTGCAACCTCTGCCTCCTGGTTCAAGTGATTCCCCTGCCTCAGCCTCCCAAGTAGCTGGGATTACAGGCACACACTACCGTGTCTGGTTAATTTATTTTATTTTACTGTTAGTAGAGACAGGGTTTCACCATGTTGGCCAGGCTGGTCTTGAACTCCTGACTTCAAGTGATCCACCCACCTTGGCCTCCCAAAGTGCTGGGATTACAGGCATGAGCCACTGCGCTCGGCCCGAAATTTAATTCTTAATCTGTTATTTAATACCTGTAAAATTACAGGTGAGATATTTAAGCTCTAAATGGATTAATTTTCTTGTGAAATGCACACACCTATATCTCTGTTTGTACATAGCACATTTTGAATAAATTTTTCTTTCCCCAAACCCTTTACTCTCCAATGCTATGTAAAGATTGAAGGTTTAGCAAATTGAACATTTCATTTTTAAAGAATTATTTGCTTTACTTTTTGTTTTTTAGCTGGGGTTATTTTTCCTTTTTCTCCCTGGTATCAGTTTTGATTTGTCCCTGCTTTCTCAATTTAGGAAAATACAAGAAAGGAAGAAAATTAATGCAAAATTTGAAAAGCTATTGTATAAATTTAAGCACACTTCACAGAACTGTCTCTTTCTACAGACCAGGGCAAACCCGGAAAATGGATTTTCTTTTTTTGTTTTCTCCTTATGCAGATTGTCATATAATGAGTTACAAACAGAATTCAACTTCTGTGAGCTGCCAGAACTGGGGGTTGGAGATGCTCAGAAGATAGGCGGCCATGATTAAAAAGATTTGTCAAACACTAACTTTGAACATGCTGTGGTTTGATTTTTTTTAAATGCAACTATGAGCAGAAAATAGCATTTTCTCACTCGGTGAAGTCACACCTCTCTTTGTCAATGGAATAGTTGATAAATCAGTGAAAACAAAATTAAATGTAAATTGAGCTTTCCATCTGGCCACCGTGACACTCTCTAATTCAAGCCAAACAACTTGTCTTTAAGGAAGTCTTTCTCTGAAGTACCCTAGATTAACAACATTTTACAGAGTTCTTCCATAGTTCAAGAGAGTATTTTAGGACATTCGAGAAAAAAAAAATCTAGTTAGGACAAAAGAAGAATCTAAAAAGGCAGTATCTAGTAACCTTTAGTCTGAGACATAAAATGTGTTTGTGTTTAAAGAATATGAATAATTATCCTTCACTCACAATATGATTTTTGCAGCGTTTTTATTTTCCTTATATCCAGGCTCTTTCCTCTCTAGCTTTACTGAAGTAAAACTGACAGATAAAAACTGCTTATATTCAAGATGTACGATATGTTTATTTGCTATACACATACATTGTGTAATGATGACCACAAGCAAATTAATTGAAACATCCTTCACCACACAGCCACTATCTTGGGCGTGTGTGTGTTGTGAACACTTAAGATTTGCCCTCTTAGCAAATTTTAATTAAGAAATACAGTATTATTCACTATGGTCACTATATTAGGTATGGCTTGTAGGTTTCCAGGGAGAAGACTAACATGCAACATTTGTGAAGTAATAAGGAAGTTCTCAGACGATAATTATTACCATGTAATAAGGAAGTTCTCAGACGATAATTATTACCATGTAATAAGGAAGTTCTCAGACGATAATTATTACCATGTACAGTTCTAGAGAAAAGATGGACTGATTTGCGTAAGATGTTCTATTTTGAAACAGCAGAATACAAAACCAGCACAAGTTACAGTCTATAAAATCAGATGTGAATGTAGAGTTGGGTTCCACGGTATTTATTAGGGATGAATACTTCCAACAGGAAAGGGAAGAAAAGGAATGGGAAGAGGAGGAATGTGAACTTCTGTGCCAACCTGAAGTTTCACATTTGTATTATCAGAAATGTCCTGACCTTTTGCTTCACTCAGTTACCAAATATGGACTGCGACGGGGAAGTGTGACTTTGGGCAAGGTGGCTGTCTGCAGCTAAGGAAGATTCTGAAGGAGCCAAAGCTGCTGGCTGCTTTCTGACTGCACTCCTGCTTTCTGACTTGACTCCTGTCAAGCAGGTCCTTCCTCAAAAGGGGATCTGTCTTTGCATTTCCATGTTTGCCACAAAAATATCAAATAATATCACCTGAAATTTGTGAATTGTAACTCCTGACCTAGTGGACATTGTTGAGTAGACCCTAAATTATTATTCTTATAATAATTAGGGTTTTGTTAAGGAAAGGATGACCAGGACCCCAGGGGAAAACACACAAAACAATAAGGGGGATTCTGGGCTGAGGGACCAAGGTTATTACAGATAGGCAGGGGTTTTGTTTTTGGAAAAGGAGAACTGTTTCTATTTACACTTATTGGCACAAAAAGTATTTAAACAGAATCAACTGTCCACTTTTCTTTATTCTTTATAACACTATTGTTTTCCTGGTTTTAATTTGTTTTATGTCTCATGTTCAAAATAAATGCATTTTAGCATCAACTTTTCCTAATATTGAAATATTTAGAAGTATTTAAATATAATTTTTATACTATAATAATCATATTTAGCATTAATACTAAATAATCATATTTGCTTTTCCTTTTCTATGCTAAACCTATTGTAATAGTGCAAATCTTGCCAGGCATTGTGTGACAAAGTGCAGTGACACTATCGGTGTCATTGAACTACTTACAGTATAATAAATGAAAGTACAGTTGACCCTTGAAAAATGCAGGGTTAGAAGCACTGATCCCTGCACAGTCAGAAATCTGCATATAACTTTTGACTACCCCAAAACTTAACAACTAATAGCCTACTGTTGGCCAGAAGCCTTAACAAGAATAAAAACAGTGGATTAACACATATTTTATAGTTACATGTATTCTTACAATAAAGTAAACGAGAAAACAATGTTTTTATGAAAATCATAAGGAAGAGAAAATATGTTTACTATTCAATACATAGAAGTGGATCATTGTAATGGTCTTCATCCTCGTGGTCTTCATGTTGAATAGACTAAGAAGGAGGAGGATGAGGAGGTTTTGGTCTTTTTGTCTTAGACGTAGCAGAGGCAGATGAAAATATGCATATAAGTGGGTCCATAGAGTTCAAACCTATATTGTTCAAGGGTCAACCCTACATATTCCAACTTGGGAAGCAAAGGCTCTGTATGTTATGAATGAACTTAAGACCTTGGAGAACAATGGTAGTGGCCCATGACTGCATGTACAAGGACCTGGATCAGTGCCCTGCAGTGAATGAGTATCCAGGGGAGAGGGCAAGGCTTTAACATCAGTGTGGTTTATCTGAGAAGAGCAAAACCGTAAAAGGTAACTCAGCCAACACTTCTTTTTCTGTTCTTAGAATTGGAAAGAGGGATGGATCCTTTTGGACTGAGCAAACCCCTGAGATTTTTTGGGCAATTGAAGTGTGTGTGCGAAGAGGTCATCAGGGAAGGAAATATAGCTTTTGCTCCTAAGGGAGTTTGGTATTCAATCTATAAAAATTTGATAAATTAAAGAAGTGTATCCATATTTATACAATGAGACTGTGAAGTAGATCACAGCAATTACATATTTAAAGGACGATGAAAAGTATAGTTAAAGGGTGATTCTTCATCTTCTTCAGAGAACATACCGTGTTTCAGTTTCCATTTTATTACTTTATATTGGTATACCTTTGGGTAAGTCCCTCTATTCAGAACTACAGTTTCTGTGCTAAAATAAAAGGTAACCAAAAATTTAAACACAAAAAACAGAAGGAGTTGAAGTAGAACTCAGGAATTCTTTTTAATGTTTTAATGTCTATAGCTCTTTAAAAATTCTGCTCATAATATCCATATACGATTTTAGCCTGCTATATGGTGAGAAAATCGACATTTTTTTAAATGTAAAAATTAGGAATAAACAAATAAATCTTCCCCAATTCTGCCTTCAATTTCCTGGAACACTGACATAAAATGTTTATAAAAAAGACCATCCTTTAAATCTGTTTTGTCAATTATTTTGCTGTCGTAGGAACAGAACTCTAACAACAGTTAAATAACGAAGTTGAAATTCAAAACAACAACATAGGGCATCCGATAAAGCTCACAGGCATTCATCCTAGAAATCAGGCAGATCAGCTTTTTAACCTAGGCAGCCGTCAGGTATTTTTAACTGAATGTTGAATAAAGGGAACCCCTCAAAATTCAGTTACCATCTCTTGTTCACCAAGTTTACCGAAGGCAGAATTTTGAGACTCAACATTGCACCACTTTTCCATTAAAATTCTAACAGCACCTTTAGTATCAAATCCCCTTTATTCTCTCTCCGTCATGAGTGATTAGTGTTTTCCTACATTCATCAAATTCCTTGTGACCTTTACCCCATATTTCAGTCTCATTCCTCTCTCAAATGCAGCTAGGATATTCTCTTCTAGCACATTTTGACGGACAAGGCAATCCATTTTGTTGTCTAACCTCTATATCAAAGTGACAGAAGATTCAGTGGTTTAACAGCTGGAGAAATTTTCATAACATGAATGAGATTTAGATAACACTTCCATTAACAGTACTTAAGATCAATGTCCCTAAACTACCATTCCCAAATCAAGAGTTTATTGTGTGTTTTAACGCTTTAGAGCCACCAAGTGTTTCTTACTCAAACTGCCTGTAACACAATTTGGGATGCAAGTTATGTAGATAATGTTGAGATCATTTATTGGAAACCTCCAGCAAATAGCTGAAGATGCCCTCATCCTCCCCTGAATAAAATTATAAAATGAAATAAAAAGGTCTTTAAAGGGTACTCTATGCAAAGGGTGCTCTATGCAGTTATGCAGCTACCCTGACTCCCACCTGGTGTTTATGGAATCCACTGTTAGCTTGAAGAAGTGACTTTGATACAGGATTTAAGAAGAAATTACTTAGCAGATAGTGAGGGTATAGAAGTCCTTGGTAAGGTTTTCTTTTTAATGAAAAGCAGCCCCAAATTATTTTTCTGTCTAACAAAGGCAGCCTGGAAAATTGAGCTGCAGACATAGATGCTGGCAGTAGTACCAGTCATGTTCAAGATGGTGGCTCCATCTTCCCTTCTCTTTTTCAGCATGTGTATGGTAAGGACCAGACAAGATGGCACTGGCTAAGGGAAACTTCATTTGCATAATAAGATTAGGGTGGGTTGACCAGCCTTCCCCTTGTGTTGTGTAAATGTCACACCTGATGGAACCAATATGTGAGCCCTACGTAAATCAGACATCATCTCCTCAAGCCGGACTGTAAAATCCGGCACGTTAGTCGTGAGCCAGTCTTTTCCTCTGGGAAGTCCCATCTCTCTCACTAGAGAGAAAGCTGTTTTCCTTTCTATTTCTTTCTCTTTTCTTTGCCTGTTAAACCTCCACTCCTAAACTCCTCCTGTGTGTCCTTGTT
This sequence comes from Rhinopithecus roxellana, assembly GCF_007565055.1. Lineage (NCBI taxonomy): Eukaryota > Metazoa > Chordata > Mammalia > Primates > Cercopithecidae > Rhinopithecus > Rhinopithecus roxellana. Next base: position 23,910,974 of record NC_044569.1, read on the forward strand.
CTAAATTTTCCTGGTGTAAGACAACAAACCCCAGGTATTGACCCCGGCCGATGAGCTGCTTCAACTTGTTCAGTTGAACCATTCTCAGACACTTAGTCTACCAGTCTAATCCCTCTTCTCACTCACCACTCTTTCAAATAAAAAGAAACTAAGCCAGAATTATGGCTTCATTTTAAAATTTTGTCTTCTGACATAGCTCTTCAATAACTCTCATTCACTGAATAAAAATAATTCCTTTAATTTGGAAATTAATATTTCTGTGAATAGATGGTAAATGCATAGTAGTCCACAAATGGAGTCTGGGACAGATTTTGGCATGTAATGGACATCCCTTATTTACTTGTGAAATTGTTGAGATGAAATGCAACTGGTTTTATGGTACGTACAAGAAATTAGTGATAGGGTGATACTGGTTTCTGAATTAATTATCTCAAAGATTTGTTTTTATAGAATTCAGGATGTACCTTATTTTTTGCTTAATTGCTTGAGTAATATATATGCCAAGATAAATTTTGATTTCATTGATTCTCTTTTATTTTAGCTGATATAAAACAAAGTAACTGACAGTAATTTTAAGTCAAACCTCAAGGATCATTAAGACCAGTGGTTACTAATATTATAGAAAGACTACCTAGGAATATCCAACCTAACACCCTCCCATGAAATGTATGGAATATTCTGATGTCAAGAAAAAACATTTTCTAAGTTTCCAACATCCTCCCACCTTCAGCACTAGGAACTCATTTATAGTAGCTGTGAGATATGGGTATGGAAATCACTCCATTCACCAAATGGGCAAAGTAAGGCAATGGAATGAAGAGTAAAAAACCACTGACAAGTCTTAAAATATTTTGAAACAATTAGGAATTTGCATAGCTGGAGCACCTGATGGATTCTAAAAAGAGAAGTAGAGGGAGGCATTAGAAAAACATGACTTTACGTGCTAATAAAAGGAAGATTAGTTTCTGGGGACTCTAGGAAAGAGGGTATATTTCCAATTTTTATTGGATTGCTTCTAAAAACAATCAATGTAGTCTTCATGGCATAAATATAGAGTGTAACTTCAGGTAAAGTTGCATGGAAGAAAAGAAAGGCTGTTGTGTTTCCACCTCTCCTACTCCATTATACCAAAACTTACCACTTAGTTGTAATATCTGTTTGGTCAAGGGTATGTCTCACGTGTAGAGTTTGACATAGGGTGGAGAGAAATTCGTTGCTCCTTTGTCAGTTAATGAAGAAACTCTTTGGAATTTCCTACACAAATATATGGAGTTATTTCTTAACCCTACTACTTTCAGCACTCTGTGCACACTTGTTATGCTTTTCTAGGTTGGATAATTAAACTTTTGTTGTTATTTGATGGAGACAGTAGTCCAATAAAATCAAACCAGAAAAAGCCAACAATTGATATTTGCTTTAACTTCATTATTTTTTAAAGTGAGACAATTTAGCCAGATGATGTTGATTATAATTTATACTGGAGAACACATTTCCTGTTTTATATCCAGATATAAATATTGGATCATGCTGGCTATTTCAGTCTTTTTCCTTGTGCTGTATGGGCTACATTTGGCATTAATTTCAGATTCACCTGCTAGACAATCATTTCCCTTTCCCTTACCCTGCAAAATGAATCTTCAGGCAGATGTTATGCATGGAAACGAATCTGATCCAATACTCTCAGCAATGCCACTAAAAAATCACCTGAAAAATATTGTCTTATGTCTCTAGACTTCCCATTTTAGCAATTATCTAAAATACTAAACTCATACCAAATACTATATTTTAATAATGACTAAAGATTTGGAAGATTCTTAGTGAATGTCTATGTAAATGAAGCTAAAAGAGAAAGTCACTTTTCCATGTTATATAAAATTTATACCAAATCCTCTGATTCTGCACATCCAGTTTTCTAACTGGTCATAATATATCAGATTTTACCTCTTCTCTGCATCTCTTTACTAGAAGCTGAAAATTAGAAAAATAAGCTTAGGCCAGTAATGCAATTATTCAGAAATTCTGAATTTAAACTTTTAATTCTGAAAACTGTATTTTTTAAAAAGAATAAAATAAACTAGGAAGAAAACTATTTCTAGTTTGTCTTAGAAGTGGGAATCATTGACTGATGTTTCTTCTCTAGCTATCTTTAGAAATGCCAAACTCTACATCACTATATCATTACCTAGTGACATAGATCTATGAGAAGACATCCGTCTAACATGAGCTAATTTCTCTACTTAAAGGGGAGAGGGTAAGCATATGTTTTTGCATTTTTGGCACAGAAAGGTGATGCTGGAAAACTCTGGTTTTCAGACATTTTCCAAGCAACTTCTGTGCAGCTCCCAATCTGCATGTTTCTACTGTGTGTGTCTCCCTGGTGTGAAATTGATTAGGAGCAGCATGAATCTGTCACTGAGAGTTATAGTGACTGGGATTTAGGGGGACTTCAGCCTATTTTTGTTGATGCTCTACTGTGCCCACACACCCGTTCAAATATGACCCGGGTCTGAAAATGATGTGGTTTAATGTGTCAAGATCCTCATGGACAGAGGTTTCTTTTTGAGAAAATATGAAAACAAGTTTTACCCCCTTGTTATTCTCCAACAAAGAATGATCAGGGTCAGAAGATTAAAATGCCTTTCAGTATGATAGTAAATATCTGCAGGAATATATCTGAAGGAGTAACAGAAGACGTAAGACAACTACTCATCAACAGCTTAAGTGATCAGAGCATGTCTTTTATTTGCACAACACTAATCCTTTTCAAAGCACATCATACTTCAAATTCCTTGAATTTAGGAGCCTTTAAGTATTTCTTCTATCATATATTTTTGTTTATTTGTAAGAATATATGCTGGTGCTTCATGGTAAAGTGGTGAATTAGTTTATATTGCAGTGGCATTGACGTCTATCATTGAAAAGCAGTGGATTGTACATTCTAATAGTATCTTCTTGTAACCAAACAAGAATATCCAAATATTCAAATTTAGTTCGATTGTAAATGCACATTAAATTTATTTGATTTGGTTAAATAAAATTATTTAATGTCTTCTTAAACATAGCACATGGTAGTATGGTTAGTTTTAGCTAGGAGTTCAAGGAATAGAACAGATTCTTTTACTTTGGAGTAGTCAAAAATACTGAAATGCCATTCTGTATTGAGAAAAGGAACTATTGTTATGTTATTTGAAAACCAAAAAGGATAATAGCCATAATTCATACCTATTATCCATTAGTGATTTTGTGCATATTAAACCCGATTAAATCGGAGTCTCAGGATTGGGGTCTGAACATTAATATGCTGTGACAGCTAATCAAACAAGATTCAGAACCATTGATGTAGCTCAAATAACACTTTTCTTCTTTTTGCCCCCACTTTTTTGCTCACTCCTTCAGACTTCATGCTGACATAACTTAGCTTCCCCTCTGTGATAATCACATTTTGCAGACAAATCTTTTCTGTGGTATTTCTATGACACTGTATTAGAATTGTTTATGCACATGTCATCTTTCTCTTGCTAGACCGTAAGGTCATTGAGGTCACAGATAGTCAGTGTTTGTATCTGACATGATATGCTTGCAAATACAATGATTTAGGCACACAAAGGAACAATTATGCATATTAAAATTTATGGAAATCTAATTACATGGTTTAAAAAACTTTATGATTTTAGTTGACGGAGTAGGTTTTGGATCATGAGAAGCTGGTAACTGTGAAAGGAAGACAGGATGTGGTGGAATTACCTTTGCTTACTCATGACAGTTTTGTCCCAAAGGTTATGCACTGAAAGTCAGGAAATACTCAGTGAGCTGGGCTAAACAGGATGCCATTCGCATTTACAGATGTCCTATGCAAGAGTGTAAAACAAGAGCCTGCTGTCTAACTTACCGCTTACCTTCATGAAGAGTGGGTGTGGTATGCAGTCAAGTGAAGGAGAGAAAAACAATGGGTAAGAGCAAAGATTGGGAAACAATAAAAATGTGATCAGAGGTCAGACTCTCCAAACACTACAGTCACTTAGTACTCCATCTTGAAAACTCTGCTCCCCACCCTAAACCCTCTAGTAACAAACACAAATCTAACTCCAGCTTCTATTGTCTGCAAGTTCAGAGAAAAGAGCAATGGTGGTGTGAATGTACGTGACTGCTTTCTGGTTCCAGGTGAGAGAAGGGAGATACCTCGCCCTGGAAGTATGTTGGAAGTTGTTCTTCATCCTTTGAAGGATGACCAGGTCAGGCACAGCCTCATGGGAAATTGAATGGGGAGATGGTGACGTGGGTGCAGATGTCAAGTCTTACAAAATCAGTTCTGCACAGAAAATTTGCAACATGGGATTATTTCCTGTGCTGACATTTTCTCTTTAGATGGCACCCTCCAGGCATTCCAAGTGCCTGTTTCCATCATGCCCCAGATTCTAGTTTCTAATCCAGTTATGAAATTCTCTGTTCCAGCAGAGAACAATACTGATCTTGCTGGTATCACACAGACCTCTACATCATATGTAGAGGAGCATAAAACTCATAAAATTCTCATTTTCATTAGAAAAACACAGAAACATGATATAGCACCATTTTTCCTTGCACTGGTTATATCCCATAGATTGCTGTTAATAATACTTTATTGTAGGAGCATTTGCAAGCATGAAGTTTTGTTTTTTCTTTTTTCCTCCTCAGCACCTGGTTGTCATTTCCTATTTATGTGTAATCTTGGGGAGGTAGAGAGTGGTAATTCACATACAAGAAATCCTTCAGAATATGTTAAAATAACTTAATGCCTCATCAGAACTCCAAAGGAAGGGCTTAGAATACTGCCCCTGTTTATACTAAGAAATACAGAAAAAGAACATTAGCAGAAGTGATTTTATGGTTTTTATATGTTAGGCAAATTTTTCTCCAATTTACCATTTAGTCTACAAGCAATATATTTTATTAAGGTGAACATTGTTTAAATGTAATTCTAAACTAAACTCTCTTATTCCTGTAGTTGGTAAAAAAAAAAAAAAAAAAAAATTTATATACATTAGGAGTAAAAAGAGGTTCTTAGAAGATAAACATGGAGGATTTAATTAATTTAGGAGAAAATCATATGGTTAATAATTTACTGTAATTATATGGTTTTTAGTTTCCTGAATCCTATCTTCTACGATTTCAATAAAAAGCAGAATTAATCATAAGGAAAAAATATAATGGGTTTTTGCATTTCCATAGCTAATCTCATCTGTTACTCAAAACCTAGCTTTTATGACCCAGAGTAACAATTTTTATCTACTATAGAAGCTCTAACTATGGATTAACATTGATTTTTTTCCCCTTTTCTCAACTTCCATAGACCCAGGAAAGTTTATAGCATCAGGAATCATGTTCCTTTACTGTACTCTTAAAGTTTCTGTATATTCTGATTATAATTTAGACAGTTTTTCTACCGTGAGCTACTGCCATTTCATATCAGGCAAATGTTCCATTTTTCAAAATATAAGTCTATAAATTTGTTTCTACTTTCACTCTTTAACAGTAATTTGGAGCTTACATTCTAAATTATAGTATTTCTGTGGTTTCTTTTTTCCTTCTCATCCTCTTGATTGTCTAAAAGTCAAACTATGTCAATAATATGCCAAAGTACATCAGACGCCTGGGCTGTCTTTTCCTTTTTCTTTTCATTCAAAAGAATTTAGTTTCCTGGGTGTGTTCCTTATCAGGTGGCTGTGTGTTCCTTTTGCTCCATTACATTCTCTCCCTCTTACTCGTATGCTCTCATTTTCCTTCTCTTTCTCCAGCATATTTAGTAGCCAATTTTTCAGATTAAAGATGTTCTGTTAGCTTCAGAAAATATTCCAATGGACCGTGGTCACTGTAGTCAGTATATTTCATTTGCTTCCTTTCTCAACCCAGTTAGTTTTGCCTCCATGTCTTTTCTTCAGCTGTTAAATACTTAGTGGCGATTGAATTAGAGGGATGGTGCTAAAGAACTCTCGCTAAAGAAACACAAAGATGTGTATCTTCTTTCAGTTTCTTTAAAATAACATGTCCTTGCCACTTACTTACTTTGAATCCATTTTCTAAGTGACACGAGAAAAGAGCAAAGCATAAATCATGAGGTGTGTCTTTATGAAAGATTTGAGCTCTGGAGGGTACAAGACCTGCCCTCTGAGGTCAAAGCAGCATCTCGTGCCCTTTGTGCTGTGCTCACTCCTCTAGCCAGGCCCATGGGGAGGGCAGAGGAAGAGTCAACTGCTGCTTTCTCCAGCGGCTGCTCACCTGCTACTGGAGAGAAAAGGTGACCTTGAAATCAGAGTGTGCTATACTTTGACAGAAATCATCTAAATAACAGCACAATAAATGAGGGCGTTACTCCCATCATGACTCTCTTCAAGGTTTTGCTTTCTGCTTCCCATTCTCCCTGATGGTTGTTTTTATTCCCTCCATCAAAATTCTCCTCCTTTGCTTCAAATAACTTAAGGAGCTACCTTCTTAGTACTCATTGCTTTGCTGTATTTATAGGAGTGTTGCTGATTTTCTATTTTCTGACCACGTTTACCATTCCTTAATGCCTTTGACTTCATTTTGATTGTGAAATGCGCACACATGTGAACACACGGGTGGGTGTGCACACACACTTTTATTTATTTACAGTCTGGAAGTATAATCATGGATTTACTTTATTCAAATAACTTTCCATTTCCCTCTTTCATTTGTTATTCACTGTGAAGCTTCCAGCTTTAAGGAATATATATTTCATTCTTTTTCTTTATTTAAAATGCAGAGTTTCAGGGCCGGGCATGGTGGCTCAAGGCCTGTAATAGCAGCACTTTGGGAGGACGAGGTGGGCAGGTCACTTGAGGTCAGGAGTTTGAGACCAGCCTGGGCAATGTGGTGAAACTCTGACTCCACTAAAAAGAATACAAAAAATTAGCCAAAAAAAAAAAAAAAAAAAAAAAAAAATGCCGAATTTCAGATATTAAATTTAGAAAGTAAAGGTTTTCAAAGCACACTAAATTGTGCCAAAAATGCAGAAATGCAAGTATGTAAATGGAGTACAGGGCCATGACTAATATTCGTGAACATTTCTCTTTAATGTCCAGTCACAAAAATATTTTTTTCTGTTTCCTTTTCCTTATTCTTTGCACTTTGATTCCAGACTATTCCGTGGACAGAGGCTCAAATCCTGACCTGTCCAAATTTTGGCATCTCTTCACCAAACTCTGGAGCCCTAGCTACGCACTGGCTCTGCTTTGATGTCACCAATTGGGTTCTGGTATCTTGTGTGCACTTTTCCAGCATTTGATCCTTGACATTTTCTTTCTTTTCTTTTCTTTTTTCTTTTTTGGAGGCAGAGTCTCACTCTGTTGGCCCAGGCAGGAGATCTTAGCTCACTGCAACCTCCACCTTCCAGGTTCAAGCAATTCTCCTTCCTCAGCCTCCCAGGGTAGCTGAGATCACAGGCAAGCACCTGTGTCCAGCACATTTTTGTATCTTTAGCAGGGACGGAGTTTCACTATGTTGGCCAGGCTGGTTTCAAACTCCTGACCTCAAATGATCCACTCACCTTGGCCTCCCAAAGTGCTGGAATTACAGGCATGAGCCACCATGCCTGGCTGATCCTTGGCATTTTCTTAGACTGGACTTTGAATTATTCATGAATAGCTTCAGTTGTCCAAAAAGAAAAAAAAAATAAACAAAAATAAACACTGAAGGGCTTATTTCTTAAATGAAATCTGAGAATAAGAAACCTAGGGTTGATACGGGAACCTTATGGAGTTTTCAGAGCTACTCCTTTTAGTTTCTGCTCTGCCGTCCTCGGCATGTCCACAGTGTTGCCGCATATTCTAAGAGGGCTGCTTGAAGTTCGGTCATCTCATCAGCATTCCAGGAAACAGGTACGAAACAGTAGAGAGACAAAAAGTACTCCTGGCACCTGAGTTAATCTTTCTTCAGCAGCCTGCCTGAAGTTCTGTCACATCCACATACATTTCCTCTAGAAAGCTGGGATGTGTTCTGGTTGTAGGTCTTCCCTAAGGAGAGAAAGGGGAGATTAAATTATAGATGGCAAGGAGAATTCTCTAACCCATTTTCATTTCAGGGCTGACCAATTATGCCACGAGGAAGTAAAGGAATGGGGCTCAGTAAAGGACTGAAATGATTAAATTTTTTTTTTTTTACTAACAAAGGAAATGAGAAGAGGAGCAGACCCGACTTGGGGTTGCACAGTGGAAATTGTCTTGCATCCACTCTCCGCTAGCAATGTGAGAAGCAGACTACATGATTTTACTTCCCTCTTGAGACCAAAGTGAGTCTCACAAAGCTTTTCTTCAGCAACTAAACCCTTCTGATATATAGTTTTGTTTCCTTCAAAAGTCTGTAATTTATATAGCAGACTTTTTGCTTTCCTCATTTTTCTTTTTAAGACCAAATCCCTCAATTTTATTTCATTTTAATAACTTCACAAAATAACTCTTAAGTATCTTATATGAACAGGGATCATATAATTGTAGACCAATCTGAGGGGTATGGATTCTGCAGGTTTCAGACCTATGTCCATCTGATTGTCAAGAACTCCCCTGTTGAGTTCTTTTTTGTAAATGGAGCTGAGCAGTCTTCACTGAGTCATGCATGCATATGAAAGGCTCTGTTCACTGTTTCCTGCCTTGATTTGGAGACTGCTGCCCTGAAATTAGCAGGCTTTCAGATGACACATATGCAACTTCTGAGCCTCATCCTCATCACTGCCCTCTTGCTTTTTTGGAATGCTCTGTACTAAGTAACTCCTGGTCCTCAAACCAGTAAGAAGGACATCCAGAACACTTTTTTTCTCTGAGACAGGTTCTACTGCTGAAGATAAGCTGAGAGTATTCCAGGACCCCCTAGGTATTAGTGGTTCTTCACACTACCTGAATATTTGATTTGTGGGATAAATTCTAGAAATACTGACTTAAACATCTTCTCTCCACTGTCTCTAGTCTATATCCTCTCCAACCCCATGAGTTTACCAATAATACCTTGTGAACTTGACCACAGGAATCAAAGTCTGTAGAATGTGACATATGTTGGCAAATGCCAGATGCATCCACAGTAATGTCTACATGAACCCCTCCCTAGGTAATAAGGTCCCTGCTTCTTCCTTTTAAGATACCTAGTCCTGCAAAAAAAATTCAATCCTAGTCTTCCAGAACTGTTTTCAGTCTTAGAGTGCTAATGCCCATGCAGAAATGTACTTATGTTGAGACACCCTTGGCCTTCCTAGGTGTTTTCTTCTAGGAAGATGTCTTTAATTGAATAAATACTTTCTGGCTCTTAGGTGCACAGTGGCACACACCAATCATGGGGCACAGTTTATTATGAATGATACGTTACAAATAACAGCAAAAATACCATGGGTTATAAGTATTTTTTGAATAAAATCAATGAGATAAAATCAAATTTGTGTGACTCCTCCATTATGTTCAAGGTGGAATAAGAAAAAAACAGATTTACTCTATTATCTGAAACAGCTAACAAGCAGGACAAAATGTGTGAAATGAAGGCTTTCAAGAAACTAGACATCAGGCAAAAAGGTACCATTATCCCTGAGAGAACAGGTGAGGGACACAAGAAAGGCAATCTCTGTACTGCCCCGTTTACTGCCTGGGGAGTTTCTAGGCTGTGCCACAGGGAGGGGGACCCAGGTTATGTCCGTTCTCAACAGCCAGACCTGAAACCTCATAATTCGCGGGACATTGGGTAAGGTACTCAGGAGTGTCATGCGTTTGTAAAGGTTAATTTAACCCCAGACCAAATGCTGCTTAGACCCCATCTAGCAAAACTTAAGAGCAAGACCTGAAAGGTTCAACTTGTTTTTAAGTAACTTAATCATGTCTCAAAAGAAAGCACAAGATTTTTAGTAATACAAAAATATGCAGCACCTCCCCAACAGGATACAATTCACAAAGTCTGGTGAAGAATCACAAATTGCTGGGCATGCAAAGATGCAGAAAAACACTATTCATAATGAAGAGAAAAATCCATCAATCACAATGGGCCCAGAAATGACCCATGATAAAATTAGTAGACAACAACATTTAAACCGTGATTATGAATGTATTCCATATGTTCCGGAAGCTAGAGGAAAGATTGAACATGTTAACTACAAATGTGGAATTTTAAGAAGATCTAAATGCAATTGTCAGAGATGAAAGCTATAATGTCAAGGATAAAAAAAAAATACATTGATAGCATTAACAGTAGATCAACATCAGAAGAAAAAAATAAGTGAAATTTAAGAAATAGCAGCAGATGGTTTTCAAAATGAAAACATAGCAAAAAAAAAAAAAAAAAAAAAAATAACTACCAAAGCATCAATCAACAAAGAAACAACTGAAGAAGCCAATATATGTGTAATTGGACTATCCGAAGTGGGAGGGAAAGAAAAAAAAAAAAAACAATGCCTGAAAATTTTCAATATATAATTAAAACTAAACCCACAGATCAGTGCCTATTATAATGAAATTGCTTAAAACAGTGAGAGAGAGAAAATCTTCAGAGCAGCTGCAGGGCAGGGAGAGCATGTTAAATACCAAGTGGCAAAAATAAGAATGACAAGCAAATTTCTCACTGGCAGCAATACAAGTGAGAAGAGTGTAGCAACATCCTTAAAGTAATGAAAGGAAAAAAACCCTCCTCTTTTAATCTAGAATTTATTATAGAAATTCCATAGTAAATCTTGGTGAAAATATCTTTGAAACGCGAAATGAAATAAAAACTTTTTTTTTTTCAGATATCCAAAATCTGAAATAAGTTTTCACTGACAAAGATTCTCTGCTTGGCCAGACTTTAGACAGACTTCTGAACCTTCTCCTAGGAACATCTATGAACTTCCTTGTAAAATACAGTTTTAGCAAAGAACCCGGCTAATTAAGTTTGAAAGAACGCCCATCTTTGATATCTGATCACAGTCAATATCTGATCAAGTTTCTGATCCTCCACCATCTCCCGAGGAATGTATAAAATAACCCTAGCCTGTCTTTAGCAAGAATCCTGTTAGGACAATCCTGTTAGCCAGAATTCTCCTTATGCCTGATGTTTCCTATTAGTAGTTTGCTAGCCATTGATCCTCACCCTTTTCCTTGACTGTAAATTCGTACTTTCCCATGTTGTATTTGGAGATGATCACAGTCTCTCTCTCCTTGCAAGACCTTGTTGCAGTGGTCTCTATACCCATCACAATGGTCCCGAGTAAAGTCTTTCTTACTATGCTTTCACAGGTGTCACTGGAAGATATTTTCTTTTTTTTTTTTTTTTTTTTTGAGACGGAGTCTTGCTCTGTCACCCGGGCTGGAGTGCTGTGGCCGGATCTCAGCTCACTGCAAGCTCCGCCTCCCGGGTTCACGCCATTCTCCTGCCTCAGCCTCCCGGGTAGCTGGGACTACAGGCGCCGCTACCTCGCCCGGCTAGTTTTTTGTAGTTTTTTTTAGTAGAGACGGGGTTTCACCGTGTTAGCCAGGATGGTCTCGATCTCCTGACCTCGTGATCCGCCCGTCTCGGCCTCCCAAAGTGCTGGGATTACAGGCTTGAGCCACCGCGCCCGGCCGATATTTTCTTTAACATCACACTGTAAGAGTTTTTAAAGAGAATTCTTCCAACAAAAATAAAATGATACAGCATGCAAATCTAGATCTATAGAAAATAATACAGTTTTTTTCTGTAGATCTAGGTCTATATTTTCTGTAACTATACAGATAAACATTAAAACTTTTAAAATTATTTAAACTCAGTGAAAGACAATAGTCTGTTTAAACTAAAAATCAACAATGCATTTTGTGGTTTATGCCATGTATAAAAAATGTATAACCACAATAATACAAAAGCCAAAAGATAAGAAAAGGAACTATACTACTGTAAATTTCTTATACTATAAATAAAATATTATAATTTGGAGGTTAGCTGTGATAAATTAAGATGTATATTATAAGCCCAAAGGTAATGACTAAAATAGCACAACAAAGAATTATGCTAAATGAACAAAAAATATAACAAAATTATAAAGAAATATATGATTGAACCAAAGAAGGACAAAAAGAGTGAAAGGGGAAAAAGAACTATGGAACAAATTAAAAACAAATAAGATATTAGAGATAGTACATGTAAATCCAAATGGATCAATAATTACATTAAATGTAAATGATCTAAATATCCCAACTGAGTTGTAGAATTGATCAGATTACATAAAGACCCAGTTATATACTGTTTTGAAGAAGCCCACTTTAAATGTAAGGACAGAAATAGTTTAAAAGTAAAAAGATGAAAAATGAGAGACTACACACAAAATATACACTAAAGAGAAGAAAGTTGGAGTGACAATTTTAATAGTAGATAAAGTAGATTTCAGGGTGAAGGATATCTCAAAGGAAAAAGGGAGTCGTTAAATATTGATAAGCAGGTCAGTTCCTCAAAGTAAAATAAAAATCATAAAATGTATGTATTTAGTAAGAGTGTCAAAAATTGTGAAGCAAAAACTGACAATTTGCAGGACAAATAGACATATGAACAATTAGAGTAAACTGCTTTCTTTCAAAAAGTTAAGGAAAAAAGACTTCAACAAGTATATAAAGGACTTGAACAATACTATTACCAACTTACCAAATCAATATTTATATACTACTCCACTAACCATAATAAAACACATTTTTTTTTCAAATGTGCATTGATAATTTACCAATGTAGGCCACATTCTGGAACATAGTCTCAAGTAATTTTCAAAAATTCAGTTCCTATAAGATATATTGTCTTATCACAATGTTATTAACCTAGAAATCAAATATAGAAAAATATTTGGATTATATCCATACATTTGGGAACAAAATAGCATATTTATCCATAACTTATGAATCAATTAAGAACTCCAAGAGAAGTTAAAAAGTATTGTGAAATAAATGAAAATAGAAATTTAATATTTTAAAACTCATTGAATGCAACTAAAGAAAAATGTATGACCACAGGCTTCTGAAACTTCAACTGCAACTAAAACATTATTTAGAGAAAAATGTATAGTACTGAACACTTATACTAGGACAAAGAAATGACACTCAATTCAGATTCCACCCTACAATGTTAAATATGGAAGAGCAAATGACACCCAAAGTAAGCAAAAGAAAGGAAACGATAAAGATCTGGGCAGATTAATATTAAAAACAACAACAGCAGAAGTAGAAAATAGAAAAAAAAAATGATGAAACCAAAGCCAGTTCTGTGAGAAGGTCAATAAAATGAATAAACCTCTAGTTAGAATGATCAGAAAAAAAAGATAAAAGACACAAACTACCAATATCAGGAAACATTGGTTATGTGATTTGGGTTTTTTACTCTGTGGCCTTTAGCTTAGAGAAATGAATGTGTTAAGTACACACAAAGACTGTCCATGCATACTTACAGTAGGTTTATTAGAAATAACCACTCGAAATAAACCAAGTGTCCATCGACAGATGGGTGGATAAACACATTATACCAATTCAAGAAAATAAGATGAGATCAAAAAGAGTGCAGATTGTATAATTTCATCTATAAAATTCTAGAATATACAGACTAATCAGTAGTTAGAAAACATGAGTAAAGGGATGCAAGGCAGTGGGTAGGGAGCGAGGACTCACAATGGTCCAAGAAGACATTTGTGGGTGATGATGGATCTTATCTGATTGCTGTGATGGTTCTATGGGTGTAAACGTGTGGATTTTATTGTATGTATGCCAATGACACCTCAATATACCTGATAATATGAAATGTGTGGCTTTCGAATCCTAATTTTCTTTTCTCAGTTGGGAGAGAGGATTTAGTTGGATTTCAGAAAACGATGGGCAGTCCTGTACAGCTTCTGTTACCACATTCATTCTTTGTTATAGAAGCTCCCTGGCAATGAGTTGAACTTCTGCAGGCTCAGGTCCTAATCTCTTTAGGGTGGCTTTTATATTAACCCTTCACCCGAAAACTTCTTTCCCCAAACTGTGAAAACGGTTTACTGATCAGATTAATCTCGTTTATTTTAATTTTGGCTGAAAAGTTTCTACCAGTTTGTTTTCTAGACAGTTGTTTTACCTCGTCCTACTACTTTGCCTTTTATTTGTGGAGGAGAATTTGTTAGTTTCCACCATTTTATTCTCTTCCTCCCTTGACCTCTTCTTTTCTTCTCTCTGCCCATTTTCCTACCTTAAATTTCTACTTCCTTTTTTCTATAGAATATGCTTATATACCCCCTCTTATTTATTTCAATTTGGCCATAGCTTTCTATTTTTATTGTTAGTTCTTCAAAAACCTTTTTTCAAAAATAATATTTGAAAACATCAGTTTGTCATTACCCAGCTGTTTCTTGTGTATTTTTTTCATATCAGCACTTTCTTCAGAATCGATGCCTAAAAATGGTCCCTTTTTAATTTTACCCCCGATGAAAAATATCATCTCTGTGGTTAAAAAATGCTTTTAAGCATGATATGGTTTGTCTGTGTCCCCACCCAAATCTCAACTTGAATTGTATCTCCCAGAATTCCCATGTGTTGTGGGAGAGACCCAGGAGGAGGTAACTGAATCATGGGGGCCAGTCTTTCCTGTGTTACTCTCGAGATAGTTAATAAGTCTCACGAGATCTGATGGTTTTATCAGGGGTTTCCACTTTTGCTTCTTTCTCATTTGCTCTTGCCACTGCCATGTAAGAAGTACCTTTTGCCTCCCTCCATGATTCTGAGACCTCCTCAGCCATGTGTAACTGTAAGTCCAATTAAACCTCTTTTTCTTCCCAGTCTCGGGTATTTCTTTATCAGCAGCATGAAAACAGACTAATACAGAGCACATATATGCTTCATATATATACTTTTGTGAAGTAGAGATAACTAAGCTACAAGCAGTGCTTCTTCTTTTGTCAAAGATGCTGGGGTTTTGGTTGGACAGTTTATTTTAAAATTCCCCTGCCATAGTCACTTTATATTTCAATTATCAATGGCATCATACCCAGCATTGTGTATCTTCTTTACTGACATGGAATTGAAGGATGTTGTTGTCCATTTCTAATTTCTTATTATTTCTGATATAGATATATACTTTTTTCCTTATTTTGAGTTATTACTACAAGATTAGATAGCAGCTTCTGTTTTTCCCCAAATAGTTTTTTAAAAACAAATAACAAACATTTATTCTTGTAGCTTGAGTCATATTATTTATCCTGTATATACAGATCATTATAAAAATGCCTCCCCAAGTTATCTCCACAAAATGTATCACTATAATTTTCAAAAAATGAAGTCCAACATGTGTATGTGCTGCCTTAGCATTTAAGTTGATCCTGGTAATACATCAGTTTCGACTGGTTTCATGGCTGTTTGCTATTTGTTTTCCCTCATGCTTTGCATTTTCACTTAAAAATGAAAAGAATGAATGGGCCCAATGATGCAAACCATAAATTCTGGAGACATTGTTAAGCCGTGAAGTCCTTTTTGAACAAATTTTTTGACAAATTATTGAGACTAGGGATATTTTCCCTTATGTTTAGGAACAGTAATATCTACTGATATTATTTTTCCTGAAGTTCAGATACATTGGTCACATGATGTTTCTTCAGAAATAAAAAAAGTTAATATTCATCTTCGCATAAGTAAACAAAAAAACACCTTACATTTGCTATGTAAATCCCAACGGCAACTGCAAGAAGGTACGTATTATTAAAATATCTGCAAGAAAACAGAATGAGAGGAAAATAGTTTCTTGCCAACATATATTAAAGAGATTGAAGAATTGGAGATCAATTAAAATTCTTGGTGTCTAAATGCATAAGCTATCACTAAGATTCATCAGAAACTAATTAGGTTGGCTCAGTAGAAGATGGATGTGAGGGTCCATTCTGTCACTGCAGGAATAGGAGACCCAGACGTCCTCAGGAAAGAGTGGGGCTACGCTGATCAACAGCCACAGGCTGTGGTTATTGCGTGGTCTCTGATAACTAAGGAACATCACGCTGTTGAAGATTTAGAGAGGGGCAGTGTATGCTTCATTAGGACAGTAGAACATTTAATTTGCAGTCATCTCATTTAATATAGAAATCTCTAAACTGGGAGTGACAATGACATGTTGTGAAGTCCCCTCTGCTTCTTGTGTGAATCTAGGGAAGTCTGTTAAAATCAGTTTCCCCCACTCATAAAATGGTGGGTATGTGTGTGTGTATGTTTCAATCAGGTTACAGGAAACCACCATAAAGTGAAACTTGTTTGAACTCACGGTAGAAATGAAAGGTTCAAGGGCATGTAGTAACCTAACTTCACCTCTCTATGCTTTGAAACCCATTCGTTAAGTCATTCATGTATTCAGTAAATACTGAGTTGCTCACAATGTGCCTGGCGTGGTGGATATAGATGTGAACACCACTGCCTTTGTAGATTTCATACACTCTCTCTTTGTTTCCTTTGCTACTGAAGGATGTGGACTTGCAGACAGGAAGACCTGGAACTGTTGCACTCATTTCTGTCATCCTCTTTTTCTAGCACAGTACACAAAATATATGTGTGAAATGCATGAACTTATAATTGAACAAAAATGAGAGCAACAGAGCGTTTTCCCACCTTTTCCATTTGTCCTGACTCCTGAAGACTTTGAACCAATATGGGTTTTTCTTTCCCCTAAACTGCTTCTGCTCTTCTAGTTCCAGTTATACTCCCTGAACACAGCCATACATAAACATGTTGTAAGAGGGTCTGTTGCTTTAAAAAGTAGGGACAAAATTTTTTTTTCCAGAGTTGTTGTGTAGTCCCTTAACTCTCAGTGACTCTTATTTCCCTAGCCACCAATAGTGATTTGGTCTTTCCATGGTTTTTAATATATTTTTCCATCTCCCTGGAGCACTATGAGAATTACCTTCTTTTATGTTTGGTTCTGTAAAAGGCACCTTCAAGGTCCAAGGAGGAAAAGTGCTGTGCATAATACAAGTAATCTCATCATGATGCATCATAGGAATATTGTAAGGAATAATTGAACACTCTCTGTGAAATATGGGACTCTCCTCAGAGGACAGGTGCTCTGTAGTTTTCTTCTGTGTAACTGAACTTTCTGACTCATAAACAAAAAGTGTATGTCTCCTGTCCTATAGTCGTTTGTTAAGATTTGCAAACATTATGTCTCTGGGCCTTGAAAGATGTCTGCAATAAGAACAAAAGTAGGAAAACTTGTATATAAATGCTAGTCAAATTTTAGTTTCACCTATGTAGCAGAAAGCACGCTAATGTGAAAATTAAGGCTTACAGGCTCTAATCTCCTTTCTATGCCTGTATTATTGTATCCCTTTAGAAGAGTGGTAGAACTACATGAACTGGAAGAACCACTGGTGTGAAGCCATGATAAGAAGTAGACCTCCCTTCCCTTTCCCACCCTAAACTTTTTTGACTCTGGTTCCCCCTAACCCTCCCATCTTGAGTTTCTTGGGGACAGAGATCATGCTTGTTTAACATTTTAAAATTCCTAGTTATAAGTGTGGTGTCAGGCAAATGGTAGTCCCTCAATAAACATTTGTGAATGAATGTCTTACAAAATATAAGCCATAATCAATAGTTGGGTAACAATATTTCGATGTAGCAATTCCAAAGCTTGACATCAGAGACAGCACTTACTGTTCAAAGATGACTGAGAAGTTGATATCATTAAGAGATTCTCTTGGGAAAGGAATAAAAACTGTCAGACTATGTATATGGGCCAACTCTGAACAGATGCTATGCTGAGGGATTTGGGAAATAACCCCATGAATTACATTCTAAAATTAAGTGTGCAAGATTGTATGTATTTGTGGCTGACAAGTGGAAATGGTTTGGTAGAGTTGATCCTGCTGCTGTGTTTGAGTAAACCCAACTAGAAGCTGTCTGAGTCCTTAGCACACAGAAGATTGAGGGCCATGGTAGCTTGGTACCACCCTGCTCATCAGCAGGTTAACTAGAGTGCCGTTTCAAGATCATCTATAAAAGATTGCTGCAACTTGGAGGCTGAACATAGTGTCCAGCATTGTTTTGGGATGCTTTAGAAAGGAAAACGTTGACATTTATTAGGTTGGTGCCAAAGTAACTGTGGTTTTTGTCATTGAAATTAATAGCAAAAATCACAATTACTTAGGCAGCCACCTAATAGGTAACATTAGGGCCTAGATTAGGAAATAAAGTTTTAGTGTTCTGGATGCAAACTCTAAGTAAGATTAAACAAAACAATAGCAAGAAAGACAAAACAATAAAATAGATTTCGCAGTTGACAATCTATATGCTTTTGTTTCCAATTGTATTTCTTATTTCTAAATTTCCTTCCCGTTCTTAGGGAATTATCATTGGAATATTGTGATTGAAAGAAAGATTTGTTTTAAGAATGTTTGTAGAAAATGCAAAAAATGTTTGGATTTTAAAAAATCTGAAACTGAGTGTTCTAGGCATAGTGCAAAGCATTTATGACAATAAAATATCTGGAGTAGAACAAAGAACAAAAATCTGCTTGACAAGCATGTTTTGAAAAAGGAGGGATAAGTTCAGATATGACTAGAAAAAGATGGTTTTAGTGTGTTCTTAAAGATAGATGCTTGGACTCCATCCTGAAAAGTTTTGAATCAGAAAGTCTGTTTTTTGTCTGTTCTTTTTATAGGTGTTTTCAAATATAAACGGCTGCCACACCTGTGTAACGTTTGCTAACATCCCATGAGAAGCTTCTCAGGTGTAGGCAAACCATACTTGGCTTAAACACTATAAGTATCTTGCCCCATCCCTATGCCTGCCTGGAACGTTGACTTGGTTAGAGGTGTGAGTAGAGAGAATGTATGCTGGTCACAGCTAATTAGTGTGCTTTAATTTAGGTTTTCCTTTCTGTTCCATTTCACAAACCCTGACCTTTATCATAACTAACATCCTTCTCTTGCTTTCTCCAAAATCCCCCAATTGTGAAAGTATTTAAATTATTTCTGTTATTTAAAAATAGCATGTTCATGTAATCATTTTAGAGTAAATCTTAATTGAGTTTAAGAGATGATTTTTGCCTTTCTTAAAGAGCATGCAGGTACCTTAATTTGCTTTTTTAAGTAAGAATAATCTAAAACATTAGGATTGATAGACATGTGGAAAGGTAAGCATTTTAATACAGTGACAGGATACATTTAATCAGGTAAATGAATCTAATGAATAAGGGGAAATGCATCAAAATATCAGTTATTGACCCTTGGTAAATGAGAATTCAGGGTAGGTGATATTTTCTATGATATTTTATGACTCTAGTTGGTTTTTAATATTGCAAGTGAATGATAACTTCTGCCACTGCTTTGTCTTTAAAACTCTTCAGAAGAAGCACTGTGTATCAGTGAAGGCTACAGCATGATATAGCTGCATAAAACTTACGCTAGTGCAAAGATGCTAAAGAGAATCATTTGTTTTCCTAATAGCTCTATTTCAGCAGACCATGGCCTTACCCAGAAATGCCCTGTTAGCAAAGCTGTCATTCTACAATGATCTCTAGATGCAAGAACGATGATAGAGCACAGGCTTCTGCATTTATTGTAGAATATCATTTTTCCTTTATTTTTGAAAGAATTCGTAATTTGTATTCTATTTTCCTTTGGCTGGAATAGACTAAAGTTTGATTCAAGGTAAAAACTCATCCAAGTAGGGAATTATACACTGGAGAAATATTTACAAGATGCACTGTAATCTTTCTAGCTAGAGTACATTAGATTTTCTTCTTATATTCAGGCACTTGAAATTGATACACTGAATATTTTCTTTTCCCCAGGTCACAGTATAAGAATAATATCATTTAGCTTACAAATTATACCTTGGGAGCCAAACTTTATGTAGTACCAAACTAAAGATAGGTTGATAGTGTTTTGGCAATTTACAGACCAAACATCTTCAACGCCCTTGGGCCTGCAGGAATAATGAGGAGGATGTGATTAAATGGCAGTCCCCTGCTTGAAATCCTTCTGCAGTTTCCCATCATCTTGGATTTAATTCAAACTCTTCACCATGGCCCACGAGGCCCTAAGGGATCCTGGCCTACACACTCTCTCAGACTTTATCTTGTACGATTCTTCCTTTTTACTATATTCCAGGTATGCTTGCCTTCTTAGTGTCCTTAACACGCATCAATCTCATTCCTACCTTGTGGAATTTGCCCAAGCTATTTCCACCACCGAAATGATTTTTCCATAGAGTGTTTACTTAGTTTGATTCTTTTTAATACTCATGCGTCAGTTTAAATGTTTTCACCTTTGAGAGGTTTTGTGATCACCATTCCAGGGTAGGCTCCCAGACACTCAATTATCTTGCCCTACTATTTTTTTTTAAATAAAAATTATAACTACGTTTTATATTTGTTTACTGTTTCTCTCCCCCTCACTAGAAGGTAAGCTCTGTGAGATCAGGTTCCCTGCTTGTCTCATTGCTGTACCTGAGACAGTACCTGGTGGTGATAATGGGCACTTACTCTTTGCTTGTTGAATGAAACAGTGAATGCATAAGTGAGATTCAATCTAAGGACAAAATAGAGCAAATGAAAGTTGATCTCTCTCTGTTTCTCTCTCTCTGTCTCTCTCTCTCTCTCTCTCTCTGTGTGTCTCTCAATTTGCTCATGCTTTAATTTCACATTTAAATTCCATGGCAGGCAATATCAAAGGGTAGTTTCAAGTTTCAATTTCCTTCCAGCAAAAAAAATTTATAGTTAAAGCATGATTTGGATATTTTTCTACATCCCTAGAGCCAGCACTCAGGGACTTGGACCTATTTGCAGCAAAGATTGATTAAGTTTCTGAAAGTCTGGCATTTAACAGGAGTTTCTGCATTGGTTCTATAAATCTACTGACCTAGAAAGGTCTTTTAAATTTCTCATGAACACTATCAGACTGTTGCAGTGTCAAAGAGATGAAGTAAATATCAGTAATCCAAGAAGTCTGGTGCAAAATGGTGCCAACATGAGACTCTGCCATTACATATTTGTCCTTATTTCTTCTTTGGTCCAAACTGGTTTAAGATTCAAAGTTTCTCAACTTCTTTCAGTTTATATTGTTGTTCCAAATGGTAACCAATGACATCTTGACCTCATTATAAAATAGTTCTGTAGGGGGAAATGTGAATGAATGAAGGGATGAATAAACAAATAATTTTAAAGCATCAATTGTGCTGATGAAAAGAATGGGTAATATATTGAGTTGTGATATTTACTGTAATATAATTTCCCTACTGGCCATGTTTAGTTGTTATTTTAATATTATATTTAACTTAAGGGTCAAAGGAAAAGCAATAACAGGAAATAAAAAAATGCTTATATCTTTATAATAAAAAAATTATATCAAAATTGTGACGCGAAGCTAAAGAAGAACCTAGAGGGAAAAAAAGCTAAGAATACTGATATTAGAAAACAAAAGAAATCAGATAAAGGAGATAAGTATCCATCTTCAGAGGCAAAGGCTAAATAAAGGAATACATCCAAAGGAAATAAAAATAAATATTAAGGTAGAAAACAAATTAATAAAATTCAAAAAGCTTATTATGTTAAAGTTTGGTATGAAACAATATTAATACAAGCACTGATAAAATTTATTGAAACTAAAAAATGGAAAACTTGAGTGGAAAATATTAGAAATGAAAATGGGAACACATGACCACAGATACACAAAGAGTAAGAAGATAGTAAGAAAACACTGTCAAACATTTATGACAATTTGAAAATGTAAACAAAATAGAAAATTCCAAGAAGAGCAAAATTGTCTAATTTTGTTTTGCTTGCAATGCTTCCGAAATGTTCTACACGAATGAAGTGTTTTACTTGATAGGGGCACTCTATTTCCAGTTTATCCTTCTGAAAAACTGACCTCTTTATTCATCTCATCTTGTTCACTTTTAGGAGAGATATAGGAAGTAGTCAAGTAGCCTTTAGCTGCAAGATTTGTTTTTGGTGACTCCCCAAATGACTTTTTTGCCAAAGACATCTGTGTTATTGACCTATCCCAAGGACGACATTGTCATCACAAAAATCAATTTCTTGGGGTTAGTAAATCTATTAAAATGCAAACATCCAGTAAAAATGTCTTCAGTATGCAGATTTTTCCATTAATGATGAATAATAAATTAGTTAATACCTAAAAGGCAACTCAGGGTGGCAGAAAAAAGTTTGATGGGGTGGAAATATGCATGTACAGTATAAAGTGAGATCTGGGAACAAGAGGATCTGAGAATGCGAAGAGCTGAGATGAAAGAGGAAATGAACAAAAGGCCCCTAAGTCAGCATTTGAGCACATCTGGTGCCTGGGAGTTTTGGGCTGAGGGTGAAATTAAGCAAGAAAGAATAGCAAAGAAAAATATGTGCCTTTTATACTTTGTCTTGGGGCAGATGTGATCCAGTGTTTTATTGGAAGGAGAACTAAACTAAAAGTCAAAAGAATTGGCTGTTTTTCAGTTGCTATGGGTTCTGCCTAAGACACTTGGCCTCTCCATAAAGTAATGGTATTTATATATGGATCCCCTAGGTCTCTCCTTGTTCTAACATTTTGTTTCTATACATTTTACCGCCACTCACCTAGCCATACATAAAGCTACTACTTTCCCAGTTATCTCTTCACTAACAACAAAGCTTCTAATTTTCAAGTATCTATAACTCTTATTTCATTGATTTTGAAGTTACACACTCTCCTGTCCTTAAACTGTAGAGCTAAAGGATGTCAACTCATCGTGATTTCTATGGCTATGCTGCCTGTTTGAGTCATTTGTTAGCATTTATGTGTTATCATATGCACTTTAGAGTCAACAATTAATCCTCAAAACAGCTCTTCCAGGGAGACCCACAAAAGATTTTATAAATACTATTGAAATTCATCTTGTGCCTCCATAGGAAAGTATGCAAATGATTTTCTGACTATATAAATATGATTCCATATCAAGTTTCAACTTAAGAAATGGGGCATAGTCAATAGCACATACACTAATTAAGCTTCTGTTCTTTAGTATTATTGTGATATATAATTGTTTATTAGTCTCAATAACATGCTCTGCCAGAATGAGAACTGTCAATTTTGTAAAATTTATTGGCAGAATCTTAGAACCTGGATGGAAAAAGTCGGAGTGCAATATAATTGACAGATACTTGTGAAATTTAAGCACATTATCTCTTATTCTCAGGTACGAATGGAGGTAACAAATTAAGTGGAATTCAGTCTCACAAGGAAGAGCTCTCACCTGATGAGAGCAGTAAAACATGATGTAAATGGATGAATAAGTGAAAGTGTAGCTGAAATTCCACCTTTAGAATGAATAGACATTGCTTGAACATATATCCCGTCGAATAGTTTCATGCTGACTCATTTCCTATGGAGAATTCTAAACATATCAAGAGCATACTGTTTCTGTGGGGCTCCCACAAAGATGGCAAAATTACCAAATATTTCTTATTAAAGTTATTTTCTGTGAAGAGATGTTAAAAATCTCATTCTTTTGTGTTCCTCATGCCTACTTTTTTTTTCTCTGAGAGAGCCCTACAAAGCAGGAAGAGATCACTGGGTAGTGCACTGTGGAGAAGTCATGGGCAGAAAATGAAAAAAAATAAAAAAAGGAAACAAAGATAAATCCTATCCACTTCTCAGTTCTGCACACACTTTTCTGCCCTGTGGAAGTTACTGTGGTGCAGACGAGAGTAGTTCTCTGTGCCTGGCCTTCAGCTCATATCTGTTTCTGAGCTTGTGCAATTCAAGAAAGTAAGATTTTTTGCTCACTGCATTGGTGTGAGGATTTGAGATAGTGCACAGGAAGGTGCTTATCAAATTGTAAGGTGTGACAAAGTGTTTGCTATACCTTGTGGAAACACACCTGAAGTAATTGGTATTAATGTCTCTTGAAACTTCACATATGGTTGAATTTTAACTATAACAGTCAAACTACTAATGAAAATTCTGAGTAATTGAATAGTTTTGATATTTAGTACATGTGTATGACTATGTCTACACACACACACACACACACACCCCTTTAACTCTCAATAATATACTACAGATTTCATAATATAGTACAAATGAAGTGACCTGTTATTTCTAGATTTAGGATGTCATGAAGGTAGGATAGAAGAAAGACAATTTTCTCAGTTGGGCCAGGTGACACTGTGGCCATCATGAGGCTCAACTGACTCAGAATGCTGTGAAATAGTGTAGTCCTGTCTGGGTGGCACCATATTACATATCAGCCAATGCTGCATCCCTAAACCGGGTGCAACTGTAAAGCCAGCATTTTGCTTTCTACCCTGACAGCAGGTCAGGTCATGAAACATTTCAGTGAAAGCAAAGAAAAACAGTTTGACAGTGCTAAATGTATTTTTAGATATTCCCTTAATTGGTCACGCCAAAAAGTATCCTCCTTTGCCCCATACAAGGCTGATGGACCAGTATTGAACTAATAGGGTAATATTATTATGAAAAGAGATTATTTAACAGAACAGATCATGGTTCTTGTCTTGGGGCCTCAGGTAATAAAAGTTCTCTCTCTCTCTTTAACCTACTTTAATTCACCTTTCTTGGATGACAGCTTTTTTTTTTTTTTTTTTTTCCCAAATGAGCTAACAGACATATAGCATCAAGGTTAGGAATTAATTCATCAAGACAGAAATGATGTGAAACAAAAGATAGTTTCAAAAGCCTGCAAATATATTAAGTAACACAGAATTCTGTGCAACTAGAATACATAATATCCAAATATGAAGGAAAACTCATAATGCATTGTGAAAATCAGTTTAGATAGAGCAAGTCTAACTTCTTCACGGAGATATAAATACAATACAATAAATCCAAATAAATACAATAGATGTCTGCAAGATTGTGTAACTATGTCCATACAACTGTCTATGACTCAAATTTAAAAAAAAGAACCCATGTTCACATGAATCTATAGGTGCTGTAAGATTTCATTCTGGATTGTGAAAGTTCCTTTATACCTTAGATTGTCAACAAAAGTTCCAGTGGTTTATTATATATCATAGCAGAAAGCCATCTTTTTCCAAATTGTTTTGTGTTCAAATAGCAATATTTCTGGCCCTCTAGGAATGACATGTTGTTTGGATTACTGAGCCGGAGAAGCAGCTGGACTCGGATAAACCATTGAGATTTAGTAGGCAATATGTTGGCCAGCCTTTTTGAAAATTGGAATGTTATTTTTGAACTTTATCGAAGAGCATGCTGCATCTTTAAGGTGGGCATTATAAAATTAGTGAGCATGTGGTTATCTGTCATTTATTTGCTTTCTGCTGAACTAGAAGGTCAAAAATCTACCTTTAAGAGAATATTATTCCTCACAGATGACTTTCTTGTTTAATGTTATTATTTATATAGATAAATAATAAACCTGCTGAATATTCACATTCAATTACACACACACATGCATACTCATGCATAAACTCTCTGGACTACTGTTTTCATCCAAGAAAAAAAATATCACAGGTACAAATGCTGAGTTTGATATGCGTCTGTTACCATAGAAATGCTTATTTGTGTTAATTAAGATACTTTACCTTGATTAAAGTAATTAGTGATTCTAGCACATGAAAAGTGGACTGGATTTTGGATTGACTTGGATGTCATACCAGTGTTGCATTTTACAGTGTGCACCACTCTTTGTGTGCACACAGAATTTGAACCTGTTACATAAAAACATTTGCTTAGAGTGCTGTGCTAACAAGATCATTGATCTATTTTTGTGTAGGGCAATTAGCTTCATTCCACTAGAAAGCCACACATTGCACCCCTGGTCATGATCTCTACCTTGTAAATGTTTGTCATCTGTCACAGGACAAATCTGGAGACATAAGCAGTCTGGGTCAGCATAATTTCTTGATAGGAAAAACAACCCAAGGACATTTCTGCTGATAGTAGGTTGGAGAACGTAGCATGTGAAAGCCAGAAGTGAAATTACAGACAGTCTCTTCCAGCCCACTCAGAGATACCATCTTTGAAAATGAAGAATAGTTCATAATATGCTGAACACAGTGGCTCATGCCTATAATCCCAGCACTATGGGAAGCCAAGGTGGTCGGATCCCTTTAGGCTGAGAGTTAGAGACCAGCCTGGCCATCCTGGTGAAACTCTGTCTTTACTAAAAATATAAAAATTAGCTGGGCATGGCGGCAGATGCCTGTAGTGCTAGCTACTCAGGAGGCTGAGGCAGGAGAATCACTTGAACCCAGGAAGTGGAGGTTGCAGTGAGCTGGGATCGTGCCGCTGCACTCCTGTCTGGGTGACAGAGTGTGACTCTGTCTCAGGAAAAATGAACAAATAAACACTTATAATATGCAGCTGCACAGATGCAATGTTATAACAGATACGTAATAGATCTCATATCTTTAAGTCTAATGTGCTAATCACCCCACAGACACTGATGTTTATGGGAGGGTAACAGCTTCAAGTTGGCTTAACTGTGGGAAAATTTGGAACATAGCTCAAGTTTCCTATTTTTGAGGAAGCATTACAACAAATATATTTGTTCTTGATTTGATGGGTCTGTGATTTGATGGGTCTATGAGAGTAATAGAAACCTATTTTTGGAAAGCCATAATGTCACATAATCCTTGTGATTATCATGTGTCTTAATAGTAACATAATACAAATCTTTTGCAATGTCAATGTTAAAACACATTAATAAAGCATTTGCAGTTTCATATTTTCATTGAACATATTATTAGTATCATGTAGAGTAAACAAAACAAAATGTATTTTAGGTAATACATGCATATTAAATACTACCAAATTTTATTTTTTCAAAGAAGATGTCTCCAAATTGTAGAAAATTTCATATCACTTTTCTTGTGTTCCCCCAAAACCATGGTGGTGTCTGTAGTATAACTGAATAAAAGCAAAAGATTCAATTACTATTAAATGCTGCACATAGCGAGGCTTATTCTAGACAAAGGAGAACAATTTATTGTATATTTGAATGTCCTTATTTACCGTTAAATTATGCCTAGTTTAGTTTAATACTAAACCAAATAGGTTTGATATTGTGAAAATGCTGAGAATCAGAGATAAATTTGGTTAGTTCATGACCTCTAAAGTAAAACCTGTACCCCTCATGTGGAGAAGGTGAAAAAGATGTAAGAAATATCCTCTGTAGTTCTAATGATGACCCGTGAAAAGTAATGTCCATAATTCCGGACCCTGTGAACGTGAAAGATTTGCAAAATGCATCTTTGCAGATGTAACTGCTTTAAGGGTCTTGAGATGAGCTCTAAGTGGGATCTAAATCCAGTAACAAGTGTCCTCATAAGAAAAGAAGAGGATTCCTCAAGGATCTAGAACTAGAAATACCATTTGACCCAGCCATCCCACTTCTGGGTATATACCCAAAGGATTATAAATCATGCTGCTATAAAGACACATGCACACGTATGTTTATTGCGGCACTATTCACAATAGCAAAGACTTGGAATCAACCCAAATATCCATCAGTGACAGACTGGATTAAGAAAATGTGGCACATATACACCATGGAATACTATGCAGCCATAAAAAAGGATGAGTTCGTATCCTTTGTAGGGACATGGATGCAGCTGGAAACCATCATTCTTAGCAAACTATTGCAAGAACAGAAAACCAAACACCACATGCTCTCACTCATAGGTGGGAACTGAACAATGAGATCACTTGGACTCAGGAAGGGGAACATCACACACTGGGGCCTATCATGGGGAGGGGGGAGGGAGGAGGGGTAGCATTAGGAGATATACCTAATGTAAATGACAAGTTAATGGGTGCAGCACACCAACATGGCACATGTATACATATGTAACAAACCTGCACATTGTGCACATGTACCCTAGAACTTAAAGTATAATTAAAAAAAAAAAAAAGAGGAGACATAGACACAGAGAAGACCATGTAAAAATAGAGACAGATATTGAGGTTAAGTGAGCACCAGTGAAGGAACATCTGGAGCTACCGGAGGCTGGAAGAGGCAAAGAAGGATTTTCCCTGAAAGGCTCTGGCGGAAATAGGACTCTGCCTGCACCTTGATTTAGAACTTCTGGCTTCCAGAACTCAGAGAGGATACATTTCTGCTGTTTGAAGCCATTGTTCGTGTTATTTGTCATGGCATCTCTATGGAACTAGCATATCCTTTCTCTTATTTTCAAACTCATTGAGGCCTTCTGACAGCTGAAGGAAAGCCTTTACATTTCAAAGATGGCACCCTCTGGTGGTGGAATTTAAGAGACTCTCTAGTGCAGGATTTTACACTTGGCTCTATTCAGGGATGTGGTACCCGAATAGAACAGGGAGGTAACTGATGTTTTCACCCACTTGGAAAGTCTCCTCTGTTGGCTTGTTGGATCATGGGGCCTTGGTAACATTGATAATGGCTGTAGTAATAATGATAAATATAATGTACTATTAACTAGGGAGTTCATCATACATGCTGCGTATTATTCTGAGACCTCACAATACTCTTATGAGATGGTTGCTATTGTTTTTATGGATGAGAAAAATGAGTAATAGAGGGGTTAAGTAATTTTTTCAATGTCAATAGTTAGACAGTGAGAGAGCCTGTGCTTATGGAGGCTACGCTTTCTTGAATGACTTAAAATAATGTCCTCTTATCTAATTTTATTGTCCTCCTTTGCACCTGCTCATTCTTTTATGGACAGGCTTACATGTTTCTCTTTAAAACAAAATAAAAACCAACTCTCCCACAAAATCTCTCACTAGTTGTCACCTTATGTCAAGACTATATTAAAAAATAATGAACAGTTAATATCTCCACAACTATTCAACTATGGACTAGGTTGAATCATATGACATTGCTGATAATGGACTGATTTTGATGTATAGAATGGCAATCTTATCTGGTTCAGTAGAATGCTTTTCAACCCGACGCAGTCAGCTTCCTACTTTTACCACTCTGAATCTACCCTTGAAAGGTGGACAGGTCATGTCCCACTTACAAAATGCAGCAGTTACTTTTCAGCCCTCTTTTTATTAAAAATAGCTAAAACTAATAATAGCAGGTAATATTTGCTGAGTGCTTTTTATATAATCAGGACAGGACTAAGCGTTTCAGCCCTTGGAAGAGAGACGGCATCGTTTCCCCAACTGAAAGAGGATGGAACAGAAGCTTGGAGAGGTTGCGTAAGTTGCTGTCCATACCGGGCAAAGCTGGAATTTCAAAGGCGATTTTATTTCACTATGAAACTCTTGATGGTTATGATATAACACTCTCTAGCTTTTGACACGATTGAGCATTCTCTTCCTGAAGACTATTTTTCTGTCCTGGCGTCTGTGAGACTACACTCTGTTCTCCTTTGACCTCAGGTCGCGTTACTTTGTTTTGCTGACTCTTATGTCTCTGCCTAACTTTTTAAGTGTTCTTTCCAAAGGTTTTGTTTTTGACCCTTTTCTTATTTCACCTTATCTCTTCTCACTTTTTTTTTTTTTAACTTTATGCACTCATCCTGCAGTTTCAATTATCACTTATAAACTATTGACTCTCAAATCTCCACCCAGAATTCTTCTCTGAGCCTCAGATGTAATTCACTATTAGGCCTAACAGTTGAATAGCTTAGGCTACTCAAAAACATGCATCTATTCACACCCTACCCTTCTCCACACCTAATTTTTTATTCTCAATTTTGACTGAAATACTCCCACTGAAGAATCATGCAGGCTGGGATCAATTCAGTTATTTCCCCTTCTCTACTTCACCACAAATGATAGTCACTAAGCTTTATACCTATTGCCTCCATAATAATGCTTCAATCTGTTTCCCTTGCTATTGTTTGAGCTCCGTGAAGCTGCTGTCTGGTCTTTGCAACAGTCTTGATGGACTCGTCTTTTTGTTCCTGTTGTTTCACTTTGAGTGACTTTCCCTGACTTAGGTGGACTGCCGTGGAAAGCTCTGTTGGAAGGCCTGTTTTAGGTGGAGCAGCTCTTACCTAGTCCACAGCAGCTAGGTCTGCTGTGTTTTGTGCCTCCCACAAAATAGCTGATGTTTAATTAATATTTGTTGATTAAATATGTGAATCCCCATTGTCTTTGTCAATTTATAAGGCTCTTCAAAATATTAAAAAGATGTCATTTTCACAATGAATTTTGGAGTAGGAATATAAACCCATCTTTATTTTATAGTAAGGATAAGCAGTTTTCCCAGTTATGAAGGTAATTGCAGAAATAGAATTAAGCCAGATTTTTCTGATTTATAATTGGATTCTCTTAAATCTCTGTCAAAAAAACCCACATCTATTTCTGCTCTATACCCCTACAAACAACCCATTCTCTGATTTGTCAGAGTTTATTAATAAAAGCCACTTTGTAATGCTACCGGTATTAATATGTATCTGTAATTAGGTGTCACCTTGGAGGTTTCTGGGTCACCCACTACTCATATCAAGCCCCTAAAGTCCTCAGGCATTTTTTGATTAGAGTCTTTTTTTTTTTTTTTTTATAACTAGAATTGTATGGACATAAACTAGAACATAAGTTTCGTTTCCAGAAGTATCCCAGATCATTAAGGCGTGTTCAACATCAATGTTTACATTTATTAGTAGGGGTATCAAGACTGCCACAAAGTCTATTTTGTCTGTTTTAAAATCTCTATTTTAATATTAATACGAGTCAGTTATGCCCAAACTCCAAAAGACAGGGTATAGTGAGGCATGTCTGACCTCCCTGTCTGTCATGGCTGAGAATTAAGTTGTTTAGGTTTTTCTGGGGTCCCCTTGGCTGGGAGTAGATCTGCTCAGTCAGCTGTGGGCCTTAGGATTTTATTTTTAATTTGTAATTACTGTATTCGTAGGAGTCTGACAAGAATGTGAAGAGCTCAGAAACTGATGAACTAAAACGATAGAAATAAAGACGTTGAATAAGTATGGCTAAACCTTGGGGCTAACTTTTCAATAAGGAGAGCCATCAGACATGGAAATGGATTTTATAATACAGTGGGTAGCCAATAGCTGGAAGGGTTCAGGTAGGGGCATTATTATGATTGTGGGAAGTGGAACTACAGAGAAAATTCTTTTAACTAGGTGGAGAAATTAGTAAGATGACATTTTGAGATTCCTTTCAAGCCCAATATTATTTGATTTTAAAGCTGAGATTCTCATTACCTGGGGTAACAGTTAAGTCTCTTAGTGATTGGTGTCAGCATGTGATTGAATTTAACGTCCTCTCAGAGTCTTAATGGAGAACAGATTTAACTGGATTTGGGGACAGCTCAGTGGAGCTGGGGGATTACTCCACAGAGTAACCAAGACGAAGGTATCCATCAGAAGGAGGCCCTTCATTCCTTAGAGAGGGGTGGTAAAAGTTGCTGAAAACTAACTTTGCCTAATTTGCTTGGGTGAACCTTTGCTTTGTTCCGGTCACGTTTAATTAGAATATCTAAATTAGTCATGGTGCTTGAGAAATCTCAGCTTTTGAAATGTTGTCTCTATATGCTGTTTCCCATCTCCTAGTAGCCCTTTATTTTTTTCTCTTTGCTGAAAGAGAATCTGCTATTTTAGCAGTTTGATGAGATTTTCACATTTCAGAAGGTTATGGAACTTCAGGAATCTGTAATTTAGACTAAGAAAGTGCAAGGAGAATAGGCAGTTGAGTTTTCTCAAGTTTAGGGTCTGTTCTCTTTATGGTGATTGCAAAATGAAGACTGGTTTTGAAGCAGCCACCAGGGCCCTCTGTGGAATTCTGAGTAGACCTGGTTCAGTAAAAGCCAGCCAGTTCCATCGGGACTCTTAGGCAATCTCTTATTTGTCCAAAGATGAAAGTTGGTGGACAGTTAGCTGTGGACTAACTTTGAGGTAAGTCTGCACACATTTGAAAGGGAGTACTGGACATATTTATTGAGCACCTATTATGCTATTATGTGCTAGTTCAAAAACACACTTTGGTGTGAAAGTTTCCTTCTTAAAATTTTATTTGATTGTTAATAGTGGTATTACATAACATAACATAACGTAAAATTTGCCATCTGAAAATTTTTTAAGTGTACGTCTCAATATTGTTAAGTACATTTGCGTAGTTGTGTAACCAATTTCCGGAACTCTTTTCCATCTTGAAAAATGAATATTCTATAAGCATTAAACAGTAACTCCCAATTTCCTACCCCCCACCAGGCCCTAGCACGTACCATTCTATTTTTTTCTCTTTATGAATTTGGCTACTCTAAGTACTTTGTATGCATGGAATCATACAATATTTGCCTTTTGGACTAGTTTCCCTCAGTGTCATGTCCTCAGGGTGCATCCATATTGCTGCATGTGTCAGAATTTCTTTCCATCTTCAGGCTGAATAGCACTCCATTGTATGTATATACCACATTTGGTCTATTCATTTGTCTGTCGATGGACATGTAGACTGCTTCTTCCTTTTGGTGACTGTGATAACCCTGCTATAGACACGGATGTGCAAATAACAAGGTTAGTCTTAGACTCATGTGGAAAGAAAAGCTTATTGTGCATTTTCATAAAAAGAACATGAAAATAACTTTCATGAAACACCATTGATGGGACTCTTCATAAGATGTCTTATTTAACCCAATCCCCACGTCAACTTTAAGAGGTAGTGTATTAGTCTTGTGAGGGGGAGCAGTTTGTGTGTGTGTTTGTGTACATGTGTGCACATGTGTTTTTTGGGGGAGTGATAAATAGTATCTTGAGTCACATTGCCTGGATTTCCATTTCATCTCCACTGCTTACCATCTGTGTGAACTTAGGAAAATTACTTAACTTCTGTGTCTCAATTTTCTCATGGGAATGATAACTGTTTAGAGTATTAAATCAGCTTATGCATGTAAATATTTAAAAACACTGTCTATACTAAGCACTCATTGATATTCATTATTATATTTCCTTCTTTTCTTCCTTCCTCTTTCCCTCACTAATTGTCTCCCTGTCTCTTTTGCTGTTTTTCTTGTACAAGTGAAGAATTTGAAGCCTAAATGACATGGTTTGGTGAAGATCATGTAGTTATTGATTGATAAAACTGGGATTTGAATTAAGCTTTTATGACTCTAATGAGAAAGCTTTCCAGAATTTTATTGCTCCTTATCCTCGTTTATAAATAATAAAGCCCACTTTGAAATCCAAATTATCGCTTGTGGACTTAATTAATTGGCATTTAATTTAGTAAATGTGTACTGAGTATCTACTATGTGCCAGTCACTGTGTTAAGTATAGGGAATGCCCTTGTAGGCTAGGAAAAACAAGTGAATATATTAAACAATGGGGTGTAAGAAAGAAAAATAAATCAAGTAAGAATCAAATCCAGAAATATATGAGATTTAAAAGAGTTAAAAGCCTCTTATTGTAGGGAAAGTCTGACTAAGTTTTAGGTAATTGTTATAAGAGCTGATTTTTCTTGCATCACAAAAACACATCTGTGTATTTTGATCTTGTTTCCATTCTTACCACCTCCTCCCCTCAACTCAACACTACTTCAATGTTTGAAAGAAAATACTTTGCACAGTCATTGCTTCTGGTTGCTCAGAGCTTTGTCTCATGGTGAGAGGTGATAAATGGAGAACAGTGAGAAGGAAAACAACTCTTTTCTAAACTCTGCTCCTTCCCTTAACCCTTCAATGCCCAACGCTGCTTAATTAATCAACTAGCACCTACCCTACTAACTTAAGTTCCCAGGGCAAATCCCCAAAGCCTCACTTTATTTGTATTTTCTTTACTAAGCAAGGAGCTCGCCAGCTTGAGGTGTCTGTGTGATATGTAAATGATGCCCTGAATTGTTTTTTATATTCCACTTGGCACTGGAAAGGCAGTTTCAGGACTGTCATCTTTGCTGAAAGATATCAAGCCTCAGATGTCAAGGAAGATTCTCAATTTAATTCTGAAAAGCTGGATATTTACTTCCTAGCTCTACTGATTTACATCAGTTTGTTTGATTTATCTGCAATGATGTAAAGGCTGCTGCTGCTTTTTTCACCTTACAGAATCTGAGGTTAATTAGTCTCCAAGGACATAAGTACTTGAAGATGTTCTGTGTATAGTTGAAGCTGTGGAAGCTCAAGTGCATAGAACACTAATGTAGCAAAGTTTGTGATGGAAACTTGGTGGGGACATGCCTGATAAGGTAAAATGAGGAAGTTAACAGCTTCATCTCTCTTTTCTACTGAAGTCTAGAGGAGGAGCTCTGCTATAGAGAATTCTAAGTCAGAAAATGTCTTCCCTTGTGAAAAACGGAACCCCAATCTGGATTAGCATCCCGAGAAATTCTCTTGCAAATGTGATTTTGAGCTGCCTTAGCCTAGTTCTCATGCTGTGGACCCAGTTGTGCTGGTTGGCCTTTGCAAACATGGAGTCCCACACTCTTTGGGAAGATGATCTTGGAAAAGGAAGGGCACTCCAAGTTGGACCTGCTGCAAGAAGGCTATAATGACTCCTGTCTCTCTTGAAACTCCCAATATGCATAGGCTATATATGCATATGCTCATCTTTCCAGATATAATAATTCATCATGAGAGGAATTCCTGGGCTGCCTTAGCCTGGTTCCCATGCCTGGGACCCAGTTGTGCTGGTTGGCCTTTGCAACCAGGGAGTCCCACGCTCTTTAGGAAGATGATCTTGGAAAAGGAAGGGCACTCCCAATTGGACCTGCTGCAGGAAGGCTATAATGACTTCTGTCTCTCTTGAAACTTCCTTTAGACTTCTCCTTTCCAAAGTGGGGCATGTGGTAGGTACCCAAATAGCTTTCAATTCTCAATAAACTGGGCCTAGACAGTTGCATGTCCTACTAGACCTTTTCCTTGTCTCAGCACTGCATCTGGCTTTTGCCTTTGCACTAACCACTGAGGACTTATTTAACTACAACTTTAAGGTCATCAGACCAAGGGCACTGTTCTTTAAAAGCTTTCTTGAAAGTTCTTCTGAGGCTGCTGTGAAGAATCTCTTCTTGCAATGCACACTGACCTATCTCGTCTGGCACATATATTATATGAGGAATGCAGGCACTCTTTGTGGAGTTGTCTGGCAATGTAAGGGCCTACAGTGAAAACCTTCTAAATCCACTAAAATTAGTAGCGGTGCCTTTATACCTCTAAGAGAGTTTCTTAGATGGAGAAGAGAAACATTCATGATGTGGCATTAAGGAGACAAAATATGTGAAAGGTCTTGTATTAGTCTGTTCTCTTATCGCTACAAAGAAATACCTGAAACTGCATAATTTATAAAGAAAAGAGGTTTAATTGGCTTATGATTCCTCAGGGTATACAGGGAGCATGGCAGCATCTGCTTCTGGAGAGGCCTCACGGAGCTTTCACTCATGGTGGAAGGCAAAGTGGGAGCAGGTATCTTGCATGTCAGGGGCAGGACCAAGAAAGAGGAGGGAGGTGCTGCATACTTTTAAACAACCAGATCTTGTTAGAACTCTATCACCAGAAAAGCACAAGGGAGATGGTGCTAAACCATTAGAAGCCTCGCCCATGATGCAATCATCTCCCACCAGGCCCCACTTCCAACATTGGAGATTACATTTCAACATGAGATTGGAGTGGGGATACAGATCCAAACCATATCAGGTCTCTAATATCAGAGAGACTCATATCTCACATTCCAGGTGTCGTCCTTACCTGCCTCTAATTGCGTGACTCTTTCCTTAGAGCTGTTGGTGATGTTGCAAGCCTGCTTGGGGATATTGCCACATGTCTTTCACCATGGTAACTGTTTCCAATGGTGGCCTTGTACATGGATAGAAGGGACAAGAGATCTTGGGGCAAATGTGGTGAACTACTTATCTCCAACACACATAAAAGATTATTTTCATAAATACCATATATTACATGTTGATAGCAGGTGTGTGGGGACACATTGATTAGATACACCCCCTTCTATGTCTCAGAAGATCCTTAAAAATTAGCAGGACTAACACTACTTTTTTTTAAAATCATATCATTCAAAACATTGGTAATTGAACAATTTTTAAACAACTGTGTTCTGTATTCTTCACAGCTGAATGTGATTTCACTGTAATTGTTGAGAAATATTGGTGAGAGGAACACATTTTTCTTCTAAGAGTCAAGAAATAGGACTTAGATTTAGGGGGCTGTCTGTGTGCGTGTGTGGCATTTAGGTGTTTTTTGGTTTTGTTTTTTGTTTGTTTGTTTTTTGAGATGGCGTCTCACTCTGTTACCCAGGCTGGAGTACAGTGGCACAATCTCTGCTCCTCGGCTCACTGCAACCTCTGCCTCCCAGGTTCAAGCGATTCTCCTTCCTCGTCCTCCCAAGTAGCTGGGATTACAGGTGCCCGCCACCACACCTGGCTGATTTTTGTATTTTTAGTAGAGACAGGGGTTTCACTATGTTGGCTAGGCTGGCAAACTCCTGACCTCAAGTGATCTACCTGCCTCAACCTCCCAGAATGCTGGGATTACAGGCGTGAGCCACTGTGCCCGGCTGGTGTGTTGTTTTTAAAGTTAGGAACAAATGCTAGGTGGGAGTATAGTCCAGCTGAATTTAATATATATAGAGGTGCTCTAGAATTGATGGTCACTCTGGTCTTCTTGCATTAGTATCCAGACATACAGAAATAAAACTCTTCAATCTGGAAAACAGAGTATTTATAGTTGTAGTTGCATTCAGAGGGGCTGCTGCTGTTTAAGATTTTAGCCTCAAATTCAAAGTTAGTATGAAGTCACTTCAAAAAAAAAAACTGCTGTGAGGATCTGCTGCACTCCCAGGTGGTCATTTCTAAAAAGCCAGCAGCGGTGCCGCTTTAAGACTCCTTCAGGAAATCACGAGTTATTTCTTCCCTTCCCTGCTGGTGGAGGCTGTACGAATGCCCAGTGGGTCCTCTGGACAGTGGAGAATGGTTGCACTGAAAAGAGTTATGAGAGCCACATGCACTGCTGGGCTGGGGTTGGTCACCAGGAGTCAATGTCCACTGTTTAGTACCATTTGTAGGCAACACCAGGAAACCAAGAACACATAGTCGTTCCTTATAGAGGTTTATCCTCTGTGATTTATTTAGCTACATCATAGATAGATAGCTGGATAGATACACACACACACATACATATGTATGTATATACATGATGTAGTCAAACAACATAATATGTAGTTAAGCTAAATTATATAATTGTATATATGATTTTTATAATATATTATTTAAAGTGATCGTATACATATTATTCTTCAGCTTGAACATTATAGAGACCAAAACTGAACTCAGTGCTTTATCAGATGTCTGACCAATGACCAATACTTTCTTTCAAAGCAGTACTTCTGTTGTTGCGGCCAGGTCCCATATTTGCTTAAAAATAATAGCACCATATTACTGATGCCAAAGACCCATTCTTTGTGATTTCTGGGTCTTATACAATATATTCACAATTTTAAACCATCCTTAGGATTCTCTGATATAGATACCTTACTCTTTCTTTGGCAAACACTTTGTATATAGCAAACAATTTGTATATATAACTTAAGTGGCAAGTTAACACTTAAGAAGCCGAAGAATAAGGATTCATTTGGCTTAGCCTGCCTGATGTTCAGTTGTAAGTTATATCTTCTAATTTCCCTGAGTAATCACCAAGGTAATCAACAAATGTCTACCACCATAACAAAGTGTTAGCCTCATGCTGTCAACTACCTAGAACAATAAAGGGAGGACTGAGACCATTTCTTGAGAAAGCAGGTATCAAATGGAGCTGGAGTAACTAAAAGAGTTCATGACAAGCAGGCCACAGGTGATCAGAAGGGGTGAAGCTTCTGAGCAGGAGTTGATAGAGAAAAATGAGAGTATTCACTCAGTAAGCCTTGCCCCCACCCAAATTGCCTTTGCTAACTCCCAGAAACTTTACAATTAGGACTGAATTTATTACTGTAAGCTTAGAATGTGGCATGAATAATATTATTTGCATATTGAAGAAAAGGATAAAGCCAGAAACCTGTAACCTTTGTCATAGATATTTGGGTTATGAGGCGACGTGGCTGGAATAAGATGCTGGACACTCATTGGCTTTATCTAAAGATTATAGGGCCAGTGACTTGGCAGGAAAAGTAAAAACATACCTATAGCAGGTGTTAAAAAACTCAAATGCCTGCAGTGGCCAGCAGGCCATATAAGTGTATAAACTGAATCAGGACTATAAAAAGCAACAGCAGAAACTTGATGATAAATGGATGCTGGCCTCAGCCTCAGTTGGAAGGTGGTAGTAGCTAGTATTGAGGACCCCCTGGAGTGCACAGCCCTCCTCCTCCTTCTAAAGGGGCAGCTTCTCCAACAGAGTGGTCCCCTGTGGAAAAGAAAACCTGTTGTGGCTAGCCATTTAAACTTTTCAAGTGGAGCCCAAAATCCAGATTTTTCTGTGATTTGTCAATGATTATCAGTTGTTGGCAACTGATTTAATTTTTAAAAAAAGAGAAAAGAGCAGATTAAAAAAAAAGTTGTGAAAAAAATGCCCCAGGGAAAGAGCATATAACTCTTCTGTCATTTGCACTTGGCTTCCAGGGATCCAGATTGCCTTCTGGATCAGAGCCAGCACACTGCATCCTCCAGGCCCAGGTAAGGCTGAGTGAGAACTAGAGAGCCAAAGAGTGGTAAGATGTGACTGGGTATTTGAAGGAGAATAAATAGGCGTTGGAATTGAACATTGCCCCTATATAATTTTCTTTAGATCTAGCCCAGATGGCTATAGATTGCTATATTAATAAACTAAATAAACCATGAAAGTCAATCATTTCTAACCATCTACACTGCAACTAAATTGCTCAAGGAGAAAATAAATTTTGAGCTGGGAGTAAAGGTGAGTGATCGCTTACTGGGTATGAACACCTTCATTCCATTTGTCATAGCATTTGTCTAGCAATAAAGAGGATGCTTTTCCTTTTTTTTAAGTTTAGGGGTACCTATGTAGGGTTGTTGTAGATGTAAAGTCATGTCATGGAGTTATGTGGTATAGATTATTTTGTCACCCAGGTGTTAAGCCTAGTACCCATTATCTGTTTTTCCTGATCCTCTCCTTCCTCCCACCCTCCACTCTCCAGTAGCCCGTGTCTGCTCTTCCCCTTTATATGTTCTTGTAACAAGAATGCTTCTCTAGCAGGAGTCCAATATGATGTCAGTTCTGCTGCCCATTATTGATAAAACTATTTTTCTTTAAAGAGTATCCAGAGATACTTTTTGGTTTAATTTGTCTCTCTTGTATCTTGCTTTTCTCTCTAACTCTGGCTGCCCTCACTTCAAGCTGGGAATTTGAACTGGATCAGCTGAGTACTTTATCAGTAGGAAGAAAACTCTCATTAGAGGCTGAAAATCATTCTGCACGGAAACACATATGCGCGTACGCACACACACACAGTTGCCTTCAAGCGAGGATGCCTTAAGTAATTAAAGGTAATGTGTATCAAGCGTTAATTACAAAATCACTGTGCTCTTCTGAATTGTACACAATTATCAGGCAAGCAGCACAAATATCATCATGCCACAAGGCTGAGTTTCCTTACCATGAGCTTTAACAATTTATTTTCAGAACTTCAGTTATCCATTAATTATGCATGCATCTCTACACATTCCCTATATGCCTGGATTATTAGGTATATGCCATATCATGAAGGCTGTGAAAGTGATTACAAGAAAGTCAAAGATACCCAGACAGGATCTTTCCTCAGAACCATTTACTTATGCACATACACCCACATTTGTAAACATAATATTGTGGCAAAAGGCTTGGGCTCCAGTCATTCAGAGTAGCCACATTGCCCAGGAATATATAACTCTATGTACTTTCATTTATAAGTGTTTTTATCATGGAACATAAGGGGCTGTTCATGTTGTAAATCAAGATCTTGTAATTTCAGTGTCTGATATAAGTCAGACTACTGGAAATAAAGAAATGTGATTAAAATTAGAAAGGAAAAAAAAAAAACCTTTTAGGATTCTTCCAGTCCTACATTTTTTATTATCAGATGCTTTGGCACTGTTTGTTCCAGGTGCTAGAAGGATGAGTGACACTGACAATCTGAAACATTTATTAGTGAATTGATAGATGTTTGAAGTATATCTCTATTGTTGAAGAAAGGATCTTGAATCTGGAATCTCAACCTAAAACAGGTACATCTTCCTGACCTCTATCTAAACTTTCAGGGCTGTTTCACAGTGAACTAAATAATAAATATTTAATAAATGATTGTGTTTGGCATATCTGGATTGAGTGTCCCCAAAGAAAACTATCATTTTAGGATCTAGGAAATATACAACAGCAGAAATGGAAGTAGAAAATACTACATATAATTTAAAAAGATGAGAATATTTAAGGTTTTGAATGACTCTTGGATACTTGTCATATGACCTAAAGCTTCTACATAATTATTGTTAGGTATTCATTGCAACAGATTTCACATGTGCAAAACATCTTTGCAGGTAAATACAAAAAAGTGAAACTCAGTGTTTACTGATACTCCACACCAGTGGCTCTCAAACTGTAGTGTGCACCAGAATCATCTGAAAGGCTTATTGAAGCACCACTAATCTTTGGGTTCTTCCTCCACAATTTCTGATTCAATAGGTCTGGGGTGGCATAGAGAATTTCAATTTTAATGAGGTTACTGGTTGACATGGTTTGGCTGTGTCCCTACCCAAATCTCATCTTGAATTATAGTTCCTATAATCCTAATGTGTCATGGGAGGGACCTAGTGGGAGCTAATTGAATCGTGGGGGCAGATTTCCTCATGCTGTTCTCATGATAGTAAGTTCTCACAAGATCTGATGGTTAAATAAGTGGCTTCTGCCTTCTCTGGCTCTCATTCTTCTCCTTCCTGACACCATGTGAAGAAGGACTTGTTTGCTTCCCCTCTGCCATGATTATGAGTTTCCTGAGGCCTCCGCAGCCAAGCCAAGCTGTGAGTCAATGAAAGCTCTTTCCTTTATAAATTCCTGGTGTCAGGTATGTCTTTATTAGCAGTGTGAGAATGGACTAATACACTGGTGATGCTGATGCTGCTGTTCAGAGACTACGCTGGGAAAATCCCTGCTCTACAGCGTATGCTCTATCACGTGAGGGGTAAAATCTCTCTTATTTATGCTGGTCCCATAGTTGGTGTTCAACAAGCAGATAATAAGTGAATCGTAGGGATGAAAACCATCAAAATGCTTGAGAACTTTTATTACATATAAATGAGCCACCCTAGAGTAGGAAATCATGCGTACTTTGGTTCCAAAAACAGTTCACAAGCTCAGATGCTTCCATTAAAGTAAAATATTGTTTTTTACCTTATTAACCAAATGTATTACTGCTAGATTTTTAATTATGTTTTCAGCATTTCTATAAATTTTGTTACATTTAATATTTGCTCTCCATTTAAAGTTACATTTCAGAGCTTCTGCTTTTCCCATTCCAACAGGGGTTGGAGCATTGATATTTTTTGCAGAAACATCTCGTGTCAATATCCTTATTACTGTACAGTACAGTGGCATTAAGTAGATTCACATTGTTGTCCAACCGTCATCATCATTCATCCCCAGAATGTTTTCATCTTCTCAAACCGAAACTCTAAATCCATTAAACAACTCACCATTTCTTCTCCCTGGCAACCACCATTCTACTTTCTGATTTTATGAGCTTGATGACACTAGCCACCTGCTATAAGTTGGACCATACAGTATTTGTTCTTTTGTGACTGGCTTGTTTCACTTTATGTAATGTCTTCAAGTTTCAACCGTAGTGTAGCATGTGTCAAAATTTCTTTTCTTTGTAAGGCTGAATAATATTCCATTGTGTATATCTAGGCCACATTTCATTTATTCATTCATCCATCA
This sequence comes from Rhinopithecus roxellana, assembly GCF_007565055.1. Classification (NCBI taxonomy): domain Eukaryota; kingdom Metazoa; phylum Chordata; class Mammalia; order Primates; family Cercopithecidae; genus Rhinopithecus; species Rhinopithecus roxellana. The sequence goes on from NC_044569.1 coordinate 23,952,700, forward strand.
GTGGACACCTGGGCTATTTCCAGCATTGCTTATTATGAATAGTGCTTCTTTGAACATTGACATACAAATGGTGTTTCACTATATTGTCTTCCACAGTGGTTACATTATTTTGCATTTATTTTATTTTTTAACTTAATTTTTCTCTTTCCCACTCAGCTATAATTCCCATTTAAGATTGTATCTCTATGACTACTTCCAATAACAGAATCAAAGAAGCTACAGTAAAATTTATTGACTAAGTAAATAAAACATATCATGTGTAAAATCTAATGTATCTGATTGTATGTTTTCTAATTTCCTTAAGATTTTGTAAAGTTTATTTCATTTCTTTCTGAATTTAATGTTGAAGAGGCATCAAATGTGAGACAAGTTAGATCTATGTCCACCAAAACAAGCTTGCTTTTTGTTTCATTTTTATACTTAATGCTTGTAGGGTTTTCTTGTTACACTTTTAATTTAAAAAGTTGTCAAGAGCAAGTCAGGAGAGGGATTTCGTTTTACTAATTTTGTCTCAAATACAATTTTATCTTTTGCTGAATTAGTCCAATTTTAAATGCAGGTGGTTTTCAGTTATGGCTTTGATTACTCCTTCATCTAATCTGTTTTCTTTTAGGAAGAATGTTTAGAAACATGAGATTGAATATATCTTATCTCACTTCTATATACACTACCTTCTTCCTTATTCTATTCAACATAATATGCTTTGGTGCTGCAATTTGGGAAAACTTTGAGGGGTTGTCACATATGTTTGTGTTAAACAGTTCGTATTGAAAGAGTAGTGGTTGACTTATGAAATGATTTCTCTAAATACTACTTTAAAGTCTGTCACTGAAGTCAATGATTTTGGGATTTCATGGAAAATGTTGACATACGATACTCTAAGAGTTGGCCCTTCCACCTAAGAATTGGCCCTTCCACTGAAGCAATCAATGAGGTAGCATAAATGACAGAATCGAGTTTTTTTTTGTTTTTTGTTTTTTAAACTCTGTATTCTAATGAAATACTTACAGTAACCGGGAGAGGACTTAATAAAGAGACTGCAAAACTATAATAGGCCAGGCGCAGTGGCTCATGCCTGTAATCCTAGCACTTTGGGAGGCCAAGGCAGGCAGGTCACTTGAGGTCAGGAGTTCAAGACCAGCCTGGTCAACATGGCAAAATGCCATCTCTACTAAAAATACAAAAATTAGGCATGTTGGTGGGTGCCTGTAGTCCTATATACTTAGGACACTGAGTCAGAAGAATGGCTTGAACATGGGAGGTGGAGGCTGCAATGAGCCAAGATCTCACTATTGCATTCCAGCCTGGGTGGCAGAGCAAGACTCCATCCCCCAAAAACAAAAGCAAACAAACAAACCTATAATAACAGAACGTTGTGGCACTGTCACTCACCTGCCTACCATTGCCCATTTTCTTCCAGTTTGTCATTGAATACAGGGTTACCAGTCCATATTTGTGATTCATCTTTCTGGTGCTAGGGTAATGCAATATAAACCTTTGTGTTAAAAAAAAGATGTGAATTTTGATCTGTTTCTTGCTTCCCTGAGGGGACAGCACAGAGGCTTCCCTTTATTTCAGCCCAACCTTCACCCGCACAAGCCTGAGCAGCTTTCTAGGGGGCATATGTCAGCAGCAGTTAAAAACATATCAACTGTAGGCGAGGAATTGCAGAAGAACAGGAAAAGGGAAAAAAAGAAAGCTTGCTGAGGAGTATTCTTGGGGCAGTATTAGCTTTGAAGGGCTACCAAGTGCAGTGTGTATACCTAAGGTCTAATGCATGCACAGAAAAGGCCTGAGAAGCCTTAGACTAACACATTTAGCTACTCTTTGGACCACATACAAGCAGATGAAGACTATGGGAACTTTCAGGCAACCTAGGTAAGTACTGAAGGCATGTCCCAGTTCAATGGCAACTTACAGAGAATAGGGTAGTTCACTGTTCCTTTTCTTTTCGCACCAGATATTTAAGAAAGTCTCTGTCAAGTCACTGGCTGGCTGCTGATATGACAGAAGAGAGATTTTAGTGACCACACATGATAAGAAATACAGAATTTGCAAAAATAATTTGGAAAAGTCACTTTATGAAGTGCCACTGCAGCCCTCAACAAACAGCAGCAGCAAACCATGGGGAGGAGGAAGGATTTGTTTTCCAGATATAATATTAAAAATGACCGGTCTTGCCGGGCGCGGTGGCTCAAGCCTGTAATCCCAGCACTTTGGGAGGCCGAGACGGGCGGATCACGAAGTCAGGAGATCGAGACCATCCTGGCTAACACGGTGAAACCCCGTCTCTACTAAAAAAAATACAAAAACTAGCCGGGTGAGGTGGCGGGCGCCTGTAGTCCCAGCTACTTGGGAGGCTGAGGCAGGAGAATGGCGTAAACCCGGGAGGCGGAGCTTGCAGTGAGCTGAGATCCGGCCACTGCACTCCAGTCCGGGCGACAGAGCGAGACTCCGCCTCAAAAAAAAAAAAAAAAAAAAAAAAAAAAAAAAAAAAAAATGACCGGTCTTCAATAACAACATAAGGTATTCAAAGAAATAGGAAAATATGGCCCGTTAACAGGAAATAAAATGACAGAAATTGTCCTTGAAGAAGCCCAGACACTGGACTGACTAGACAAAGACTAAATCCATTATCTTAAATATGTTCAAAGAATGATAAGAACCATGGACAAGGAACTAAAGGAAATAAGAAGAATGGTATACAAACAAGTAGGAACTATTAATACACGGGTAAAGTTGTACAAAGGAACCAAATAGAAATTCTGGAGCTAAAAAGTGCAATACCTAAAAAGAAAACAAATACACTAGCAGGCTTCAGCAATGGTGTAGAGCAGGCAAAAGAAAGAATTAAGACACTCAAGAAGGGACAATCCAGTCAGTTGAGCAGAAAGAAAAAATTAATGCAAAAAATGAAAAGAGCTTAAGGGACCTGAGGATACCAACAGGTACACCAACATACGCCCTAGGAGAGTCCCATAAGGAGAAGAGAGAGAAAAGAGCAGGAAGACTTGAAGGAAGAATGTCCCCAAAATCCCCTAATCTGAAGAAAAACATGTGTCTACACATCTAAGAAGTTCACCAAATGCTTGTAGGATAAACCCAAAGAGATCCTCACCAATACTCATTATACTCAAATTTTCAAAACAAGAAGAAAAGTAGAGAATCTGAAAAGCAACAAGAAAGAAGGGAATTATCACATACAGTGGATCTTTCACAAGACTAACAGCTTTGTATCAGGAAATATGGGGACCAGAAGGTGGTACATGGTGGGGTGGTGTCATATTTGAAGGGCTGAAAGAATAACACTGCTAAGACTTATTCAGGAAAAAATCATACTTAAAAACTGAAGGAGTAATTAAGACATACCTAGATAAACAAAGTTGAAGGGGTTTGTTGCAAGAAGACTTGTCTTATCAGAAATGCTCAAAGAAGTTCTTCAAGCTTATAGTTCTCAAACTACAAGACAGTAAATCAAAGCTCTACAGAGAAAAACAAGCCAGTAAAAAAGCCAGTATTACTAAACTTTTGATTTTTAACTCTTCTTTGTGTTTATAATGTGATATAAAAGAAAAATACACAAAACAATAATTGTAAATTTATGTAAATGAACTTGCAATACATAAAGATGCAATTTGTGACAATTAACAGCAACATAAATAGGGACAGTTTTTCTTATGTTATTGAAGTTAAATTAGTTTCAATTCAAATTCAGTTTTTACAAATGTGTGTGATTGATTATAATCACCAGGGTAGCCACTAAGGAAATAATTAAAATAATTAACATTTGAGAGGGAATACAACTAGTACACTAGAAAATATTTATGAAATACAAAATAAGTCAGGAAATGAGGAACAAAGATCTAAGACATATAGAAAACACCATAATGGCAGAAATAAGTAAGTCCTTCTTTATCAGTAGGTTTATTAATTATATTGTAAAAAATGTTCCTCTCTATGTAAATTTTATCCATTCTTGGATATCCAGGTAAAGTCTTAACTCCTCCTTTAATTTTTTCAAATATTAGATAAAATTTCTCTTACATATAGGAAGAAAAAAGGTTTGAAAATTGCTTTGATTATTCCATTAAAGAAAACTAAACTTCAATTTCTTCAATATTATATAGAAAATCTAATGAGAACCATTATTTAAAAAGTCATACTTTTTGCACATTTCCTTTCTGTACTCCATAACTATTTTATATCTGTTGGTTTTTCTTTTTCCATAAACATGGATTTATTTTTATAGGCATGTAGTTATTCATACAGAGCCTTTAGTAAAGCACATTATAATACTTAAGAATTAAACTTAGAAATCTGAAAGACTTTTAAGTTCTGGTTCTGACACTGTCATGCGCGTCCGTGTGAAGAGACCACCAAACAGGCTTTCTGTGAGCAATAAAGCTTTTTAATCACCTGGGTGCAGGCAGGCTGAGTCCGAAAAGAGAGTCAGCGAAGGGAGATAAGGGTGGGGCCGTTTTTATAGGATTTGGGTAGGTAAAGGAAAATTACAGTCAAAGGGGGGTTGTTCTCTGGTGGGCAGGAGTGGGGGGGGTCACAAGGTGCTCAGTGGGGGAGCTTTTTGAGCCAGGATGAACCAGGAAAAGGACTTTCACAAGGTAATGTCATCACTTAAGGCAAGGACCGGCCATTTTCATTTCTTTTGTGGTGGAATGTCATCAGTTAAGGCGGGGCAGGGCATTTTCACTTCTTTTGTGATTCTTAAGTTACTTCAGGCCATCTGGGTGTATGTACCTGCAAGTCACAGGGGATGCGATGGCTTGGCTTGGGCTCAGAGGCCTGACAGACGCCTGCTATAAATTTTGAAGATGAAAAAAGTTTATCTCAATTAGCCTTATACTTCATTTATAAAATGGCAATAATATTACTTATGTGTTTCAAGTGATAATTCAAAGATACAATAATAAATGTAAAGTACTTAATAGTTATAAATAATAAATGGTTTATGTCATTAGTACCATATTTACCTTAGTTAAATATTTCTTGCTCTTTTTTGAAAGATTATTTATATTTTAGTAATCTATATTAGTTTTTATGTAGGATCTGGAATATTTGTAATGGATGAAACTATCTGTTGTTATTTTTTAAAATATCTATATGTAGATACATCACCGATCTTTATTGGCAGGTCTGTCTGCTTGACTTCTCCAAAACAGACGTCATGATTTCTCTTATTTCCCAACATTTCCTTTCCCATTCTATTCACTTAGTTTCTCAAAAATAAAATCAATCCTTCACCCCTGTCTTTTTCTCACACCCTACATTCAATCCTCAGCTGATCCTGTGTTTTATTCAAAAAACATACTCCAGAACGTATCACTATTCCTATCTTTATTTCTTCCAAAAAAAAAAAATAAATATAAAGCAGGGAAAATAAGAAAGACCTCTCAGTGAGCAGTGGACTGTCAAACATAGACTTCTCTACTGACACTTTTTCTTTTTTTTTTTTAACTGGGGTAAGATATGACACAGGTATGAAAAGTAACCATTGCCAAAGTGAACTAATGAATCTATTAATATTTATAAGGTGATCATTAAAGCATTAGCTTTAATTTGAATGATAATGCTATGGGCAGACTTGACACTGTATTCATGTCCATATACAGACTTGATCCCTGTGAAAAACATTACCCATACTCACTCCCTCTTCAACTGAGCATGATGAACAAAGGCCTTTCCTAATCATGCCTGAACATGATCTTGAATTGATTGCACTGTGGGAAGACAGTCTTGCTTTTACATATTACCATTGTTTGCTTAATGCCCAAGACATAAAAAAGAGAAATATACACTGTACTTTGACTATAGCATGCTTGTTGAAAATCCTCATCTCTGAAAATGTTTCAAATAATGAAGAAAATTGAGGCTTTTATGATATAAGGCAATTCATTTTAGAAATACATGACAGAAGTGTTAAAATAACTGAAGTGTTATTTAATTATTGGTAGACTGATATTATGTATCACTATAATAGCTGTTGCATGTAGCATCGTTATTTTAAATTACTGGTGGTATAAACACATTTTTATGGGCACATAAAAAAGTAAATTCCTTGTACCAGGCTTTATGAAAACTAGTATTATTCTATCCTTATATAGTTTTGAACTGCATTGGAAAACCATTGTATGCGTTTATTCATAGTAATATTTCTTTTTTTCATTGGATTTGATTATAAACTCTTTCATGGCTGGTTGTTTTGATAAGAATACTGTGTGGCTAAGATCCAAGCATACTGTTTTTAATATATATTATTCACCATTAAAATCAAGAAGATGATTTCTAACTTGTTTGTAGTTGTGAACATTAAGTATTTTCACATATATAAAGTGTCTAGCAGTGCTTGAACACTGAAGTTGCTAACAAATATCACTCATTGTTATTATTGTTACTATTACTACTAGTATATTCTGTGTTAATATTTTATGCTTTGACTTTTAACCTTTTTCTCTTTATTTAGAATGAGCTACATTTCATTTCAGGCTACTTTAAGGCAGAGAGCATCTGTTTTGTATTTTATCTGGTACCTAGGACAGTGCTGAGCACATTGAAAGTGTTCAATTTAATTTAGATCATCAGACATTCATAAAATATTAGATTTGGCCATCGTGTGTTTAAAACAAAGCCTAAGCTTCATTAGGCAGCCGCAGGCTGCACAATGTTTTCCTCTCTTGTTTTGCCAATGTGATCCGTTGGTTACAGTAAAAAAGCATGGAGTAAGCCATTTCTGTGGTTATTTTGTAACATCCTGGATCCTCCTTCCAGCTTCACCTTATGCGCTTTACAGAGTCTCCAGCCCCAGTCCTGTATTACAGAACCTTGCTTTCTGTGCTCCTCTTCCGAGGCTAGAATACATTTCTAGAGTGATAGTCACACTTTCTAAATTAAATAGAGCTTCATTGCAACTCAGCAACTGCAATAACAGCAAATGGCAGAAAAGATTTCTTCTCCTTAAGTTCTTGTCCTTCAGAGTCTGGGAAAGCACTAGGCCATAACAGAATAGGAGACGGGTATTGCAAGAGTACTAATTTGGACTGTATGAATGTTGTATAGTGAGGGCATTGCAATAATGGTGATAATAATGTCTATTAATGACTAACATTTCCCAGGCATTTTGAGATATAGTATGCATATTGTCTAGTTCATTCTCATAATTACTCCATGTAAGATGGATATTATTATACTATTATGTCCTTGTTACAGATGTTGAAATTCAATTCAGACAGGTTAAATCACATTCCCAAAGTCATATGGCTACTTAAAAGGCAAAGTTGAGATTTATAGCACAGGAAATTAGAATTTCAAAGTTTATTTTTTTCCACTCTGCTATGCTACACATTTATTTTAGGTTGTTATTTAACACTTTTGTACCTTTTTATGTCTTTAATTTTATAACCTCAGTTGCATTCCTAATCACACACCTGGCGATTGACTTAAATTTCACTTTATCTTGAAATTCAGAAGAATAAGTTGTAATCATTTTTCCTTTCCTGTATGTGTGATGTATCTGCCTACCTATCTAATCTATCATCTATCTATAATTTCTTATGTTGTCTTACAAAATGAACGCCCCTCATTTCTCAGACTAAGTCTTCTGCTTCTGCCTTTGCCTATACCACCTTGCCAGCTTTTGGACCTTGTTTTCTAAGAATAAAAACCGTTCTAGTTTCCTACATGAATATACATTTCTGTTATGTTAACAATGGACGAGGATGTGAAAGACAACATTTGAGTGCTGTCCTCAATTATAACCTTGGTTTGATAACTCTTTTAAAATTCAATTGTACTGAATTTTATAGTTTGAAAAATTCAAGTCTGTACTGAATTTTACGGATTGAAAATCCTCACCTCATTTGATCCACACCTCATTTCGGACTTTCTTCAATCATCTCTAGCTAAGTGTCTTCAATTCAATTCATGCTTATTTTTTTTTCCTATGGCCTAAAATGGCTAAAATCACTTTTCCCAGTGATCAGAAACCTTTGGGTCATCTTGTTATTTTTTTCTGCATAGATGCACTATTATGTTTTCCACAAAATAATTTTAATTCTGAAATGTCTCTTTGTGTCTCACTTTCCATGATTATTTTCTTTTCTGAGGCAATGTCTGGCTCTGTCTACCAGGCTTAAGTGCAGTAGCACAATCTTGGCTCACTGCAACCTCTGCCTCGGAGGCTGAAGTCGTCCTCCCACCTCAGCCTCCTGAGTCGCTGGGACCACAGTCACGCACCACCACGCTTGGCTAATTTTTGTATTTTTAGTAGAGATGGGGTTTTGCCATGTTGTCCAGGCTGGTCTTGAACTCCTAGGCTCAAGGGATCCATCTGCCCTGGCCTCCCAAAGTGCTGGGCCTACAGGTGTGAGCCACCTCACCCAGGCAATAATTTAACTAACAATTTTATTATCATTTAGCAAATCATTTTAGCTACCTCCAAACTCATTCCTCTGGCCCATTTTCTACGTTTCACAAATGCGATCTCATTCTGCTGCTTACCTCTAGTTCTAACTTCTTGATCTCATTTTCTCTCTTGACCTTCTCTGGATTCTCCATCTACCTTACTCTTTCTACACTAAACTTTGCCTTTTCCCAGAAAATATCTTGCCCTTCCATGAATGCATAACTTGCCTCATATTTTTCTTTTCTGTTGTGATGTTTATCTTCTTTCTACATTTGTTGAAATTGTCAATCATTCTCCAATTTATGTCAAATATCACCTCCTTGCTAAATCATTTCCTGATCTGCCAGGTAGAATTCAAATTTCTCTCCACCATGATTCTGTAGAAATTTGCACATAGATTCTTCATAGTTATGGCAATGTTTTCTTGTCATTTTATTACCAAATCTAGAATTAAAGCCCTACAAAGTATAAACAGAATGAAAATTTTCTTATTTTGTTTTCCAAGAACATAAGCATGAATCAAATTACATACTCAATACTCAGTATTTACCAGTAACTTATCTAGAAGTCCTGACCCTGGGAATCAGTCATCTTTTATAGTTTTTTAAACTACAAAAGCATTTTTATAGTGATAAATACTTTTTGCATTTCCTAGCTTCTCACTTTGAAGCACAAATGGAAGATATTGTAGGCTTTATTATTATTATTTTAAGAGCTGGGATCTCACTATGTTTTCTAGACTGGACTCAACCCCTGGACTAAATTAATCCTCCTGGCTCAGCCTCCTGAGTAGGTGAGACTACAGGTGCATGTAACCACACGGAGCTTAAGTATATTTTAATTCTACCTTCATTATTTGACATCTTCGAGGGATGATTTCTTCACTTGATATCTGGAAATCTGGTTGTACTGAGAATTAAATGCGGTGGCGTCAGTGACCTGTTTTACAGAGTCTGACTGATACATGATGCTTTGTGATCTTAACTTTCTTCTTTCACTGACTCATTCATTCAAAGTCCAATTCCACATCACTATTCTGTGATTCTCCCTCTTGAAGTTTCCCTACTATTCTCTCAGTCAGAAATTCAGATTTTCTGTCTTTATTTTCCAGTGCTTCATCTTTGATCATTTAAAATTTGATTCTAGTCCCATAAAAGGCATAGTCCATGAATTACTCTAAAATTTTTGTAGCAATTTTACTAGCACTCCATATACACCAGAAATCAATAACATTTTCAGGATGATTAGCACTCCCGGAAGATGACATCATGTGCTGACTTTCCTTGGGCAGATCAGAAGCAATTAGAGGACACAAGGCAGTGTCTTTGTCCTCTCTCCGGCACCTACACTACCCTAACCTCAGAGTTTATACTCCTAGCCTGGAGCTCAGTTTGAAAGAAAGAGAAGGAGGCAACAGACTAAGGAAAATTACTTTTATTTTAAAATATTAACCTGTTAGCAACATGCTTTGGGCACTTTTTTTTTTTTTTTTTTTTTTTAAGAAAATGTTTTGAAAATGGTTGAGATTTTACTCCTAAACTGGGCGCAGTGGCTCACTCCTGTAATTCCAGCACTTTGGGAGACCGAGGTGGGTGGATCACCTGAGGTCAGGAGTTCAAGGACAGCCTGGCCAACATGGTGAAAATGTGTCTCTACTACAAATACAAAAATTAGCCGGGCATGGTGGTGCATGCCTGTAGTCCCAGTTACTCGGGAGGCTGAGACAGGAGAATCACTTGAATCAGGAGGCAGAGGTTGCAGTGAGCCGAGATCATACTGCACGTTGCCAGGGCAATGCAGTGAGACTCCATCTACCAAAAAAAAAAAAAAAAAGAGATTTTATTTCTTAATTTTTTTTTGCAAGATACCTATTTATTTCACTAAAATATTTATGTCAATCCTAAATTCAAACAGAAAATTAGGTTTGTACACATCAAGTGTACTTAATGAAAATAAATGCACATGAAATCTAATAGTGATAAGTAATTTTTGTTTATTCTGTTACTCATGCTAGTGGTGGAAGACATTTCAGTTACCTCAAGTTACTGGCAGCATATCCATATGAGTCCACAGCAACTTCAGCCCTTGCCTCCCCAAAAGAGAGAATATTGACGGAGGGGAATAAAGCAGGAAAGTTCCAAAGCAGGAAAGGAAGTTTATTTTAAAAGGTTTCAGAATAGGAAAGAAATAAAATTTTGCTTGGAAGAGATCCAAGTGGGTGCCTGAAGATCAAAGAGAGAAAAAGGAAAGATGGCAAAAAGCCCCTTATTCAGTCTTGATCCTGGGCCTTTACAGGCTCGCCTCTTTCCCATGATTCTTCCCCTAGGGTGCGCTTTCCGCTGCACAGTGCTTTCCTTACCCTTTGGAACTGAGCATGTGCAGTGTGTTTAGGGATTGTTACATACCTGCCCATCTGAGGCTTTTTTCCTTTTTCCGGTGGCATGTGCCCCCAGAACCTCATACTTCCCCATTTTGCCTCTTAGCGTGCATATCCAAGAAGCTGCTTCTCCCTGGGGTCAGCATTCAATTAACAGGAATGTTAACAGGTGTGGACCATCAGGAAATTTGTCTCTCCCTGGCTGCCCAATTATTATTTTTAGAACGGCAACTCTAATTGCCGAACTATCAGTTGACACTCCTAGTGGGTGCAGAGAGAGCCTTCTCCTGTGTGCTCATGCCTATCTAACTACCTGCAACACTCTTACTAAGAAAATTTGAATCTAAGACAAATGTCAAAATAAGTCATTTGTATTAAACATGTCGTAGTGCATACATTTGAAGGAAAAGTCAATAGCTTAAAATATGGTGGACTTACTGTGTGTGTGTGTGTGTGTGTGTGTGTGTGTGTGTTTACTTAACCAGAAGGTAAATTCTTAAGTATTATCTTTCATAATAATGATAGCTATAGTTTACCAAGTGCTCATCAGTTACTTTAAATTCACTTCCCTGTTTAATTCTAATAAAAACCCTCTTCCATAAGTGCTGTAATTATCCTTTTGTAGATAAGGCATGAGATTAAAACCTCGCCCAAGGTCACAGAGCTTATAAGTGGTGGCACAGAACCTTGAACTCAGGTTTGCCTCAAAGTCTACGCTTATACAAGCCTTGTGCTTTTCATACTCTGGACTTAAATTTGAATCTGCACAAGGTACTTAGTAGTAGCCTTTTGATCTACCTATACTTCACTCACCTCAGCTTTATATAGACGGAGGCGACTTAAACAAGCAAACAAACAAACAAAGCTTGTTAGGTGCCAAATTTTTAAACTGGCTCATGCCTCATTTATCAAAATGAAGCGAATCACATTTTCAAATAATGAAACTTGAAATCTTGAAATAACGTTAGAGATGATGCTTGGGCTCTCAGTTTATTCCACCATCTAAATTATAATACAGTTTGAAATGTCATCACAGATGGTTAGGGCCATGGATATCATGTAGTTCAGCCCCCTAATTTTATAGAAGAGGAAATTGAGGCCCACAGAGGTTAAGTGACTTGCCTAAATGACTTGCAATGAACAATAGCAAGAAGAATTGCTATTGCAAATATGTAGTATTTCAGGTTTATTATAGGTTTTTGTGGGCTTGCTTGAGAATACAACCGTTGTTTATATCATTGCTTTTGCAGGAAAGTATATGGTAAGTACAAAAACCCACTACAACCTCATCCAAAGGAATGAAATGAGAACCGAGGAGATAAGGCAAGAATAGAGTAGTGGTATATAGAAAATAAACAGGGAAGTTCAGGAATGTGATTCATTCTTCAAGAGGGCCTACCCTGGAGAGAGAAAGGAAATGTATGATTACCAAGAGTAACTTACGCGCTAAAGCTAGTGTGAAGCACACTGTTTTTGTTTTTTTTTCAATTCCTGAATACATGAATTAAAAACAAAAACAAAAACAAAAACAAATGGCCTGAACTAAACATTGTTCTTGGGAGAAAAATAAATAACTATTTAGCATATTTTTTTTTAAGAAATGAAATTCCTGTGAACATTCTAGACTTTTTGGAGCAAAACAGTATATTAGTCCAAATGAATTTACTGACTCATTGTGCAATTTGATTTATAGTGAGTGCTTTGCCATACATAAGGTACTAATGCATTTAGATGTGTAGGAAGGAAAAATGTTTTTCTCTCTACTCTTGCCGAGTGAGTCTTAGCTGGGACCTCTTGTTGCAAAATATGAGACAAAAGATTAAGGAGAGAAAAACAAAGAACGATAGTAGCATGTGTATGTCATTATATATGAGAGATATCCAGAGAAATGAGTACATCTCAAAGAGGTGGCTTTGAACTCAGGCTTAAGTATGATTTTTTGATACATTTGTTGAAATAGGAAAGAAGGATGTGGGGGAGACTGAGAAAGGGGAAGTGACCAGGAAAAGCAAACAAGGGTCAAGTTTGTCATGCAGATTTAAGACAGTACCTATTCTCTCTTGATTGAGTTTTTAGTGATTGGGAGTCATCCTTCTCTTTCTGGTACAGAAAGGTAGATACTCTCATGAATAGATATTTTTTAATAGATGTAAATTTCCCTTGTAAAAGGTTGACTTTTCCTTTTTGAGCTTTTTCTTTGTCTATGTCTCGAAGGAGACATGTTTTGGTATGGCATATTCTGATCTCCTAGAGTCGTAGATTATACCACAGGCTCCATTTCGCTTGATTTTTAAGTTTTTAGGTCTTGCTCTATTAATTTAAGCCATTATTTACAATTTCAGATTCATTTTCACTGGAACAAGTTTAGCTAAGGAACACAGAAATTAATTGTTTAGGCTCTTGCTACTCTTAACACTTACAGCATTAATGGGAGGAAGGAGAGAACCACAGGAAAACGAAACCACCAGAGCACATCCAGGCATACAGGTGATATGGTGAGTGTTCATAATCCAAACAAGGATGTGAATGGCTCAAAGGAGACTGCGTGCGCCCTGACCTCTTCCCCCACAAAGCCATAAGCAGGAAATGTTCTGGGCTGCTTTCCCGAGATCCATAATGACTCCCGTGTCTGCCTCCCCTGCTGCAGGTAATGGCTCACCCATGCAATTACCTTCTTTTGTCTTCTCTGAGTTCAAGATAAATTATCTGAACCTCTTTGCAGGGGGCATCTGAAGCTGAAGTTATTTTTAGGGAGAAATAATTTTTTTTTTTTCATGTAAGATACTGAGAGAAAATGAAAGGCACTTCGAGTCTTTTTAAAAGCCAGATTCTGATGTTTAGCTTGATCAAAGAGAAACTTGGGAAAGGAGGGGAAGTAGAGGATAGAACAGAATATACGGCACTATGTTCTTTGAAGGCATTGCCATTACATTTCTGATCTTTGAACTCAGCAAATTATTTCATGAGGACGAACTGAATTCTTTGCATTTGTGAAGCTAATAACCAGATAGCTTGAGCAATATGTACCAACCTTATAAACAAGAAGGCAAGCTACGTTTCTTAATATGATTAATGCAGACCCACTTATGTTTATACTTGCAAATGCATTGAATCACCTTAAAACACTTTCTGGTATTCATGGAGTCAAAATGATAGCTTTTGGAGGAGCATCTAGGAGTTATTCTAGCCCTTACACTATCTTAATCGCATAATATTATCATTAAACACTCAACCCTGCAGTCTGTTTGCCTGTGTCTGACTTCTAATAGCTCTATACTGGCTGTGAAAGTTCAGGGAAATTCTTTTGTTTTTTGGAGACAGAGTCTCGCTCTGTTGCCCAGGCATGATCTCAGCTCCTTGCAACCTCTGCCTGCCGGGTTCACGTGATTCTTCTGCCTCAGCCTCCTAAGTAACTGGGATTACAGGTGCCTGCTACCATGCCCGGGTAATGTTTGTATTTTTAGTAGAGATGGGGTTTCACCACGTTAGCCAGGCTGGTCTGGAACTCCTGACCTCAAGTGATCCTCCCGCTTTGGCCTCCCAAAGTACTGGGATTACAGGCATGAGCCACCACACCCGGCCTGGGAAATTCTTTAACTTCTCTGTGCTGGCTTACTTTAAAAACAGTGGTTAATAAAATAAAGTGAGTAGAATTAGGGCTGATTTTGAGAGGTTGCTGTGAAGACTAAATGACATAAGTGTCTGCCTTGTTGCAAATTTTCAATAAATGTTAGATGTTATTATTCATTACTTTCTATAGGAAGATGATTTTCTTTTTGATTGACTTTCATTTTTCAATAGTGTGCCCACAAGGCTGTTCAACACTTACTTCGTTACCCAAAGACACTCAGCTGAACACACAATTTAAACTGTAATTCCACACTAAATTACGTACAAGTAGTGGTTGATATCTAATAGACATGCTGGTTACCAAGATTTGCCTGATACACCACAATGACCCTTGTTTCTAAGAGAAAACCAGCTCCTCCCTTCACTGTTCCTTCTGATAAGAAGAGGTGAGAAAAGAAAGAAAGAAAGAAAAAAAAAAAACATAAGTTTTGGCACAGAAGCAGGTTACTTGTGGGCTTGTCCTTATTGCCCATCTGTCAGCGAGATCCCCCATCAAGTTTTTCAGCACCTCGTATTGATCTCAATTACATCATGATTGTTTCCTAAATTTATCTTACCTGGAGCAATAGAGACTAGAAATCCATCACATTTTATTACCTTGACTATGGAGACACCCACAAGATACAATTTCAAAGCAATGTGCACGATGTCAGATATTTCATAGTGCAATTTTTTTCCATGGGGAAAGAAATGGCTGTGAGAACCAGGACATATTTTAATCCTTCTCACCTTCATTTTCACGCTTGCTTTGACTGTTACATAGTTTTCATCCGCTAATATGTTAATATATGTTTTGCTTCTCTATTTTCTCTTTAAGTGGCTTTGCCAACACAATAAACACTGACAGGATTCTTAAGCAGTGTGGGAAGTATTTGAAGAAGAAGGAAGGATTTTTCATTCTGGAGTTAACCAGTTATTAAGAGGGAAAGATGATATTTTCTTTTTTTTTTTTTTTTTATTTAAGTTCTAGGGTACATGTGCATAACGTGCAGGTTTGTTACATATGTATATTTGCGCCATGTTGGTGTGCTGCACCCATCAACTCGTCAGCACCCATCAATTCATCATTTATATCATGTATAACTCCCCAATGCAATCCCTCCCCCCTCCCCCCCCCCACTCCCCATGATAGGCCCCAGTGTGTGATGTTCCCCTTCCCGAGTCCAAGTGATCTCATTGTTCAGTTCCCACCTATGAGTGAGAACATGCGGTGTTTGGTTTTCTGTTCTTGTGATAGTTTGCTAAGAATGATGGTTTCCAGCTGCATCCATGTTCCTACAAAGGACGCAAACTCATCCTTTTTTATGGCAGCATAGTATTCCATGGTGTATATGTGCCACATTTTCTTAATCCAGTCTGTCACAGATGGACATTTGGGATGATTCCAAGTCTTTGCTATTGTGAATAGTGCTGCAATAAACATACGGGTGCATGTGTCTTTGTAGTAGAATAATTTATAATCCTTTGGGTATATACCCAGTAGTGGGATGGCTGGGTCATATGGTACATCTAGTTCTAGATCCTTGAGGAATCGCCATACTGTTTTCCATAATGATTGAACTAGTTTACAATCCCACCAACAGTGTAAAAGTGTTCCTATTTCTCCACATCCTCTCCAACAACTGTTGTTTTCTGACTTTTTAATGATTGCCATTCTAACTGGTGTGAGATGGTATCTCATTGTGGTTTTGATTTGCATTTCTCTGATGGCCAGTGATGATGAGCATTTTTTCATGTGTCTGTTGGCTGTATGAATGTCTTCTTTTGAGAAATGGCTGTTCATATCCTTTGCCCACTTTTTGATGGGGTTGTTTGTTTTTTTCTTGTATATTTGTTTGAGTTCTTTGTAGATTCTGGATATTAGCCCTTTGTCAGATGAGTAGATTGCAAAAATTTTCTCCCATTCTGTAGGTTGCCTGTTCACTCTGATGGTAGTTTCTTTTGCTGTGCAGAAGCTCTTTAGTTTAATGAGATCCCATTTGTCAATTTTGGCTTTTGCTGCCGTTGTTTTTGGTGTTTTAGACATGAAGTCCTTGCCCATGCCTATGTCCTGAATGGTACTACCTAGATTTTCTTCTAGGGTTTTTAATGGTATTAGGTCTAACATTTAAGTCTCTAATCCATCTTGAATTAATCTTCGTATAAGGAGTAAGGAAAGGATCCAGTTTCAGCTTTCTACTTATGGCTAGCCAATTTTCCCAGCACCATTTATTAAATAGGGAATCCTTTCCCCATTTCTTGTTTCTCTCAGGTTTGTCAAAGATCAGATGGCTGTAGATGTGTGGTATTATTTCTGAGGACTCTGTTCTGTTCCATTGGTCTATATCTCTGTTTTGGTACCAGTACCATGCTGTTTTGGTTACTGTAGCCTTGTAGTATAGTTTGAAGTCAGGTAGCGTGACGCCTCCAGCTTTGTCCTTTTGACTTAGGATTGTCTTGGCAATACGGGCTCTTTTTTGGTTCCATATGAACTTTAAAGCAGTTTTTTCCAATTCTGTGAAGAAACTCATTGGTAGCTTGATGGGGATGGCATTGAATCTATAAATAACCTTGGGCAGTATGGCCATTTTCACGATATTGATTCTTCCTATCCATGAGCATGGTATGTTCTTCCATTTGTTTGTGTCCTCTTTGATTTCACTGAGCAGTGTTTGTAGTTCTCCTTGAAGAGGTCCTTTACATCCCTTGTAAGTTGGATTCCTAGATATTTTATTCTCTTTGAAGCAATTGTGAATGGAAGTTCCTTCCTGATTTGGCTCTCTGTTTGTCTGTTACTGGTGTATAAGAATGCTTGTGATTTTTGCACATTAATTTTGTATCCTGAGACTTTGCTGAAGTTGCTTATCAGCTTAAGGAGATTTTGGGCTGAGACGATGGGGTTTTCTAAATATACAATCATGTCATCTGCAAACAGGGACAGTTTGACTTCTTCTTTTCCTAACTGGATACCCTTGATTTCTTTCTCTTGCCTGATTGCCCTAGCCAGAACTTCCAACACTATGTTGAATAGGAGTGGTGAGAGAGGGCATCCCTGTCTTGTGCCAGTTTTCAAAGGGAATTTTTCCAGGTTTTGCCCATTCAGTATGATATTGGCTGTGGGTTTGTCATAAATAGCTCATTATTTTGAGGTACGTTCCATCAATACCGAATTTATTGAGCGTTTTTATCATGAAGGGCTGTTGAATTTTCTCTCAATAGATGCCTTTTCTGCGTCTACTGAGATAATCATTTGGTTCTTGACTTTGGTTCTGTTTATATGCTGGATTATGTTTATTGATTTGCGAATGTTGAACCAGCCTTGCATCCCAGGGATGAAGCCCACTTGATCATGGTGGATAAGCTTTTTGATGTGCTGCTGAATCCGGTTTGCCAGTATTTTATTGAGTATTTTTGCATCGATGTTCATCAGGGATATTGGTCTGAAATTCTCTTTTTTTGTTGTGTCTCTGCCAGGCTTTGGAATCAGGATGATGTTGGCCTCATAAAATGAGTTAGGGAGGATTCCCTGTTTTTCAATTGATTGGAATAGTTTCAGAAGGAATGGTACCAGCTCCTCCTTGTACCTCTGGTAGAATTCAGCTGTGAATCCATCTGGTCCTGGACTTTTTTTGGTGGGTAGGCTATTAATTGTTGCCTCAATTTCAGAGCCTGCTATTGGTCTATTCAGGGATTCAACTTCTTCCTGGTTTAGTCTTGGGAGAGTGTAAGTGTCCAGGAAATTATCCATTTCTTCTAGATTTTCTAGTTGATTTGCGTAGAGGTGTTTATAGTATTCTCTGATGGTAGTTTGTATTTCTGTGGGATCAGTGGTGATATCCCCTTTATCATTTTTTATTGCGTCTATTTGATTCCTCTCTCTTTTCTTCTTTATTAGTCTTGCTAGCAGTCTGTCAATTTTGTTGATCTTTTCAAAAAACCAACTCCTGGATTCATTGATTTTTTGGAGGGTTTTTTGTGTCTCTATCTCCTTCAGTTCTGCTCTGATCTTAGTCATTTCTTGCCTTCTGCTAGCTTTTGAATGTGTTTGCTCTTGCCTCTCTAGTTCTTTTAATTGTGATGTTAGAGTGTCAATTTTAGATCTTTCCTGCTTTCTCTTGTGGGCATTTAGTGCTATAAATTTCCCTCTACACACTGCTTTAAATGTGTCCCAGAGATTCTGGTATGTTGTATCTTTGTTCTCATTGGTTTCAAAGAACATCTTTATTTCTTCCTTCATTTCATTATGTACCCAGTAGTCATTCAGGAGCAGGTTGTTCAGTTTCCATGTAGTTGAGCGGTTTTGATTGAGTTTCTTAGTCCTGAGTTCTAGTTTGATTGCACTGTGGTCTGAGAGACAGTTTGTTATAATTTCTGTTCTTGTACATTTGCTGAGGAGTGCTTTACTTCCAATTATGTGGTCAATTTTGGAATAAGTGTGATGTGGTGCTGAGAAGAATGTATATTCTGTTGATTTGGGGTGGAGAGTTCTATAGATGTCTATTAGGTCCACTTGATGCAGAGATGAGTTCAATTCCTGGATATCCTTGTTAACTTTCTGTCTCGCTGATCTGTCTAATGTTGACAGTGGAGTGTTGAAGTCTCCCATGATTATTGTATGGGAGTCTAAGTCTCTTTGTAAGTCTCTAAGGACTTGCTTTATGAATCTGGGTGCTCCTGTATTGGGTGCATATATATTTAGGAGAGTTAGGTCTTGCTGTTGAATTGATCCCTTTACCATTATGTAATGGCCTTCTTTGTCTCTTTTGATCTTTGATGGTTTAAAGTCTGTTTTATCAGAGACTAGGATTGCAACCCCTGCTTTTTTTTGTTCTCCATTTGCTTGGTAGATCTTCCTCCATCCCTTTATTTTGAGCCTCTGTATGTCTCTGCATGTGAGATGGGTCTCCTGAATACAGCAGACTGATGGGTCTTGACTCTTTATCCAGTTTGCCAGTCTGTGTCTTTTAATTGGAGCATTTAGTCCATTAACATTGAAGGTTAATATTGTTATGTGTGAACTTGATCCTGCCATTATGATATTAACTGGTTATTTTGCTCGTTAGTTGATGCAGTTTCTTCCTAGCCTTGATGGTCTTTACATTTTGGCATGTTTTTGCAAGGGCTGGTACCGGTTGTTCCTTTCCATGTTTAGGGCTTCCTTCAGGGTCTCTTGTAAGGCAGGCCTGGTGGTGACAAAATCTCTAAGCATTTGCTTATCTGTAAAGGATTTTATTTCTCCTTCACTGATGAACCTTAGTTTGGCTGGATATGAAATTCTGGGTTTAAAATTCTTTTCTTTAAGAACGTTGAATACTGGCCCCCACTCTCTTCTGGCTTGTAGAGTTTCTGCCGAGAGATCTGCTGTTAGTCTGATGGGCTTCCCTTTGTGGGTAACCCGACCTTTCTCTCTGGCCGCCCTTAAGATTTTTTTCCTTCATTTCAACTTTGGTGAATCTGGCAATTATGTGTCTTGGAGTTGCTCTTCTGGAGGAGTATCTTTGTGACGTTCTCTGTATTTCCTGAATTTGAATGTTGGCCTGCCCTACTAGGTTGGGCAAGTTCTCCTGGATGATATCCTGAAGAGTTTTCCAACTTGGTTCCATTTTCCCCCTCACTTTCAGGCACCCCAATCAGACGTAGATTTGGTCTTTTTACATAATCCCATACTTCTTGCAGGCTTTGTTCATTTCTTTTTCTTCTTTTTTCTTTTGGTTTCTCTTCTCGCTTCATTTCATTCATTTGATCCTCAATCGCTGATACTCCTTCTTCCAGTTGATCGAGTCGGTTACTGAAGCTTGTGAATTTGTCACGTATTTCTCGTGTCATGGTTTTCATCTCTGTCATTTCGTTTATGACCTTCTCTGCCTTAATTAGTCTTGCTGTCAATTCTTCCACTCTTTTTCAAGATTTTTAGTTTCTTTGCGCTGGGTACGTAATTCCTCCTTTAGCTCTGAGAAGTTTGATGGACTGAAGACTTCTTCTCTCATCTCGTCCAAGTCATTCTCTGACCAGCTTTGATCCGTTGCTGGCGATGGGCTGCGCTCCTTTGCAGGGGGAGATGCGCTCTTATTTTTTGAATTTCCAGCTTTTCTGCCCTGCTTCTTCCCCATCTTTGTGGTTTTATCTGTCTCTGGTCTTTGATGATGGTGACGTACTGATGGGGTTTTGGTATAGGTGTCCTTCCTGTTTGATAGTTTTCCTTCTGACAGTCAGGACCCTCAGCTATAGGTCTGTTGGAGATTGCTTGAGGTCCACTCCAGACGCTGTTTGCCTGGGTATCAGCAGCAGAGGTTGCAGAAGATAGAATATTGCTGAACAGCGAGTGTACCTGTCTGATTCTTCCTTTGGAAGCTTCCTCTCAGGGGTGTACTCCACCCTGTGAGGTGTGGGGTGTCAGACTGCTCCTAGTGGGGGATGTCTCCCAGTTAGGCTACTCAGGGGTCAGGGACCCACTTGAGCAGGCAGTCTGTCCGTTCTCAGATCTCAACCTCTGTGTTGGGAGATCCACTGCTCTCTTCAAAGCTGTCAGAGTCGTTTCGCATCTGCTCAGGCCTCTGCTGCTTCCCCTGTTGTTTTTTATAGCTGAGCCCTGCCCCCAGAGGTGGAGTCTATAGAGACAGGCAGGTTTCCTTGAGCTGCTGTGAGCTCCACCCAGTTCGAGCTTCCCAGCGACTTTGTTTACCTACTTAAGCCTCAGCAATGGTGGGCGCCCCTCCCCCAGCCTCGCTGCTGCCTTGCGGTTAGATCGCAGACTGCTGTGTTAGCAATGAGGGAGGCTCCATGGGCGTGGGACCCTCCCGGCCAGGTGAGGGATATATTCTTCTGGTGTGCCTGTTTGTTTAAAGCGTGGTAGTATGGTGGGAGTTACCCGATTTTCCAGGTGTTGTGTGTCTCAGTTCCCCTGGCTAGGAAAAGGGATTCCCTTCTCCCTTGCGCTTCCCAGGTGACGCAATGCCTCGCCCTGCTTCAGCTCTCACTGGTCAGGCTGCAGCAGCTGACCAGCACCAATTGTCCGGCACTCCCTAGTGAGATGACCCCAGTACCTCAGTTGAAAATGCAGAAATCACCGGTCTTCTGTGTCGCTCGCGCTGGGAGTTGGAGACTGGAGCTGTTCCTATTCGGCCATCTTGCTCCGCCCCCCGAAAGATGATATTTTCATTGCGTTTTTAAGTATTTGAACCAATTTTGATTAAAATCTATAATTTGTGGGGAATGGTATGATTTGTCCAATTTGTTTACAGTCTGTTAACCAGGTTGCATATGAGTTTGATTTATCAAAGCTTAAGGCAGTCATGTTTAATGCAATATTAAATTTTTTTATAGGAAATCATGTTTAAAAGTCTCAAAATAGATAAGTTCAAACAATATGGCCTATAAAACATCTTTTGAAATATTCTATGGTAAATTTTGATCTATGGGTATTAAGTTTTGTATTAGTGGGGCATTTTTAGTATTATTATAGCCATGTTAAATTTATTATAATTTTTAGGTGAAACTTGGTTTGACCTAAATTTTACTCTATTTATTTATGTTCTCTAACTATTTCCTAGCTGACAGTTTGACTTTTGGTTATGTTCATAAATTATGTTCAATCTCAGAGGAAGAAGATTTTCTACCATTTAGGTAGAAATACATACTCAAGATAATATACAACAGAGTCTGAAAGCAATTCCAGGAGATGCAGCCCAGTAACTTTTTGGTCAATGATGACATGACTAAAATGATGGAATAGCTTCTGAAGGTGACTTTTGTGCTAAACAGGCAAAAGTCATCTGAGTATGTATGTTTTGGTAGAGTTGTTAAAAATGTCAGTGTCAGTGCACCTACACCTCCCAAAATCCCTTTATAACATAATAATCTGTTTTTAAAATGAGATAGGTCTTAGAGTTCGAGGAAGTAAAATTATTATTGTTTAGGCAACAAATTTCTAGTGAAAATGGAACTTCCACTAACACCACATGATGTAAAATTTTATTTTTGAGTCTTCAGGACCAGACAAAATGTTTACTAAACAGGAAAATACCAAGAACACAATCTAAGGCAATGTTTGGGGGATGGAGAAACCAACATTAATTCTTCTGGGAAAGCAACTTTAATTTTTCCAAACTTCCTCTTCCCTCTTTAAATTGTAATTGCAACCTGTACAAAGGTCTCTTTTACCACTTATCTCAAAGTAGTTAAATTATTCATGTAAGTTCCTGCCCCTCCCACTCAAATCTGGGGTCTTTCAGGATACCAATCGTGTCTTATTCATTATGGTGTTTGCAGAACCTTACACAACGTCCAGCCCAAATTAGATCCCTCATAAATACTTCTAACTAAATATTCTGAATAAATAATTTCTTGAAATTAAACTGTTCTAAATAAAAACCTATTTACTTTTATCTCTAAAGAGAGGAAGGTAATAAAAATATATCACAGATGGAATATGGGAAACAATATTCTGGTATTTTCTTTGTCATAAAGTTATCATATGCCACAAAGTTCTTTGAAATTAAATGATTCACATCTCCAGGAAGAAGTGCCCTACCTCTGAGATGAAGTAAATTGCCTAATAGTTCATAGGAAGTTTGACAGGGAAAATGAAATAATACATTCAAAAGCCTTGCAGACCTCCAACTTTAGTTTTGACATGTAGAAACCTTAACAGTCACTACTTCTATGTTTAAAACAAGTAAAAGCTAAATAAACTGAAAAATCAGTGAAAAAACTGAGATTTTTAAGACAAGACACTGCCCCCAAATCTGAAGAAACAGGTGAATTCAGAAAATTAAGGCCAAGATCTTCTATCCTGAAGCAGATGCTGCTGAACTGCACACTTTTAGGAAAACTGAAATGATAATTTGTACAAAGTGTTAGTAGCTATATATGGACAAACTTGAGGATAAGAAACTCCGGGGAGCTGAAGTCTTAGGGAACCCACACACTTTTATGACTTTTTCTGTAAACACCACCAGGGTCTAGTGGTAAACATCTCAGTAATATTCTCTCATGGACCTTGTGGGAGAAATAGAATAGAAATAATTGACAAATATTCCCAAAGTGTTCTCTATTAACGAAGCCTACATGCAGGGGAGAAACACTTTACTAAAGCCTCATCCCCAGTGGGGTACCCACTCTAGATCCCTTCAGCTTTCCTGCCCACGAAAGAGAGAACAAACTACACCATTGAAGAAACACTTGTGAAAGTCGTAGGTCTGAGACACAGGCTCACTAAAAGGTGAAATTTAGTTAGAAGGTTATAGAAAGGTCCCCCTCTCTCACACGGTACTGCCAAACAGGGTTCAAGTATGGTAAGTGTGGATTAAAGACAGACACAGGCTCTGAGGAGAAGTAGTGAAAGAAGACCGAAGTCAAGAGGAAAAACAATACCAAAACATTTATAATAGAGAAAGTTGAAACTGCTGACACCGTTACATCAAACGTTCAACACAGCCCAACCCCTAGTCAGGTTGGTATAAATCCTCACACTCAAGGGGCCTATTTACTTTAGTTCTCAACACTCAATAAAATGACCAGATTTCAACAAGAAATTTAGAAAGAATGTCAACAGACAAGGAAAAAAAATAGTCTGAAAAGATAAAACAAGCATCAGAAACAGACTCAGCTATAACATACATTTTGGAAGTATTAGAAAGAGATTTAAAAATAACTATGATTAATATGTTAAGGGCTGTACTGGAAAAAGTATACAACATGAATACATGTGTAATATAAGCAAAGGAAAATTCTAGAAATAAAACATACTGCAATAGAAATGAAGAATGCCTTCAATGGGTACCCTGGCAGACACAACATGGCCAAGGAGAGATTATAGATATGGAAATAGAAACTTTCCAATTAAAATACAAAGAGAAACGAGATTTTAAAAAGGAAAAAAAATCAAATATTCAAAAACATTGTGACAATTTCAAAAATTGTGAATATGTTTACTTGGAATTCTATTATAGAAGGAAAGGAAAATTTGAAGAGAGGGAAAAGTTATTTAATAATAGCTGAAAACACTGTGAAATTAAGGATAAACACTGACTAACAGATCCAGGGAGCTCAAAAAAAAAAAAAAAAAAACCATCAAGAAGGCTAAATACCACACACTACATGTAGGCATATCATATTCAAACTATGGTAAATCAAAAAGAGAAAATTTTGAAAGAAGCTAGCATATGCACGAGGAGGTATTATATATTAAAATATTATATGGTAAATTTTGATCTACGGGCATTAAGTTTTCTATTAGAGGGGTATACAAATATATAAATATATCCCTCTAATAGAAAATATATATTTATGTCTATATACCCCTCTAATGGAAAAATTAATGCCCATAAATCAAAATTTACCATATAATATTTCAAAAGATTTTTTATGAACCATATTATTTGAATTTATCATTTTGATACTTTTAAACACTATTTCCTATAATAAATCATATTTAATATTTCATTAAATGTGACTGCCTTAAGCTTTGATAAATCAAAGTCATATGCAATCTGTTTAACAGATTGTAAACAAATTGGACAAATCATATTTCCCCCAAATCATACATTTTAATCAAAATTGGTTCAAATACTTAAAAATGCAATGAAAATATCATCTTTCCCTCTTGATAATTGGTTAACATTGGAATAAAATTGTAGAGAAACAATTCTGCTAATTACAGGGGACTTCTCATCAAAAACCATGTATGTGTGTCTGTTCACACTGCTGTAACACAAATATCACAAACAGGGTGGCAGCAACAACTACTTATTTCTCATAGTTCTAGAGTCTGGAAAGTGCAAGATCAATATGCAGACAAATTTGGTGTCTGATGAGACCTGTTCTTCATAGATTTTGCCTTCTCGTTGTGTCCTCACAGGGTGGAAAAGGATGCATAAGCTCCCTTGGGCCTTCTTTATAAGGGCATTAATCCTATTTGTGAGGACTTTTTCCTAATGATCTAGACACTTGCCAAAGACCCCACCTCTTAAACCACCACATTGTGTATTAACATGTGAATGTTGAGGGGAAACAACTTTCAGACCATAGCACCATCATGCAGGCAAAGAGAGTAAAGTGAAATATTTAAAGGGTTTAAAGGAAACAAAGTAAGCAGCAACCTAGAATTATACACATAGCAAGATTATCTGTCAAAAGTTGAGAAATACTCTCTCAGGAAAACAAAATCTGAGAAAATTCATCACTGGCAGGTTTGCCTTTCAAGAAAAGTTAAAAGAAAATTTTCAGAGAGAAGGAAAGAGAGACAGGACAGAAAGATCAACAAAAGAAGTGTCAGGCAAGAGAGAAATGAGGCATAAATAAAATAGAAATATTTTATTTTGTATTTTTAATTGATGTAAAGAATAACTGTTTGTTATAAGAATAGTAACAATATATTGGACAATGAAACCACATGGGTAAGTGAAATGAGTGAGAGCAATGTCACAAGGAATGGGAAGAAAAAATCAGGAATACTCTGCTTTGGGTTTCCTATACTACTCTTGAATTAGTATACTATGATTTGAAAGTAGAGATAAATTTGTTAAAAATGTATGTTGAAGGAATACAACTTACAAGGGATATGAAATACCTCTTCAAGGAGAACTACAAACCACTGCTCAAGGAAATCAGAAAGGACATAAACAAATGGAAAAAAAAAATCCATGCTCATAGAT
This sequence comes from Rhinopithecus roxellana, assembly GCF_007565055.1. Taxonomy (NCBI): domain Eukaryota; kingdom Metazoa; phylum Chordata; class Mammalia; order Primates; family Cercopithecidae; genus Rhinopithecus; species Rhinopithecus roxellana. The sequence continues at coordinate 23,978,756 of NC_044569.1, forward strand.
AGGAGGTATTAATATCGTGAAAATTACCATACTACCCAAAGTAATTTATACATTCAATGCCGTTTCATCAAGATACCATTGACTTTCTTTGCAGAATTAGAAAAATCTACTTTAAGTTTCATATGGAATCAAAAAAGAGCCCGTATAGCCAAGACAATCCTAAGCAAAACGAACAAAGCTGGAGGCCTCGTGCTACCTGATTTCAAATTATACTACAAATTATACTACAGTAACCAAAACAGCATGGTACTGGTAACCAAACAGATATATAGACCAATGGAGTAGAACAGAGACCTCAGAAATAACACCACACATCTGCAACCATCTAATCTTCGACAAACCTGACAAAAACAAGCAATGGGGAAAGGATCTCCTATTCAATAAATGGTGCTATGAAAACTAGCTAGCCATGCTGTGAAAACTAGCTAGCCATATTCAGAAAACAGAAGACAGTACGGTGATTCCCCAAGGATCTAGAACCAGAAATAACAAAAATTATAAATCATTCTACTATAAAGACACATGCAATATTTTTCAATTTGTGTCCTCTCTTACTTCCTTCAGCAGTGGTTTGCAGTTCTCCTTGAAGAGGTCCTTCACACTGCTTGTATTCCTGGGTATTTTATTCTCTTTGTAGCAATTGTGAATGGGAGTTCAGGCATGATTTGGCTCTCTGATTATCTATTATTTGTGTATAGAAATGCTTGTGATTTTTGGACATTGATTTTGTATCCTGAGACTTTGCTGAAGTTGTTTATCAGCTAAAGGAGTTTGGGCTGAGACGATGGGGTGGGGTTTTCTGAATACACAATCATGTCATCTGCAAACAGAGACAATTTGACTTCCTCTCTTCCTATGTGAATATCCTTTATTTCTTTCTCTTGACTGATTGCCCTGGCCAGAACTTCCAATATTATATTGAATAGGAGTGATGAGAGAGCGCATCCTCCTCCTGTGCTGGTTTTCAAAGGGAATGCTTCCAGCTTTTTCCCATTCAGTATGATATTGGCTATTGGTTTGTCATAAAGAGCTCTTATTATTTTGAGATATATTCCATCAATAACTAGCTTATTTAGAGGTTTTAGCATGAAGGGGTGTTGAATTTTGTTGAAGGCCTTTTCTGGATCTATTGAGATAATCATGTGGTTTTTGTCGTTAGTTCTGTTTATGTGATGGATTACGTTTATTGACGTGTATGTTGAACCAGCCTGGCATCCCATGGATGCTCATTGATAGGAAGAATCAATATCATGAAAATGGTCATACTGCCCAAAGTAATTTATAGAATCAATGCCATTCCCATCAAGCTACCATTGACTTTCTTCACAGAACTAGAAAAATCTACTTTAAATTTCATGTGGAAACAAAAAAGCCCATATAGCCAAGACAAACCTAAGCAAAAAGAAGAAAATGGGAAGCATCATGCTACCTGACTTCAAACTATACTACAAGGCTGCAGTAACCAAAACAGCATGGTACTGGTACCAAAACAGAGATATAGACCAATGGAACAGAACAGTGGCCTCAGAAATAACACCACACATTTACAACCATCTGATCTTTGACAAACATGACAAAAACAAGAAATAGGGAAAGGATTCCCTTTTTAATGAATGGTGCTGAGAAAACTGGCTAGTCATATGCAGAAAACAGAAACTGGACCCCTTCCTTACACCTCATACAAAAAATTAACCCAAGAAGGATTAAATACTTAAATGTAAAACATAAAACCATAAAAACCCTAGAAGAAAACCTAGGCAATACCATTCAGGACATAGGCATGGGCAAAGACTTCATGACTAAAACACCAAAAGCAATTGCAACAAAAGTCAAAATTGATAAATGGGATATAATCAAATTAAAGAGCTTCTGGACAGCAAAAGAAAAAATCATCAGAGTGAACAGGTAACCTAAAGAATGAGAGAAAATTTTTGCAATCTATCCATCTCACAAACGTCTAATATCCAGAATCTACAAGGAACTTAAACAAATTTACAAGAAAAAACAACCCCGTCAAAAAGTGGGCAAAGGATATGAACAGACACTTCTCAAAAGAAGACATTTATGTGGCCAACAAACATATGACATAAAGCTCATCATCACCAGTCATTAGAGAAATGCAAATCAAAACCACAATGAGATACCATCTCACGCCAGTTAGAATGGTGATCATTAAAAAGTTGGGAAACAACAGATGCTGGCAAGGATGTGGAGAAATAGGAATACTTTTACACTGTTGGTGAGAGTATAAATTAGTTCAACCATTGTGGAAGACAGTGTGGTGATTCCTTAAGGATCTAGAACCAGAAATGCCGGCAGGCACAGTGGCTCACACCTGTAATCCCAGCACTTTGGGAGGTTGAGGTGGGCAGATCACCTGAGGTCAGGAGTTCCAGACCAGCCTGGCCAACATGAAGCTCCATCTCTACTAAAAGTAGAAAAATTAGCTGGGACTGGTGGAAGGCACTTGTAATCCCAGCTACTCAGGAGGCTAAGGCAGGAGAATTGCTTGAACCTGGGAGGAGGAGGTTGAAGCGAGCCACGACCGCGCCACTGCACTCCAGCCTGGACAAGAAGAGCGAGACTCCATCTCAAAAAAAAAAAAAAAAAAAAAGACCTGGAAATACCATTTGACCCAGCAATCTCATTACTGGATATATACCCAAAGGATTATATACCATTCTACTATAAATACACACTCACATGTGTGGTTATTGCAGCACTGTTTACAGTAGCGAAGACTTGGAACCAACCCAAATTACCATCAATTATAGACGGGATAAAGAATGTCTGGCACATATACACCATGGATTACCACACAGTCATAAAAAACAATGAGTTCATGTCCTTTTCAGGGACATGGATGGAGCTGGCAAGCCATCATCGTCAGCAAACTAATACAAGAACAGAAAACCAAACACCACATGTTCTCACTCATAAGTGGGAGTTGAACAATGGGAACACATGGACACAGGGAGGGGAACATCACACATAGGGGCCTATTGGGGGGTAGGGGGAAAGGGGAGGGAGAGCATTAGGACAAATACTTAGTGTATATGGGGCCTAAAACCTAAATGATGAGTTGGTTGGTTGCAGCACACCGCCATGGCACGTGTGTACTTATGTAACAAACCTGCATGTTCTGCACATGTATCCCAGAACTTGGAAAGAAAAAAGACTACTGTACATGTATACATGTATGTTTATTACAGCACTATTTACAATAGCAAAGACTTGGAACCAACCCAAATGCCTGTCAATGATAGATTGGATAAAGAAAATGTGGCACATATATACCATGGAATACTATGCAGCCATAAAAAAGAATGAGTTCATGTCCTTTTCAGGGACATGGATGAAGCTGGATGCCTTTATTCTTAACAAACTGTCACAGGAACAGTAAACCAAATGCCGCATGTTCTCACTCATAAGTGGGAGTTGAACAATGAGAACACATGGGCACAGGGAGGGGAACATCACATACCGGGGCCTGTCAGGAGGTTGGGGGAAAGGGGACAGATTGCATTAGGACAAATACCTAATGCATGCGGGGCTTAAAACCTACATAATGGGTTGATAGGTGCAGCAAACCACCACGGCACATGTATACCTATGTAACAAGCCTGCACGTTCTGCACATGTATCCCAGAACATGTATCCCACATGTAATTGTTAAAGTAAAAAATAAAATGTATGTTGAGAACTCTAGGGTGACAACTAAAAATATTTTTTAAGGTGTAAATGGTATGACAAAAGAGGAGATAAAGTGGAGTCATACAAAGTGCTCAATTAAAACCAGAGTAAACAGAAAAAGAAGAAAGAAAGAACAAATGCCACAAATAGAAACCTGCTATGAATATAGTTGATATTAATCCAACTACATCCATAATCACTTTAAATGCGAACGGAGTAAATTCTCCAGTTTAAAGATGAGAGATTATCAGAATGGATTAAACAGATAAACAAAACAGGACCCAAGTATACGTTGTAGATAATATGTTTTTTGCACAAACCCACTTTAAATATAAGCTCAAATAGGTACAAGTAAATATATGGAGAGAGATATACAATGGGCTTACACAAATTGAAAGAAAGATAGAGTAGGTATATTAATTTAAGACAAAGTAGACTTCAGAACAAGAAAAATTATAAAAAGGCTATCACATTATATAATGATAAAGGGTCAATTTTATGAGCAGACAAATTGACTAAATGTATGTGCAACTAGTAACAGTGTCAAAAAATGTGAAAAAATAGTGTAACTGAAAGGAGGAATATACAAATCCACCCTTATAGTTGGAAACTTAACCTACCTCTCTCAGTAATGAACAGATTAAGCAGGCATAAAATCAGAAAGAATATAGTTGATTTGAACAGCACTAAAAATCAGTTTGATTGAATTACCGTTTTTTAAATACTCCACACAATGTGTAGAAGAATATATATTCTTCTCGAAACATTCACCAAGATAAGCTTCATTCTCAGCCATAAAAACACATTATAGCAAATTTATGAGTAAAAGTATAAAAATTATGTCCTCAAACTACAATGTAACTGAACTAGAAATCAATAACAGAAAGTTAATTAGAAAATCCCCAAATATCAGAAAATTATGCAATGCATTTTTAATTTCTAACACATAGATCAAAGGGGAAGTTTCAAGAGTCAAAAGAAGTTTGGAGATTTCTCAAAGATCTAACAGTTGAACTATTATTTGACGCAGCAATCCTATTGCTGGGTATATACCCAAAGGAAAACAAATCATTATACCCCCCAAAAAACACATACATCTGTATGTACAATGCAGCATTGTTCACAATAGCAAAGACATTGAACAAACCTAGGTACCCATCAATAGTGTATTGGATAAAGAAAATGTGGTACATATACACCATGAACTGCTACGCAGTCATAAAAAGAATGAAATCAGGTTCTTTGCTGCAACATGGGTGCAATGGGAGGTCATTATCCTAAGTGAACTAACACAGAAACAAATAACCAAATATTTCATGTTTTCACTTATCAGTAAGAGCTAAACCTTGGACACACATGGACATTAGGATGGGAATAATTGACACTGAGGAGTACAAGAGTGGGAAGGTACAGAGTGGGGCAAGTGTTGAAAATCTATTGGGTACTATGCTCACTTTCTTGGTGATAGATTTAATTGTATTCCAAACACCAGCATCATGCAATATACCATTGTAACACACCTGCACATGTACCCCTAGAATCTAAAATATGAGTTAAAAATAATAATTTAAATAAATATTAATATACAACTTTTAATTTTTGAGATCTTAAAGTGGAGGTTTCAGAGAAATGTATAGCATTATATGAATGTATTGGAAAAGCATAAAGATCTAAATAATAACCTAAGCTTCTACCTTGGGAAACTAGAGAAAGAAGAGACATTTAAGTATAAAATAAGCAGAAGAGAACAAATACTATTTAGAGCAAAAATTAGTGAAATTGAAAACAGGAAAACAGAGAAAATCAATAAAATCAAGTTGCTTGTTAGAACAGATAAATAATAATTCTAAATCTCTAGTCAGGCTAATGAAATAAAGAGATAAGATACCGATTACTAATAACAGAAATGAAAATAGACTAATAGCTATTGATTCGATCGACATTAAAAGATAATAAAAGCATACTACTAACAGCTCCTAGTTCACAAATTTGATAACAGATGAAATGGACAGATTCTCTGGAAAGCATAAATAAAACTCATCCAAGGAGAAATTGATGATCTAAATAGGTCAATAACTATTGAATGAATTGAATCAATAACATAGACCTTACATACTTCACAAAATTGACTCAAAATTGATCATAGCCTTCAATTAAAACAAAAAAATTATAAACTTCTAGAATAAAACAGGAAAATATGTGACCTTGAGTTTGGTGATATATTTTCATATAAAATAACAAAACCAAAATCCATAAAATTTATTTAAAAAATATATAAGTTAAACTTTCTTAAAATTAAAAAATTTTGGTCTGCAAAATACACTGGAAGAGAATGAAAAGAGAAGGAACACGTTGGGAGAAAATTTTGCAAAGCACATATCTGATAAAGAACTTTTATCCAAAATGTACAACGACCTCTTTAAACTCAATATTATAAACAAAAACCGAGTTACAAAATGAGCCTAAGATGTGAACAGACGCCTTACTAGAGAAGACATGTAGAAGGCAATAAACACGTAAAAATATGCTTATGAGCATGCATCATGAGATAATTGCAAATGAAAGCAGCAACAATATATACATTTATTAGAACGGTAAAAATTCAATATCTGACAATGGCAGTTGCCGGCAAGGATGTGGAATAAAGGAGCTCTCTTTTATTGCTGGTGGGAATGCAAAGTGGTACAGCCACTGGGAGGACAGTTCAACAGTATCTTACAAAAAATCAACCTAGGCTTATCTTACTAAATAATCCAGCAATCACTCTCCTAGCTATTTTCCCAACTGACTTAAAAACTTATGTTCACACAAAAAACTACACATGATTGTTATAGCGGCTTTAGTCATAATTGCTCCAAACTGGCTGTAACCAAGGTATCCATCAACAGATGAATGGATAAACAAACTGGCTCATCAATTCAAGGAGGTGCCTAAGAGAGCCACATACTCTGTGATTTCAGTGATCATACATTCTGGAAACGGTAACACTATAAAAATGATTAAAGGATTAGAGGTTGACAAGGCTTCAAATAGTGTGTGTGTGTATAAGACTAAATATATATATATAGCTCAGGGAATTTTTGAGGGTGATGGACCTATTCAGTATGATACTGTTATGTTGATGTGTGATACTATGCCTTTCTCAGTAGCTATAGACTTTTACAGCATAAGGAGTACATCTTACTGTAAGCAAAATTAAAAAACAATAAGATCACAGGATGAAATGCAGAGTGTGATAAAATGAAACTATCTAATTGTATAAGAAACATTTAAAATGACTTCACTGAAGGAGATGGGGTGAAAGACTGAATTATATCCTCCCCAAAAAGTAATGTTGAAGTCCTAACCCTACTAATGCAGAAAGGGATATTATTCGAATAATTACAGGTGCAATTAACAAATGTGACATCATGCTGAAGTAGGGTGTGTCACTGATACCTTGATTTTGGACTGCTAGACTCTAGAATTGCATGTCAATACATTTTTGTTGTTTTAAGCCATCTAGTTTGTGACACTTTGTTATAGCAGTCCTGGGAATTATTATACTCCTCCAAACCCACAACTGCAGTGTAATCATGTGATAAACATTAGACAAACCCAATCAAGGGACATTCTACAAAATGTTTGAATCGTGTTACTAAAAATGATCAAGGTCACCAAAGGCAATGAAGGTCTTATACACTGTCACATACAAAAGCAGTCTGTGAGAATTCGTAACAATGAAATGTAATGTTGTGTTGTGGATAGGGTTCTGGAACGGAAAAAAAGAATACATTAAGTAAAACAATGGAACTTGAAATCAAAGATGAATGTTATTTGATAGTAATGTGTTGATATTGGTCCACTAATTGTGGCAAATTTACCATGTTAATGTAAGTTATTTATTTATATAAGAAACTAGGTATGGAGTATGTGGGAACTGTATTATCTTCATAATATTTTGTTTAAAACTATTCTAAAATAAAAAGTTTGTTAAAATAATCTAAAAACATTAAGAGTCTAAACACTTTAAACAGGACAGTGGAGAACAGGAGAGCTTGTAGGTGAGATCAGCGGCATGTCCTGATGTGTTCAGTGGTGCCCTAGTTCCATGTTTTGCTAAGGAGGAATTGCCTTCTTCTATGTTTTGAACCTTCCTTGTGAAGGTTCACAGTATATCTTAGCATAGAAGGCCCAAGAAGTCCCACATAAAGAAATCAGTGACACTCAATTTTACTCAGCATTTCCAGCTTTAATTATTCATTTTTATTGATGCTTGCATAACTGGATCTTCAGATGCACTTGGTCAAACACTAACTGTTGGTTAGATTTTGTGATTTAAGAGCCAAAATCAGGACACCATTGAGTCAGTTGAGTCAGATTCCACCATTAAGCTTGAGGAGTTAGAACAGGACGTGACCTCAGGAGGAGTGATGGTGCACAGGAAGAGTGAGTCTGCCAGTCTAACATGGAATGACTGAGTTCCTCTGTCTGACTGCAGAAATCTACTAGTGTATATCCCAGTTCACCTGTAAATTTCATCCACGATGGCTGTGCTGGAGGTGTGAACAGAGTGAGTTGATAAGTCCCGAGGAGGCCTGTACACTGGGTATGAAGAGCTGGGGGTCCCTGAGACTGAGTCCAGGAAGTGGAAGATTGAGTCCTCTTTTCCAGGGTTGAGACAGTAGTCCTTTATCTGTTGTCACAAACCCTGGGGAAATGAGGGTCCTAAAGTCTTTATGCAGACCGTGAATGAGCATTGTGGAGACTCAACAAAATACTTCAGGAAGTATGTATTTTTCTTCATGTGTTAAAGTGGCTGAAGTAAATTGAATGAATTTGATTAACTCATTTATAAGTGTCACTGCATATACACTAGCTCTCTCAATCATCACATATTTTCTCAATTAATGTGCATTAAAACAGTGCTAAAATAATGGAAACCTCTAAAAGTTTAGCCATTCTCAGAAATACTGAATCTAGAGCAAAATGGGTAGAATGAAACATATATAAACATCATGAATGAAGCTCACAGGCTGTTATTCATGGTATCCAGTCAATACACTAATTGACTAATTGACAATATTTGAGAACAAATAAAGAGGTGTCAGACATTATGGTATTGCATAGTGAGTTTTGCAATTAATTTTCATCAAGCTACCATTTCCCCAACAAAAAGAAAAAGAGTTTGAAGTGCTGGGCTTTATAGGCTGACAGCGTTTTCATCTCTCTAGAAGCCAGTACTTTTTACTTACTAGCCATATACAGTTATGTATTATGTTATTACCCCATCCGTTAAATGGGTTAATACTCCTTTCCTTATATATTACGCATATTGGAAGTTGTCTAGATATTAGCAGTATAGCATTCCAGCAAAATAGTAGGCATTCTTTATGAGTTTTTTTTTTACCATTCTTTTAATTGATACAGTTTTGACCTTTCTAGTATAATCATGTGAAAAATAATTTTAGCAGGAGTGTTGTAATAAATAAAAACTAAAACAGGCACAGTAAAGCTAAAACAATCACAATAAACCTGAGATGATAAAGAATTAAGAAGGTGACAATAACCTGGATTGGAGGAAACATGATATAGCAGTAAATTTTCTTTCTCCAAATTGCTAAGCTTTATGTTCCTCTTTGTTCTTCATTTGTTGGGTAAAGGAGTAAGAATGAACTAAGTGTAGAACTGCTTTCTTGAAATGTAGTTATTGAGAAAATTAAATTATGCCTGCATGTCTAATAAAAGCATCGATTTCACTCCTTCAATTATTGATTAAGCACCTACTAAGTATCAGGTCATGTTCTAAGCTCTGGAGACAGAGCTGCAGACTAAGTGGATAAAGCTTATGCAGAGCTTACATGTAACCAGAAGAGACAGTAACATGTATAAGTATATAATCAAATAGTGCTTTAAAAAATAAGCAGGATGATGAAGTCACAAAATAATAGTGCAGGGGGAGAGACTTTTTAAAGTAGTATTGTCAGAAACATGTTTTGGGAAGGGAAGGGAAGTAGCCACACCTAGGAAGTAATATTTCAGGTCTCCAGTAAAAGTACAAAGGCCTTTTATAAGGGCAAGGTCGTTGTGTCTCGGGAAGAGCGAGAAGACCAGCAAGGCTGGAGTGGTGAGGGAGGGAAGACTTGTACAAAATGAAATAAAAGAAATTCCCAGGAACAGGATCACATATATGCATCTTCAAAATCACAGTAGGGCTTTTTAAAAAATAGGCTTTATTTTTACAGCAATTTTAGGTTCACAGCAAGCTTCAGCTGAAGCTATAGAGATTTCCTGTATACTCCCTGCCTCCACACATGCGTAGCTTCTCCTATTATCAACATCCTCTACCAGAGTGGTACATTTGCTACAACTGATAAACCTCATCATAGATATTTTGAGTTTATTCTTATTGAGATAGGAAACCACAGGGTATGTGATCAGATAAGTGACATGATCTGATTCGCTATCCTGGCTGTTGTGTGGATCGCAGACTGTAGCAGGGAAACTAGCAAGAGTGGAAGAAGGAAAATTCATTTGAAAGTTATTGAAAATTGGAAGAGAACAATCAGGGCTAATCGGATTACAATATTAGTGTTGTAGAAAGTAGAAAGTGGTTATGTGAAGATTTACTTTGAACGTAGAGGTAACAGTGCTTGGCTAATGGATCTGATATGGAACATGGGAAAAAAAAAAGAGGAGTAAGGTTGACTCAAGAATTTTACATATGCACTGACAGATACTTGAATATACAGACATCTTTATAAATGTCATTCAATCTGAACATTTCATCTCTAACACAGCAGTGATCAATATGTGGAAGATCGCAGGTCCTAACATGTTGTTTAACTCCATGAGGATTGAAATATGTCTGCTGTGTTCACCGCACTCCCAAACCTTAGGATAGTGCCCAGAACATGGTGAGCTTTAAAGAAATTGGTTAAGTAAATTAATGAAAATTACTAATAGGAGAAGAGGGTTGAATAAGTCATTATGGATTGAATACGCATGACTCTTCTAAATTAAAAGGGCTTGATTTGAAGTTTGAAAGGCATTTTGTGAAAAATAATTTACTAATGAGTGTTCTCCAAAATCTCTGGCTAAAAACCATGCATTTATTAAGGCACTGGATAAGCCTTACTGCTTTCAACCACTAGTGACTTTAATAAATGTGATATTAGAACATGTTGTATGTGTGAAATATGTATGAATTCATTTTAGTTTAAAATTTTGGTTTTGGAATCTTTACTTTCAAACTCGAACTAGCATAATTAACATAACATTACCTATTCATCAGTGGAGACTTCAGTTTTATATTTGACCTTACCCTTCAAATTCTTCATGTTCTAACTGCCTTTTAAAAATTATTAATAACTTTTGGAGGCCTCTGTCATCTTTCTATACATTTTTCTTTCAGTCTATTCCCATTTATTCTGCTTCCATTTATCTTTTCTGTTTCTCACGCCCCTAAATATACACGTCTATCTTACCAGTATTTTTTATTAGTTCCTTTCTGTTCCTCAAATGTTTGGTCTTCCAAATATGTAGTTTTATCCAGTTTAATTCATCAGATTCCTCAATGTTTAGAAACTACTGATGTCATCTTACAAATAATATAAGATGAAGATGGATAGAATACCTATACATTTGTCAACCTTCCCTTCTCCCTTAATACACGCATTATTGATTTCACGTTTATGTTTCATTTGCACATTGAAGTTATTAATTCCAAGAACATAAAGAGAAGGATTCATCCTGTCCTTACTGCTCAGAGTTGTGGAGTGTAGTGGCCCTGAGAATAAGCCGTTTGGATTTTGTATTTCAGTGAGCACAGTTCACAGAGGATTGCAGCCTGTGCAGTTCAATGGTGGCTTCCTTCGGCAGGCCAGGGCCAGCAGTTGAAGAGGCAACCATAGAGCTGGGCTTGATACCTTCTCCCACAAAGTAATCGAAACAAGATGGAAGCTCTTAACCACCAGAAGTCAAGAGGCCTTAGTTACCTGGAATACTAAGAGGGGTAGCCAGGGAATGAGACCTGCAGGGTGTTGTGGGATGGTTAATAGGTCATGATGTTCTTGGGTGTACAATAAGTAGAAAGTCATCAAGGGTACTGCTTAATATTTATTTATTTATTTTTCAAGAAGAGAAGAGTAGAGAAGCAGGAGGCTGAGCTTTGTCATCCAAATGAAAAAATTAAAAATTAACGACTCCTTCTTTATCCTCAGACCAGAATCAATTTTCAGATCTAGCATTCATTGTCAAAAGAGGTAACTGGGTCCCGAGGAGGAAAAAACCTTCAAGAGTGATGTTTTCCTCTCAGTTCTCCCCTAAAGGCCCTAAGACTTTTATGTTGGCAATTATATCCTAGAGAAAAAGGATTAACCAGACATTTTGGGCATTTGGCATTAACCAACTGATTATTGATTATAAAGCTTGTTTAGAAGGGCGGGGACCTGGAGTTCCATAGCGTCATCATGAACCCCTTTCTGTTAGATTGGAGGCCTGTGGGTTAAAGTCCACTGACAGTGGGTCCAGCACATCTGCAAACCCACCTAGAGGTCATCTCCCCAGTCTCTGGAGGTGATATACTTGGTATTTGATGTACCCATCTTATTGGTTCCATAACCTGACATGTAAGTCATTGGAGTTGAAAGATCAAGTGTAAATTTCTGAAACTGCGTAATTCCCTTCACCTCCCATCCTCTGCCAAGCCAAGACAGTAAGTAAAAATCAACATTATATCCATTAAAAACATAAATGGTGCAGGAGTGTTAGTTCCTGTCATAGCTCCATTTAATTGTAGCTACTACAGACTTAACCAAGGAGAAGCCCTGATCACAGCTGCTTTACCAGATGTAGTATCGTTGCCAGGGAAGATTAATAAGGCCTCGGGTACACAGTGTGTGGCCACTCATTTGGTGAACATGTTCTTTTGCATTCTGATTTCAAAAAATATCAGAAACAGTTTGCATTTAAATGAGACATCCAACTATATTTACTTAAACTTTTGTCTCAGGGATATGTTAACTTCCCACCCCTTCCAAAGAGCTCTGTAGCACGTGTACATCCCACAGGACATCACACAGATTCATTACATTGACAGTATCATGCTGATTGTACAGGGTAAGCAAGAGGTGATAAGCATGCTGGAGGCATTGCTAAGACAGTTTCTCTACAGAGGGTGCAAGATAAATGAAGTTTCAGGAACCAGCACAGTGAAGTGTTAAGGTGTTCAGTCGTTACGACCATGCCAAAAATACCATCCAAATGAAAGAAAAAATGCTGCAGATGTCATCCTCACTGCTAAGAGGAAAGAAGAGAAGCATGCAGCATCTTTAGGCTCTTAAGACAGCATATTTCATACACTACTCCAGCCCATCTTCCCAGTGATATAGAAGGCTACCAAGTCTGAGTAAGATACCTAGCAGAAAAAAGAGTCTGTATCAGGTGTTTGTAGGTCATTGGTACGATCTGAATGTTTGTGTCCCCAAATTTCAAATGTTGCAACCTAATCCCCAATGTGGTGATATTAAGAGGTGAAGTCTTTGGAAGGTGATTTGGTCTTCAGGCTGGAGACCTCACAAGTGGAATTAATGCCCTTATAAAAGAAGCCTGAGGGAGCTTGTTTGACCCTTTCATCTTGTGAGGATGAAGGGAGAAGTTGCCATCTATGAGAAAGCAGGTCCTCACTAGATACCAGATCTACTGGTGATTTCATTTTGGACTTCCTGGTCTCTGGAACTGGAAGAGATAAATCTGTGTTTACAAACAAACCAGGTTATGGTAATATGTTACAGCAACCCAAATAGATTAAGACAGTCATGGTGTCATTAGCCCTGAAATCGACAGTATAATCAAGCTGACCCTATATTGTTGAAGATGTCACTGGTGTGAAAAGGTGACCTGTGAAGTTTATGTCAAGTGCCAGTGCGAGTCACAACACAGCCACTTCATATTCTAGAGCAAGACCATGGCTTTCATAACAGAGATTATATATATCCTTGGGAAATGCATTTTGGAATGTTACTGGGGCCAGGTGGAGATGGACAGCAAGTATTATTTTCCTTGGGATAGCAAGTATTATTCAGAACTACCTCTTAGGATCTGAGTTCTATTTAGGACTGAAAATCATAGAGTTGGACTTGACTAGTAGAAGTTCATTATAAGTTGAAATGTTAGATCTGAGACTGAGCATGAGCATGTCAGAGAGTTAGAGCAAACTGCTGCAGAAGGTAGACCAGAGGCTCCATGTCACCCTAATAGTTCCCCTTGTGCCCCTTCCCTGGCTCACATCCATGGCAGCAGGGCCCTGTACAACCAGCTGAAAAAGGAGGGAAAAATCCAAGTTTGGATTGTGAGCGGGTCAGCTTGGTGCTTGAGTGTGAATCAAAAATAAATACTGTCTGAGTAACAGCCACTCAGGGCTAACCCTAAAAACACATTGGAGAGAAAAAAATGTCCCTAATAGGTAGAGCTATGAGCAGTGCACCTGGTCATCTCTGGGTGTGGAAAGAGAAGAGGACTGGAGTGAGGATATATACAGATCCCTGGACACAGGCTCAGCTGTCTGTTCAGGGGCTCAGAAGTAAAAGGAAAAATGAATAGAAGAGCAGAGAAAGAATGTCTGGCATAGAGACACATGGACAAGTGTTTGGGAATGCTATGAAGTATGTGAAGCCTTTTATATCACACGTTAACATCCAGCAGAAAATACCTACCACAGAAAAGGCCCTGAAAAACCAAATAGACAAAATTGACCCAGTCGTTATTAGCTGGCCTTTGTCACTGGACCCTACAGAATTGGTGTGATGAACACGCAAGTGAAGTGATCGTGTTGGCAGAGACAGAGGCTATGAATGGGCCCAGTGAACTCCATTTTTTCCGCAGTGGATACCAACACTCATCCTCTAACAGGGCAAGACTTCCTAAAGAGAAAAAAAATGGCTATTTAGGTCCCTATGCAGAGTATTTTTCATCTTAGAAAAAATAGTCATTAGTCCTTACAAGATAGACACTATTCCAGGTAGAGGTTTGCCTTTGCTGCCCAATGAGCCTCAGGAGGCACACTGTCCAGGAATTTTCAGAATATTTTATACACAGTTATGTAATACCACATAGCATAGCATCTGACAAGGGGATTCACTTTACACCTAATAAGTGTGTGAGTAGGCTCACAGTAGACTTGGAACACTGCACCATGGCCAGCTGATCACAGGATACACTGATCATTTCACATATTATGCCATCTGGATGTACCCAGCCTCCTGAGTGTTGACATGATCTTCTAACAACTCAGCTGAAACACCAGCTCAGAGGCAGCACTCCAAAAGAATAGGTTTCATTTATTTTAGGAAGCAATGTATATATTAAATCTAAGATTCCCATATAGGGTGATGTTCTCAATAGGGTCCAGGGACCAAGAAATGTAAACAGACGTAGCCCCACTCAGAAAGGGTATATCAAAAGGCTTATTGAACATCAAGTTATGGTTGCCAACAGGGCACTTTACCCTCATTGTGTCAAGGCACCAGCAGTCAAGGAAAATGTTACACAGCTGACAGAAGCAATTGCTTCAGATCCACAAAAGGAGATAGAGCATTTTTGAATGGGAGCAGGTCAGAATGCATGTTGAACTCTGTAGATTCACCTTGGCTCCGACCAGTATGCACTTGCCTCATTATAATTGTGAATAGATTTGAGACTAAGAGAGGTGTGCTTACCAGCATCCTCATTTCAGATGCCGAATATCAGATGCCAAGTTTGTGGGCAAAACTTAGAATCTTTGCATGTGTAAGGATGTCATTGCAGTATCACTTTTGATGGCCAGGAGTTAGGAGCAATTGGGGATTGAACCCTTGTTAAGAGAAAGGAAAAATATGTTGCATGTATACTGTGGAGCCATATGCAAAAATTCAAAGAGGCAGAGGATTGGCTAAACACAAAATAACATGCATAGACCTTAAAAATAGTGTTTGTTGGAAAAAGTGAAGAAAATAAGGAGATATCCAAGATAATGTATTAGTGATGATTAAAGGCATATGCCCACCAAAAGACAATGCACATTTTGAAAGAACATACACATTCACACCACATTAGAATGTTAGAATGATACTCTGCTTTCTGGAAAATTTGGAGGAGAATAGGTGTTTAGGCATTAAAGAAAACAAACAAAAAAACCCCTAAAACTGGTTAGACAGGAAAAATCAGAACAAAAGCATAGATGCTCTTCAATTTATGGTTGGATTACATTCCAGTAAACCCATTGTAAATTGAAAATGTTGGAAATCAAAAATGCGTTTAATGTATCCAGCGTAGCAAGCATAGCTTAGCCTAGCCAACCTTAAATGTGCTGAGAACACTTACATTAGCCTACACTTGGGCAAAACCATCTGACACCAACCTATTTTAAATTGAATGTCTCATGTATGTTTACCCTCATGATCATGCGGCTGACTGGAAGCTACAGCTCGCTGTCTCTGCCTAGCATCACAGGCCTAGGAAAAGACCAAACTTCAAAATTCAAAAATACAAGTAAAGTTTCTAATAAATGCATATTATTTTTGCACCATCCGAACATCAAAAATTTGTAATTTAAACCATTGTAAACCAGGAAGCATCTGTAGTGCCCACCAAGTACTTTGTAGCCATCACCTTTTGATGTATCCAACATTCCCCTCCACCTCAATGAATGCTACTTCTAAAGCATCCTTTATTCCAACACTTGCAACATTTAAATTCATGGTAGATTGAGGTGCCTGGCAGTCCTAGACATCGCCACACATTTTGCAGATGATGAGCTCTGAATGTAGGCAATGATTCTCCATCCTGCTTCATCAACTGCGTCCCATCCACTTTATGTCGCTTTCCCTCAGTTGGTTGACCTGTCACTTGGCTTTGGTTTTCTGCTTTGGTTTCCTTTTATTCCCTCAGTCTTAACCCAGGAAGTTTCCACTTCTTGCTTAGTTGCATAGAATGTATTATTTATACATAAGCCCAAAAGACAAATTCAATTTTTCATAAAAAAAGAGCTTTCTGAGAGTGATTTTTTAAATTTTTATTTTGGGTTGGTTTTCAAGGATTTGAGCTATAATCATTTATGAGAAAAAATAGCTCATTAAGAGAAGGTAATATTGCTGTTCTGTAAATATTATAAACATCGTCCACAAATCATGAATTTTACTGAAACATAAACAGCGTAGCTCCCACAGAAAACACCCCACAGGACCCGAGCACTTGGACAGGGATTCCATCATCACAGTATTAAGGGCTTTTTTTTTTTTTTTTTTTTTTTTTTTTTAAACCAACTATGACCTGGAGTCACTTTAGGTGTGAGATGCTCTCATCTTGCTCAGTTAGAAAAACAGAGTACAGCCTTTATAAGAATGTATCCTTAAGGACAAAACATCGATTCAATGCTTAACTATTAGCCAATTGACAATGACCTGAGAGGCCTAATAGCAACTAGACTGCTGTTATTTTTCTTGACTGAACCTAAGAATTCATATTCTGTTCTGAATCAATGGATTTAATTTAACACATTTGGTAACAAAGAACACTATAAAGTGTTCTGATTGATATTGAGTGCTTGCTGTGTACGCAGCATGGCTTCATGTGCTTTGTATGTATTAACTCGTGAAATCCTCCAGACACAGCCACGAGACAGGCACGGCGGTGAACCTTGCTTTGTCGTTAAGGGAACACAGAGAGGGAAACTTCAGGTAAATTATTCAAGTTGAAAGAAGAATAAGCAGAACTGGAGGTTGAACTCAGGCCTTCTTGCTCTGGACCTTTGTTCTTTACCCGCGGTGGAAACTCCCTCCCCCAAATTCTTTCAGGTTGTTTTAATTTTACCACCATTGTTTGTGTTGGAAACGTGTGAACAGTGGACTAAGGAATTCTTTTTCTAAGTGAATAAAAAAGTAATGCTGTCTTCAAGTCTTACAGAATTAGAAAAGAGGTTTTGGGTTTTTTTTTTTTTTTTTGAGATGGAGTCTTGCTCTGTTGCCCAGCCTGGAGTGCAGTGTTGTGATTTTGGTTCATCGCAAGCTCCCTCTCCCAGGTTCAAGCTATTCTCCTGCCTCAGCCTCCCAAGTAGCTGGGACTACAGGCATGTGCCACTACATTCGGCTAATTTTTATATTTTTAGTAGAGATGGGGTTTCATCATGATGGTCAGGCTGGTCTCTAATTCCTGACCTCAAATGATCGACTTCCCTCAGCCTCCCAAATTGCTGGGATTATAGGTGAGAGCCATGACGTCCAGTCAGTTTTTATGTTTTTGTTTTCTTGATAGCAGGACACCTAAGAATTCTAATACTCAGATTCAGACCAAAGCAGACACCTGAAATCACTATGATGTTTTAGTCCATGGTGCTTACTTTCTTTGATATTGACATTATCTACATGTTTAAAAATACGCATAAAATTATGGTTACTTGCATGTAAGTAAGGGTCAGATAAATAAGGGATAGAGAATGAAGTGTTCACTAGCTTTGTAATAGGTTTTAACTAAAGCTTAAAACTCCAAGCCTCAGTTTTTAAAAGTTGTTAACTAGGTGTGTGAGTACCTACTTCAGGATATTTTTGTAAGTATTAAACTAATTAAAGCATGTTTAGTGATTAGCAGAGTGCTTGAATGTTAACCAAAATGCAACACTGGCATTATTATTATTTATTAGATTAAATAATAATCCTCTCATGAGAATTGGTTTTGGGGCTTTCTATTTATTTATTTTTCTTTTCCTTTTTGATGATCTTAGAAGTGTTCTATTTTGAGTCATTTCTGCTTATTTATACCAGCAAGCTCTCCAGGAAATGGACTTTGCTGCATCAACTTGAGCCATGGGATCCTAATTTAACTCAATAACAGCTAGAGTGGATACTATAATTTTTAGTGAAATGGTGCTATGTCCGGAGGAAGGTGAAAGACAAAATATCTAATATCTAAGGGGGACAGTTAGAATAGTAACATACATTTCTGTAATACGACCTGTCTGGTGGAAGAGATGGATAGCAAATTGTTAGCTCCTTTCCTAATGCTGGTTCCTTCTTCAGTCTCGATTCATCATCCAGGAATAGTCTCATCATTTTCAACCAATGGGGTAAGAATGAAAGAGAACATATTTCAAGGTTTCTAACTTTTAAAACACAGATATTGAGATTACCAGGATTAAAATGGCTACATTTGCAAGAATGGCTTATTTTATGAATTACACAGGCTGGGAGATGTTTGTCTGGAAAATGAAGCTACCGATCTTTTAAGAGGAGGCTCTTGGCAATCTGCCTTCACACTATTTTGCTCTGAGTTACCGACGCTTTCTGCTTACTCTCTGCTATCTTCTGACTATCTGGGAAAAGCCTGGCTTTTCCTCTAAATTGAAAGCAGAGCTTGATCTCGAAAGTAGAAAACACTTATAATAAAAAAAGAAAGGAACAAATAACAACACATAACACCTCACTTCTTCATTTGGACAAGTTAAAGTTATTTTAAAATCCTTTAGTCATTCTCACTGCAAGACACATTTTATGTAGGAAAGAGGAATGTTGCTTCAAAGTAAAAAAACACATGTCCTAAAATAATATCATTTTATATTTCTAGAATCGTTGTTGAGTAGTATCCTCTCTACCATCAATGCAGTTTTGAATAAATCTATCTGAATATTCCAAAGTCGAGATTGTTCTTAAAAAAAAAAAAAAAAAAAATCAAGCACTTGAAGAAGAAGCCTCTGAGTGCTTTCATGCCGTGCGGACCGTGGGGCCATGTGTGTACTCGA